>NC_137608.1:48080142-48400142 GCF_963280865.1 Gymnoscopelus braueri | reverse complement strand
GACCTAACACAAGACCCTCCGAGTTAAATGAACACAGAGGAATGGATTTTTTTCACTGTACCTGGATCTTATAATCCGGGAGCCCAGTGAGAGAGGCGAGGGCCTCCTTGGTCTTGATATCGGGGTAATGGTTGAGGGAGAAGGCCCTCTCCAGCTCGCTCAGCTGCGCTTTGCTGAAGGTCGTGCGCTTTCTCCGGCGCTGGATGTCTGTGCGCCCCCTGTGGTACAACTGAGCATTAAGGGCCACTGCAGAAAGAACAACAAAAAAAATATTAGAATATTATATAAATACCATCATTTAAGGTTTGACCTACTTTAGATACATTGATGAATTGAATACACAGGACCCCAATGGAAACAAGCCATAGTGCTTTCTTGGGTTTATTCCTTTTAGCATCCTTTTGTATAGAGCTGTAGCCTACTCTCTGTGCTTTTTGCAAACTGTAAATAAAGTATTCAATCAATCAATCAAACAATGGATATATTTACTCTACATTTTAAACTACATTCAACCGACTCTTTCCAGGGTAAATTACCAACAAAAAAAAAATACTTTTTTTACTTCAGAATGTGAAGGAACAACACCTAGGCTATGCAAGTTCTTCCTTTTGACAGAAACAGAGCAGAACTAGAACATGTGCGCCAGGCGAGTACTGTTCCTGATTAATCCTGTCTTACCTATTTATATTATTGTCACGTGTCACGTGAAGCTTGACCAATGTTAGCTTGGCTGAGACGGACACACACACGGAGGGTAAAACATACTCTCCACCATGCCTTCGGCCTTGCGGAGACAATGAGTGCATGTTGTTCCTCCTCCCAACCTTCCAAGGAATAAAATATAACAGTAACAACAGTTTTGTTTAAATTGAGTTCTTCTTACCTTTGGGCTCTGGTAAAAAGTCATCGATGTGGTACACATCCAGACATGATGATCCAGTTGACCAGTGATGTCCTCCTGGGTAAAGTGCACTCATCTCTGAAACATTAGTGTAATCCAATCCAAACGCCTCCATGCCTCAGAATAATAATAAATCCAAATGTGTATACACCAAAGAAATACAGGCTTAGTGATCCACTGAGATGCTTCTCCTGGAGACTGATAGGACTGTACTGACAAAAATAGTGCTGTCACCCTTTTTATAGTAGCACCAGACTACCCCCACAGACAGCCATCAGGCCTACCTGCCCCTCAACAGATATGATCACATGTCTTCTACCAACGTGTGCCTTTGAAGTGCTGTGGCCCTTGGTCTAATAGGTGTCCCTGTGATCCCTGACGACCCCTAATGGGGCCCATTATGGCCCAGAACGACCCAATGCTTATGATCCCAACACAGGCAGCAGGTCATGTGACAAAATGACAACACTCCTTTGACTTACACTGGAAATACTCCGGTAAAGTAAAAATACCTCAAAATTTGACTTAAGTACTGTACTTGAGTAAATGTAATTAAAGTTACTTTACACCGCTGCCTAACATGACCCAAGGTAAAAACAATTATAATCATCAGTGTTAATGTATTATCTACTGTAACCCTGGTTGTAACCCAAATGGACACTTACGGGTCCATTTGGTTACATGTGTAGGCTACACTCTCGTGCATGGTCAGTGGTGTAAAGTAACTAAGTACATTTACTCAAGGACTGTAGGCTACTAACACCATTTTGAGGTATGGTTTACCTTTAAGTATTTCCAATTTTCAGTACTTTTACTGCTACATCTCAGATGCAAATATTGTACATTTACTCCACTACAATTATTTGAAAACTTTAGTTACTATAGTTACTTTAGACTATTATTACAAACCATACAGTAACCACTTCAGCCCTATTTGGCCATTTGAAAATAGCCGATATTCATGATCACAATGCATCGCGATGCGACGCATAGTGGAGATAGTAAAGGCGTGAAAGTGTATTGGAGGAGGGGGCTTTGTACGTGTACTGTAGGTGACAAATCGGACTACTAGGCCTACTTGGTTCTTCTTCTTCCTGATCGGTAGTGTGTCGTTTCCTAGCCTAGACTTCAAAACGCCGGATGAAGGCCACGTCCAAAGTCACAGTGCCAGACAGAGACAGAGTAGAAAGAATCAATAAACACCAACCGATTCATGCTTTTATTTATTTATGCATTTATGGCATGATCGAAGGCCACTTAATGCCACCATCTGTATGGGCTATATAAGCTATATAGATAGACAGATAGATAGATTAGATATTTACTACATTTAGCTATTTATTATATAGGCTACTATATGGCTACATCATCTTTCATTTAATTCATTCAGTGATTCAGTGCAGATTATTATTTATATAGCCTATTTGGCTGACTATAGAGCACCGAAGTCCTGACGTCACTCGTTCATCCCCAGGTTTGCGGAACTAATTTCTCTATGGAGAATAACATTGGGTCATCTTAGAATCGTCTCATATAAGAATTGTGGTCCAAAAATAAACACCGCGTGTCGGCGTTATTGTCAGGGAGGAGGTTCTGTATCGTTTATGATAGTCAGTCACTTATATTTGATACAGTCTGTTTCTGGCGAAAATGTAACTAATTCGGCGGAAGTAACATTAGCGTTTTCTCACCGTCAGTTGATGCTTCATATCCATAAGAGTCAACCCGCCGGGGTCATTTGTTTATTTTTGGAACACAGTTCTTATTTGACGCGATATTAAATACGTCTATGGGATTCAGAACGGGGGTGGAAAACTGCGAACCAGGTAGACAAACAAAGGATGTGTAAATGACGTCAGACTTCGGCGGTCTATTTACCTGCTGCCGATTTCATTCTCATGATGTATTATCAAGCGACCCAACAGCAAAAGTCGTTCATACTCCTGGTTGCTTGTTTTTGCAGAAAATGCACTAAAGACTTCTGGTGATTAGTAGTTTTCGTTCCCTACCTATGTTGAATACACTTATTGTAAGTCGCTTTGGATAAAAGCGTCTGCTAAATGACTGTAATGTAATGTAATGTAATGTTCAAATTGCCATCCTTTACCAGGAGCAACATGAATGCAATAGGCCAATCCAATAATATAGATGCTCATTTACACCTGATGCTGCAGACAAAAGGTTGTTATGGCCTATCTTGTGATCATCATAATCCATGTTGGCCGCATGACATGCATTACGACAACAATGCATTGATACCACCTGAATACGGGTCCATATGGATTATGCAAGAAATTGAAACAGGTTCGGGTCACATGCTTCTGATTGAGACCCACTTATGGCCGCTAACTATTAAATATAGCCTATGAACAAAAACTTTTTTTTCAAAGAAGTAGGCCTACTGCTTGATTCCAAAAAGGTGTGAAGATATGAAGAGGATTGATTTACCACTATTCTAATGTGAAATATGTTGAATATACTTCATGATGATATTTTAATTTAGTTTATAAAGTATTTATGAATCATGCCTATGGACGTACTTTTTTTCACAGACCTTGTTTGACCATCCTTATAGAGCAGTAACCGGTCATCACGATCGACACATCGATCTTCAAATCGGTCACAGTCGATCCCAACAATACAAACTTAGATTTGTGTTGCGTGGCCAAGCTCACAATGCATCGCCTCATGTTGTGAGCTTGTAGATCGGCTATTTTCAAATAGCCAACATATATATGATTAAAGTGGTTAAATAGATTTTTATGATATTCTTCTTCCTCCCGACCGGTAGTGTGTCGTTTCCTAGCCTAGACTTCAAAACGCTGGATGAAGGCCACGTCCAAAGTCACAGTGCCAGACAGACAGAGTAGAATATTTACTACATTTAGCTATTTTTAGACTATATGGCTACATCATCTTTCACTTAATTCATTCAGTGATTCAGTGCAGATTCTGGGGAGAGGAGCCGGGCCAATTAGATTTTTTATTTTATTATTATTTATATATTTACCTGCTGCCTCTTTCATTCTCATTATGATGCATTATTAAGCGACCCAGCAGCAAAATGTGTTCAAATTGCCATCCTTTACAAGGAGCAACATGAACACATGAATGCAATAGGCCTACTAATTACAATCCAATAATATGATCGTGAAATGGGTCATTCTGCATAATGATTAGCTATACATTTTGTGGTATTTTTACATTGTGGTAACCTTTTGCCAAATACATTTATTTTAAGTAGGCTAAAACCACCGATCTTATGCTGTAGATAATCGTATAATGTAGCCTATATTATGTCAAATCACAGGCTACAAATTAATGATATGAATATAAAAACAGCATAACTAAACAGGCTACTTTCCATCAGGGCTGATCACATGGTGCAGCTAAGCCATGATATGATGATCATTTACACCTGATGCTTTTCATTGGTTCAATGTTTTTTTTACCAACACACAGACATATAAAGGGTGTTCAATAGCACTGATTTATGGGGAAAAAATGCAAAAGCGGAAAATGGAGTTTGCTGGTTCCTGCCGGACAGCAACGATTTTATGCAGGTACACAAGGCTATCGCCTATGGATATAGGATAATAATAATGGATATAAATGTGTGTCTGCAGTGTGTGTATACAGCATTGCTTCTCAAAGTGGGTTTCTAGGGGGTCCCCAACAAAATGTATGAATATCATAAAAATCTATTTAAAGGGATATTTCACTTTCAAAAAAACTTTTGGTAATTTTATCGTCTACTCAGGCTTTTGTGAGCCCCCCAGACCGTTTTTAAGTTGCTTGATTTAGTATTTAGATATTTGATAATCATTTTATCAGACACGCCCCCTTCCTATACAAACCCATTATAACTTCAAACTAAATTTTTAACCTGTTAGATTCATCAAAAACACCTGTCCTTGGTCCTACTGACTCACCCTGCCCTCCTAATACGTGAGGGGGCCGTGTTTTTTTGATTACTTTTTTTTAATTTTTTTAAAAAATCTTTTAATGTATTTAATTTTTTTCATTTTCCCCAAAAAATATTTAAAAAAAATTAAAAAAGTTACCGAAAAAACACGGCCCCCTCACGTATTAGGAGGGCAGGGTGAGTCACCAGAACCAAGGACGGGTGTTTTTGACGAATCTAACATGTTTAAAATGGAGTTTGAAGTTATAATGGGTTTGTATAGGAAGGGGGCGTGTCTGATAAAATGAATATCAAACATCTAAATACTAAATCAAGCAACTTAAAAACGGTCTGGGGGGCTCACAAAGGCCTGAGTAGACGATAAAATGACCAAAAGTTTTTTTGAAAGTGAAATATCCCTTTAACCACTTTAATCATATGTTGGATATTTGAAAATAGCCGATCTACAAGCTCACAACATGACGCAATGCATTGTGAGCTTGGCCACGCAACGCAATACACAAATCTAAGTTTGTATTGTTGGGATCGACTGTGACGGATTTGAAGATCGATGTGTCGATCGTGATCGACCGGTTGGTTAAGGATGGTCAAACAAGGTCTGTGAAAAAAGTACGTCCATAGGCATGATTCATAAATACTTTATAAACCAAATTTAAATATCATGAAGTGTATTCAACATATTTCACATTAGTATGGTAAATCAATTCTCTTCATATCTTCACACCTTTTTGGAATCAAGCAGTACTTCTTTGAAAAAACGTTTTTGTTCATAGGCTATTTAATAGTTAGCGGCCATAAGTGGGTCTCAATCAGAAGCATGTGACCCGAACCGGTTTCAATTTCTTGAATAATCCATATGGACCCATATTCATGTGGTATCAATGCATTGTTGTCTTAATGCATGTCATGCGGCCAACATGGATTATGATGATCACAATAGGCCATAACGACCTTTTGTCTGCAGCATTAGGTGTAAATGAGCATCTATTTTATTGGATTGGCCTATTGTATTCATGTTGCTCCTGGTAAAGGATGGCAATTTGAACGACTTTTGCTGTTGGGTCGCTTGATAATACATAATGAGAATGAAATAGGCAGCAGGTAAATAGTCAACCAAATAGGCTATATAAATAATAACAATAAAATAAAAAATCTAATTGGCCCGGCTCCTCTCCCCAGAATCTGCACTGAATCACTGAATGAATGAAATGAAAGATGATGCAGCCATATAGTAGCCTATATAATAAATAGCTAAATGTAGTAAATATCGAATAAATCTATCTGTCTATCTATATAGCTTATAGCCTACATACAGATGGTGGCATTAAGTGGCCTTCGATCATGCCATAAATGCATAAATAAATAAAAGCATGAATCATTCGGTGTTTATTGATTCTTTCTACTCTGTCTCTGTCTGGCACTGTGACTTTGGACGTGGCCTTCATCCAGCATTTTGAAGTCTTGGCTAGGAAACGACACACTACCGGTCAGGAAGAAGAAGAACCAAGTAGGCCTAGTAGTCCGATTTGTCACCTACACCTACATTAGGCCTACACAGTACACGTACAAAGCCCCCTCCTCCAATACACTTTCACGCCTTTACTATCTCCACAATGCGTCGCATCGCGATGCATTGTGAGCATGGAGATCGGCTATTTTCAAATGGCCAAATAGGGCTGAAGTGGTTACTGTATGGTTTGTAATAATAGTCTAAAGTAACTATAGTAACTAAAGTTTTCAAATAATTGTTGTGGAGTAAAAGTACAATATTTGCATCTGCGATGTAGCAGTAAAAGTACTGAAAATTGGAAATACTTAAAGGTAAACCATACCTCAAAATTGTGTTAGTAGCATACAGTACTTGAGTAAATGTAATTACTTTACACCACTGACCATGCACGAGAGTGTAGCCTACACATGTAACCAAATGGACCCGTAAGTGTCCATTTGGGTTACAGCCAGGGTTACAGTAGATAATATATTAACAGTCATTGATGATTATAATTGTTTTTACCTTGCGTCATATTAGAGAGTGGTATAAACAAAGTAACTTTAATTACATTTACTCAAGTACAGTACTTAAGTCACATTTTGAGGTATCTTTACTTTACTGGAGTATTTCCAGTGTACGTCAAAGGAGTGATTGTCATTTTGTCACATGACCTGTCACCTGCTGCCCGTTTTGGGATCATAAGCGTTGGGTCGTTCTGGGCCTTAATGGGCCCCATTAGGGGTCGTCGGGATCACAGGGACACCTATTAGACCAAGGGCCACAGCACTTCAAAGGCACACGTTTGTAGAAGACATGTGATCATATCTGCTGAGGGCAGGTAGGCCTGATGGCTGTCTGTGGGGGCAGTCTGGTGCTACTATGTAAAGGGTGACAGCACTATTTTTGTCAGTACAGTCCCACCAGTCTCCAGGAGAAGCATCTCACTGGATCACTAAGCCTGTATTTCTTTGGTGTATACACATTTGGATTATTATTATTTTGAGGCATGGAGGCGTTTGGATTGGATTACACTAATGTTTCAGAGATGAGTGCACTTTACCCAGGAGGACATCACTGGTCAACTGGATCATCATGTCTGGATGTGTACCACATCGATGACTTTTTACCAGAGCCCAAAGGTAAGAAGAATTCAATTTAAACAAAACTGTTGTTACTGTTATGTTTTATTCCTTGGAAGGTTGGGAGGAGGAGGAGGAACAACATGCACTCATTTCGCTCCGTTTCTGTCAGGAGGAAGAACTTGCATAGCCTATAAGTGTCGTTCCTTCATATTCTGAAGTAAAAGGTCATTATTATTTTTTAATGTGCCCTGGAGTGTCGGTAATGTAATGGAAAATGTAGAGTAAATATATCCATTGATTGATTGAATACTTTATTAACAGTTTGCAAAAAGCACAGAAAGTAGGCTACAGTTCTATACAAAAGGATGCTAAAAGGATTAAAACCAAGAAAGAACTATGGCTTGTTTCCATTGGGGTCCTGTGTATTCAATTCATCATTTACCCTAAAGTCCCTTAGTTCAAATCTTAAATGATGGTATTTATATAATATATATATTTTTTTGTTCTTTCTACAGTGGCCCTTAATGCTCAGTTGGGGGGCGCTCAGACATCCAGCACCGGAGAAAGCGCACGACCTTCAGCAAAGCGCAGCTGAGCGAGCTGGAGAGGGCCTTCTCCCTCAACCATTACCCCGATTTCAAGACCAAGGAGGCCCTCACCTCTCTCACTGGGCTCCCGGATTATAAGATCCAGGTACAGTGAAAAAAATCCATTCCTCTGTGTTCATTTAACTCGGAGGATTGTTAGGTCAAATTGCGTAATTGTGTCTCTTTCTTTATTGTGGCCTTAACCATCCTCTTCTTTTTGTATTACAGGTGTGGTTCCAGAATCGTCGTGCACGCTTTTTCAAGAGCAAGAAACAAAACAGGGACGCATCATCACAGCCACCAAGCAGTCCCCCGTCACCGCAGTTCTGTCACATCATGTCACCTACTAGCTCACCATCATCATCCTCCTCCATGTCAACCCCTTCCCCCTCTGCACCGAGCTACCCATCTCCAAGTCTCCCCCAGGCATGGAGTGGCAGTGCCTCCCAGCCATGGAGTCCTCAGTCCACGCTTAGTCCTACAATGCCAGGGAACCGCCAGGGACGGGCAAGACCCAACGGTCCTACTTCGCCAGTCGCCGGAGACCAGGCTACCGCCCTGGACTGTCTGGCTGTCCCCGGGTGTCCCCAGGACTATTACCAAACGCCTGGCTTCAATGGACATTTTAACGAAGTCGCTCCAAACACCGTCTTTCTCCCAGAGGGCGATGACTTTCTATTTGGAGACGGAGCTCAGCCCACTGGGAGCCGCTGTGGTACGGCCGAGCATAATATTAACGCACACACACAGAGCAGCTTCGTCATGCCTGACATGAGCGACATGCTGCAGTATCAGTTTTTCCCCCGCAGAGGGCGACAACAGACGGAAGTTTTTGACGACATCAACTTGGCTTTTCAAGACTTGGGCGACATCATCGACCTCTCCGACTTGGAAGTTTCTGCTGCAATGATTGATTATTTATTGGGATGAGTGATTAAAATATGCCAGTTGTAGGGAACTTTAATAATACAAATGTAAATAATATTTAGACCTATTTATGGCGAGAAGTGAGACAAAAAGAATGCTAGATAATTTATATTGAACGCTTATTATTTTGCTGAGCTCTATACTGTATATCATTTATGACATGTATTTAGTAAAAAATTGCACAGAAGATGATCAACGTATTACAAGTGTTATACTATTTTTTCCTCCTCACCTGGCGCCGTGGCTTAGTTGGTTAAAGTGCCTGTCTAGTAAACAGGAGATCCTGAGTTTGAATCTCAGCGGTGCCTATTCCAGTTGGTTCATTACGCTGAGTCGCTGAATCAGTCGTTTATTTTTCCACGACATCTAAAAACGGTAGCTTTGTGTTAAACCCTATTGAGGTGATATCTGATGGTTTTAATTTACAAATTGTACGGAAGGCATTAATGCCGCTGTTGCCAGACATAAAACAGAATGCTGTTGAGGAACAACTCGACTGTTTTCATCATGTGGTCAACTTCAGTTAGAAATAGCATTCTACAGGACTGAGTTAGCCCTGGATCAAGACTATCATAAATGTATTCGATCGATTTTGATATTTGCATGTCTTGGGCTTTACCCCTCAGTTGTCACTGAACATTTCTCCGAACAAGTTCAAATGCAAAATATAAGGTGCTTTCCCGGTAGCCCCGGATGTTCACTTGGCATTCAGAATCGTTGTGCACTGTATTAGTCCATATTTTTCAATAGATATGTCTTTTAATCCCGTCTGTGTCCGAACGCCAATTTTTCCCCCCTCGTTTACTTCCTGTTTACATTGAGTGTAATACCCGCTTTCACCGGATGCACCCCGTCACTACCGCCCATTGAGGAATACAGGGAACTTCCGACAGAATCTGACACAGCCCGAAAATAACGGGCCAATACAGTGAACACTGGTTCCTAATGTTGAGTTAACATCCGTGGCTACAGGGTCAGCACTTTACATGTTTTTTTTTGTACATGTACGGAGTACGGGCTGTCCGCCCAAGACTATCATAGATACGAAAGTAAAAGTCAGACTCGATAAAATACACCTATGATAGTCTTGATCCAAGGCTGGAGCAGCGGAAACGAGCTCAGGATAAGAAAAACCAAGGGAACATGAAGAGTGGGGGGTGGGGGGGGGTAGTAACCTCTCCACTCTCCTCCGTGGGCTGCAGTAGCTAGGCCCGCTTCCGTTTCTTCTTAACGCCTTTGTTGTCGGCTGGGCGCTGTGGGGCGATTTTAGCTGGAGGGGCGGTCTGAGGAACCTTCCTTCTGGCTCCGAGAGCCTGTGGAGGTCTGGTACCAGATGGCCCAGCCCAGCGGTGGCAGGGTAAGGAGACGGTTTCTGAGGAACCCTAAACCCCCCTGGGCCGCTTGTGCGTAAGTGCTGCGGGGCAGTAGTGGGGGAGCCTTTCTGGGGAGACGCACATGGAGGGCCTCTCCCTCCTTATTTTCCTCGCATCTGCGCCGCATTTTGGCGACTGCGTTGCCAAAGAGACCGGTGGGGGAGATTTTCTAGTCGAGAATTTCCTTTCTCTGTGCCTCCGTCAGTTGCGCGAGTTCCAGCCATCTGACCCGTTCTTGTGCCACGATGGCAGCAAACGCGCGTCCCGCGCACTGGACCGCCGTCTTAGTAAAGTTCAGGCTTTCCGCGGTGATTCTGCGAATCCGGGTCATGGTCTCCTGGGTGGGTGTGCTTCCTGCTGTTGCGTAGAGCTTTCCGGTGTAGTGGAGAGGGAAAGAGGAGGCGTTAAGTGCCCTAACGGACAAGGCAACCGAGCTGTAGGCCTTCTTGGCCAGGGTGGTCTGTTGTCGTCCGCTCCTTGTAGGGAGTTCGGATGAACCGCCCGAGCCAGTGAGGTGAGCGGCCATCACTCTCTCTATCGGGGGGAGGTGATGTATTTCTCTCTCCTTCATCCCCACACAGTCCAGGGATAGGTGGCCCGCGTCACCTCTTCTGGGCAGGTGGGGAATACAGGCAGCAACCTTTTCACTGTGCGGGATGGTCCGGGGACCTCGTCATACAGAGAGACGGGCCGTGCTAGGAGTTTCTCCGTGGGCCAAGGGACGTTTAGGTCCACTGCCACATATTTGAGCAGGTTGAACACATCAATCTCGTTGGTGCAGGTCACTGCTCCCCGGCGCCCTGCATCGTCTAGGCCTGGCATCTCTAGTAAGTACCATTGACAGGGGGAAGTACTGTGAGGAGGATGGTACAAAGTCATCATAGTCTTCATCATCGCTGTCCTCGGAGTAGAGGACTGAGTCGGATGAGCAGCTGAGGGTCCGGTTCCATATGGGCCGCCGCCTCCATCATCGGCTCAGGTTCATCCTGAGAGAGAGGTAGGAGTTCGTCGTTTTCTTCCCAGTCGGTACCGTTCCCCTCTGTGTCCACGAGCACCGGGTCGTCGGCGCGCTTTGCTAGCTTGCTTAGCCTACGCACCAGGAATTTCATTTCTATCTGTGCGCAATGCTCGCAGCCCGACATTTTGTTCCCACAGGGGCACAGCTTTTGGCTGGGCTTCTTCCACCTGCTGGTGGCAGGGGAGACGCTCATAGACGCTGCGTTCTGGGAGGAAGGTGGGCTAGACATCGTGACACGGTCTGCTTCTGAGGCTCAAACGTGGTGTCTTTATTTCGGTTTGGCTTTTGCGGTTCAAACATGGAAATGTGTGTAATTAACTCAGCTTTTATTTGTTCACTCAAAATAATTACGGGTGTTTTGGGATCATTCCTAAGTTGTGTTAGAGCGCCCTCTTGTGGAATTCAACAAAAACATTTTTGGAAAATACGTAGATCTATGTTTATGGCACCTAATGTGTTAAGAGAAGGGACGTTTGAATATCGTGGCTGGCTGGCGTCATCCCTGCTGATGACGCCAGCACGCAACCTTGTTCCAGCCAATAATATTGCCTGGAGTGTATAATAATGCTTCTGTGATCACGCCGGGGGGCGCTCTCCCCTAAGTGTGAGCGAGTAATATCAAAGAACAATAATGATGACACTCGCAAACATAGTATATAGGTTGTACTTTTTGCCTGTTGCCTGTAAAAGATGTAGTGGAGTACAACCCAGATGTAGTGGAGTATGTCTCTCGCCCTGCAGTGCAACGAAGGGTCAAAATAGAGAGAGGGGGGGTTTGGTGAGAGAGAGAAGGAGGAGAAAAATAGAAAGAAGGATAGAAAACAGACCATTAAACTACAGCCTGAATAAATAACAATACTGTTTTCAACTGAACATGCCGCTATTCTGGGCAAATAATCTGTGAAAATAGCACACAGCAACAGAAGATTTTGTATCATGTCTATTACTTTATTTGTCATAGAAAACAGACAGAATAGTTGTCTTATGACCTATGAAGCCTAGTGTCCTTATTCCGGGGCAAACATTCGGTGAAAATAGCCGATCTACAAGATCACAGCGTGTCGCTTTGTGAGCTTGTAGATATTTTCAGGGAAAGAGTTTTTGTGTATCTGGAAAAAAGGAGGGGGCCCATTATAGACCCCTGGGGGACTCTTGCCAGTGAAGCATACAGGCTTTAAAGTGGTTAAATAGATTTTTATGATATTCATTAATTCTGTTGGGGACCCCCTAGAAACCCACTTTGAGAACCAATGCTGCTGCCAACACACATTTATATCCATTCATAGGTGATTTGATAGCTGTGTAGGCCTATACCTGCGTAAAATCGTTGCTGTCCGGCAGGAACACTGTAACGAATTTCTGTAATTTCTACAGTAAAAATGCACAGTAACTTATTGTTCTGCCATTTTACTGTATTTTGCAATGCATCATGGGAAAAAAATCATTACAGAAACTTGCTGCATTTTTCCACAGTAACATAATGTAAATATTACAGTCAGGTTATATTCTAACTGTAGAACGTAGTTTTACAGCAATGTAAAGTATAGGCTACATAATAATAATAATAATAAATATAGCTGCAAGCAGCAAGAGAGAGCGAGAGAGAGCGAGCGAGCGAGCGAGCGAGCGAGAGAGAGAGAGAGAGAGAAGAAGTGAACATGCATTAATTAACAAAGTCATGATTTTTGTTCAGTAAATTATATATATATATATATATTTGGACTGGTTAAATTGGGGTTTGAACCAGGGACCTACAGACTTGCGGGTAGACAGTGTACTGACTGAGCCATTGGATAGACAGCATTGGATTTCATGTGTGGTAATTTATCATACAGCATGGGTTGCTTATTATATACATACATGCTCATAACGCGTCACATTGTAGATCGGCTGTATGTGGTTACTGTAGGTGT
This sequence comes from Gymnoscopelus braueri, assembly GCF_963280865.1. NCBI lineage: Eukaryota > Metazoa > Chordata > Actinopteri > Myctophiformes > Myctophidae > Gymnoscopelus > Gymnoscopelus braueri. The sequence goes on along the minus strand of NC_137608.1, from coordinate 48,386,924 downwards.
TGTATTAATAATTACATCTGCAAAGTAACAAGTAACTAAAGCTGTCATATGCTGTAATTGTAGTAGAGTAGAAGTAACACAAATGGAAAGTAAAGTAAAAGTACCTCAAAATTGTACTGAGCTTTGTAAGCACTTGTATTGGTACTTGAGTAAATGTACATGTACACTTTTCAGCACCATTGAGGAGCCAATGACTGACAGGCTAGGTATCACCAGGTGCACTAATTGCTAGAGTGCAGAGGGAAATGGGTTGATATTAATGGTATTAACTCAAAATGTATGTATCACACAGCTTAGATTTTTGATTAAATCGGAGAGTGATGTAAAAAGAATCTGTAGTGTAAAAGTTGCACGTTCATCAAATGTCAATGTATATTGTGTCTTGTGTCTGGGTAGCTCAGTTGGAAGAGCTCTTGACTCTGAACCGCAAGGTCATGGGATCGAATCCTGGCAAAGGCAACACTGCATATGAGTAATCTGGTTCCCTGGTGTATAGAGCATTGTTACAGGTATAGACTCATTTGTTTGGTATGGTACTCCCCAGCCTGGGAGTGTGCAGGCTGAGGATGGCTCAGAGACTTCCCGCAGGAGCTCGGGAAGCACTGAGCTAGGGGACGGGCCCTGCACATTGCGTGCAACGCTGCGTGCTGCCCTGGCTAAGGTCGGTTTGGATGAGCCACCGGCCGCTCAGGTTGTGAGTAACCCGTTCTTCCGACGGGTTGCTGCTGCTCCACCCTTTGCTGTCCCACCCTCGCCTCACTACTTTAGTCAGCTGAAGCAGTGTTGGACGGATCCAGGTGCACCTGTCCACCGAGGCAAGGATGCAAGGGCCCTGGCCTCCATGAGTGACGCAGAAAAAGATGGACTGGTTCACATACCTCCTGTGGACCAGTGCATTGCAGCGCTGGTTCACCCTCCAGATGAGGCACCTACGGCGGAAAGAATAGGGGATGTGCACTGTCTAAACAGCGGCTATCCCACTGGGTGGTTGACACAATTAAAAAGGCTTATGAAGTAGCCGGTAAACCTTCCCCCTCAGATGTCATCTGCCATTCTACCAGGGGTGTAGCCACGTCCTGGGCGGCGATGAGGGGGGTGTCACTGACGGACGTCTGTGCGGCGGCATCTTGGACAGCGCCTTGCACATTCTCGAACGGAAGTTACGAATGTAACTATGGTTCTGTGAATTCCTGGATGACTGCCAGTAATTCCTGGTCACTCGGAATCTTTCAGGGCGAGAAGATTCTTAGAGGCCGCGAGTAGGCTATCATGTGCTTATGTAGCCGGGACGGCGGACGCACAGGTAGCCTACACGTCACATGACTTTGTTTGTATAAATACTCGACCTGCGCGGAGCGTGAGAGGCATTATTCACTACTGTTAACTGCCTACTGGCAGTCATCCAGGAATTCACAGAACCATAGTTACATTCGTAACTTCCGTTACCTACAGCAGTGGTTCTCAACCTTTTCAGGGAGCGCTCCCCCAAAATAATCATATATGAACTGGGGACCCCCAACCCTGATATGCACTTGGAATGTCGGAGTTGAGGCATTTAGTTTGACTCCGTTCCACAGATCAATATTGTGAAAATAGACGATCTACAAGCTCACAACATCTCGATGGGCTATTTTTTGCCTCTCTCTTATATTATTTGACAATTTGGCCAACGTTTGACAATTTTTTTGTATAGCTAGTTTGTTGATTACTTTTGATGCAGTAATAGTCTTTTTCTTTGCTTTATTTTATTTAAACTTTTTTTTAGGTATTAAAAAGGTTACTTAAATTGTCACTTCACTGTCATCTGGGGACCCCCCCCAAAATCATGTGGGGACCCCCCTGGGGGTCCCGACACACAGGTTGAGAACCACTGACCAGACCTACAGTGAGACATTACGTTCACATCATGTGTAAATGTACACAGAGTTAAATGAGGACACATTTCACATCACGTGTAAATGTACACAGAGTTAAATGAGGACACATTTCACATCACGTGTAAATGTACACAGAGTTAAATGAGGACACATTTCACATCATGTGTAAATGTACACAGAGTTAAATGAGGACACATTTCACATCATGTGTAAATGTACACAGAGTTAAATGAGGACACATTTCACATCATGTGTAAATGTACACAGAGTTAAATGAGGACACATTTCACATCATGTGTAAATGTACACAGAGTTAAATGAGGACACATTTCACATCATGTGTAAATGTACACAGAGTTAAATGAGGACACATTTCACATCATGTGTAAATGTACACAGAGTTAAATGAGGACACATGTCACATCATGTGTAAATGTACACAGAGTTAAATGAGGACACATTTCACATCATGTGTAAATGTACACAGAGTTAAATGAGGACACATTTCACATCATGTGTAAATGTACACAGAGTTAAATGAGGACACATTTCACATCATGTGTAAATGTACACAGAGTTAAATGAGGACACATTTCACATCATGTGTAAATGTACACAGAGTTAAATGAGGACACATGTCACATCATGTGTAAATGTACACAGAGTTAAATGAGGACACATTTCACATCATGTGTAAGTGTACACAGAGTTAAATGAGGACACATGTCACATCATGTGTAAATGTACACAGAGTTAAATGAGGACACATGTCACATCATGTGTAAATGTACACAGAGTTAAATGAGGACACATTTCACATGTGTAAATGTACATAGAGTTAAATGAGGACACATTTCACATCATATGTAAATGTACACAGAGTTAAATGAGGACACATGTCACATCATGTGTAAATGTACACAGAGTTAAATGAGGACACATTTCACATCATGTGTAAATGTACACAGAGTTAAATGAGGACACATTTCACATCATGTGTAAATGTACACAGAGTTAAATGAGGACACATTTCACATCATGTGTAAATGTACATAGAGTTAAATGAGGACACATTTCACATCATGTGTAAATGTACATAGAGTTAAATGAGGACACATGTCACATCATGTGTAAATGTACACAGAGTTAAATGAGGACACATGTCACATCATGTGTAAATGTACACAGAGTTAATGAGGACACATTTCACATCATGTGTAAATGTACATAGAGTTAAATGAGGACACATGTCACATCATGTGTAAATGTACACAGAGTTAAATGAGGACACATGTCACATCATGTGTAAATGTACACAGACACATACTCCAACTGATTACATTATTTATTTTATTAATATTTAAAATATGGAATCACTTCAATATGAAGTGATGAACTTTAACCTTTAACCTCCCATTATGTATCATCTGAAAGCTTTTAATTATTTAGAACATTTTATTTCAATAAACAAATGTCTTTCTGTCTTTCTGTCTTTCATTCTAACTGTTTTACTTCAAAATTCCCCACCATCGTCTTGCCGGAAACAAATGATGTAACATTATATCTTTAATCTGATTGGCTGATTTTTCAAAACTAATGAACGAGTCCTCCTTCATTCTCTTTCAGACTCCAGAACTTCTCTTTCAGTAAACATCTGTTTATTCTGATCTGTTTATTCTGATCTGTTTATTCTGATCTATTAAATTCAGTTCAGTTTTGATCAGTGATGATGAAGATTACAGCCACCATCCTCATCCTCTGCTCTGTACTTCATGTCAAAGCGATCCCAGGAAGTAAGTACATTATATTTATGTTATTATATAATATATACATTTATATCTAATGTTATTATATAATATATACATTTATATCTACTGTTATTATATAAAACCAAATATGAACAATGCACAATACAAACAAATGACACACACACACACACACACAAAGGTCAGAATTTATTGAGAGGATAGCCCCTTGAGATGCAGCATCTCATTTTAGAGGGGGTCCTATTCACATACGTACAACATTACATACAGTACAAGTACACAATACACAATACACAATACACAATACACACATGTACAGATACAGTTAGCTTGCTCACCCTCTACCACCCACGCAACCCATTCACCAACTCACTTTAAACAAAGAAGTCGAGAATACAGTACTATGACCTACATCAAAGTCAGAAATAAACGTATGTACAAGCAGTGTTAAAAGCAAGAACAGGTAGTTTGGAGATGTGAATACAAGGAAGTCCTGAAGCGGCCAAGAGAGGTAACTGATCTGAGAGAAAGAGGAAGGTTGTTCCAGTCAGATGGGGCTTTGTAATGGAATGACCTGCGTCCAGTTACAGAAAATATTCTATTGGGAACAGTAAAATAGGGATGTTGTGAATGTCTAAGCGGGTATGGTGATGTATATGGTTCCAGAGACTGTTTCAAGTAAGAAGGACAGTTAAAGTGAATACATTTAAAAAGGAACGACGCTGAACACACACATGCACGCACGCACGCACGCACGCACGCACGCACGCACGCACGCACGCACGCACGCACACACACACACACACACACACACACACACACACACACACACACACACACACACACACACACACACACACACACACACACACCTTTTACTACCTGTATATACAGTATTGGATCTTGAATGTTGGTCCAAATACATAAACATTAAAACAGAGGAACTGTTGTGACATCATGAAATAAATCATTCTGTATGAATTACTTTCATAATAAAATACAAAAAAACAACAAAAACATTTGAATCTGTTTCAGTGTGAATAAAGCGTTTGACAGGAAGTTACTTTTAATATCCAACCTTTCACTTCATGTAAGAACCAAACATGCAGTGGTGTAAAGTAACTAATTACATTTACTCAAGTACTTTACTCAAGTACAATTTTGAGGTACTTATAGTTACTGGAGTATTTCCAATGTCCATTACTATTACTTCTACTTCTACTTTTACTCCACAAAAATTATTTGAAAACTTTAGTTACTAGTTACTTTGCAGATATAGATTTTAACATTATAAAAAATACATTAACCACTTTAGCCCTATTTTATACATAGGCTATTTGAAAATAGCCGATCTACAAGCTCACAACGCATCGCATCGCGACGCGTTGTGAGCTTGTAGATCTGCGATTTTCAAACATTTGAGCACTTTGACTTTTGGTACTTAAAATTATTTTTTATAGCAATACTTTTGTACTTTTACTCAAGTAAATTTTGAATTCCGGACTTTTACTTGTAACATAGTAGGCTACTTCTAAATTGCAGTATTGATACTTTTACTTAAGTAATATATTTGAGTACTTTTTCCACCACTGCAAACACGATTGTTTAACATGATGATTATGTGTTATTGTCACTGTGAAGAAGTTTGTTTTTGAATTTAGTTAGAATTTAATGTCATCTTTGTTTTATTTCCAGTGTTCCATGAGAACATTAAAGTCGTTGGCTGTTCAGACACAGTTAAAGACCCATATAAAGAGTTCATGTATGCACTGGATGGTGAAGTGATTGTGTACGCAGACTTCAACAAAGGGAAGGTGGTGGAGCCTCAGCCTCCGTTTGTAGATCATATCACCTTCCCTGCAGGAGGTTATGATTTTGCTTTGGGTCAGCAGCACTACTGCAAAGCCAACTTGGACACCATTCGCACTGCCTTGAAGAAACCACCAGTGAAAGGTACATGAATACTATGAACACAATAGTTATTAACTAAAACGGTTGAATATATTTAACATTAAAGAAAATGTTTAAACATGTATATCAAACATTTATGGTGAAATATTTTCGAAATAACATGTATTTCTAGTAAACATGACTGTGCTCAAGGTGCTTTATTGTCTCCGCCAGGCCGAAAGGCATAGCGAGAGAGTATGTTTTACCCCCTGTCCGTCCGTCCGTGTGTGTGTCCGTGTGTCCATCTGTCTGTGAACAGCTAATCTCCGGCACTGTTGGCCCGGACGCTGCGAAACTGTGCACACACACTCCCTGGATGCCAATTCAGAACCTCTGCCCCAAATCTTTCACATGGGCCTGTTATAGCGCCACCAGGAGGCCGATTTGTGCAAAAAAAAGATTATATTACTCCTACAGATTTTATCCAAAAGTCATGCAAATCGATACACAGTATCTCTATAGTCATGTGATCAACACATCCTTATTGGCTAAGGTTGGCTTCCAAAGTTTGCAGGATTGGTCCGTTTTGAACAAAATGCCTCAAATCATGAACGCAGCGTGCGATTTCCGTGAAATTTCACACGCACATTCCCTGTAGGCCAAGGGAAAAATGCCACCCTTTTCACAATGGCCTGTTATAGCGCCACCAGGAGGCCACAATAACGTACCTGACCTGGCGGAGACCTGTGCTCCGAGGAGCACTTTTTCTAGTTCTATATATTTTTTTACAAATCTATGCATTAGTATCTGCTCTGTACAGCCTGAGCTGTAGGTGAGGTGTAGATGGTACAACTGTAGATGCAGTGGTGTGTTCTACCGTGTTACGCTATATACGTAGTATAGGCCTACTGTGCAGATTTTCTTTTTTTAAAAGCGTATACCTTCCAAAAACCTTCTGAGGAAGCGTATCCAGTGTTGATTTGGTGAATCTATCTCTGGTGGGACACTATTTTAAAGACGTCACGCGCACGTGGCTTAACACCTACACTACAGGTCACACAATGGACAATTGATATGCATCTAGGCTCATTCCTATGTTAATTCACCTGGTGTGACACCCGGCAGTCGGCAGCCTTTGTTGAGGTGTGAACTTAAGGGTTGTTTTAATCGATGCATGTGCGTGTGCGTGCTCCTGCTCAAAAGACTGGTGGGACGGCGTGTTACCGCGGCCCATGACCAATGACCACTGAGAGTATCTGATACACTTTAATTTATTTATTTGGATTTTCAATTAAAAGACATAATGAATCATGTCAAAATCCAAGATAATACGATTATACAACAGTTACCATCAAAATGTTCCTGTGATTCATGAATTAAATTACAGAGGTGAGTAACTAAGTACATGTACTCAAATACTGTACTTAAGTACAATTTTGAGGCATTTGTAATTTACTCGAGTATATCCAATTTCCAATACTTTTACTTCTGCTCCACTACATCTCAGAGGCAAATATTGTACTTTTACTCCACTACAATTATTTGAAAACTTTAGTTACTAGTTACTTTGTAGATTTTGATTATTATTACAAAACATACAGTAACCACTTCAGCCCTATAGGCCATTTGAAAATTGCCGATCTACAAGCTCACAATGAATCACTAATCACGATTTGATGCATTGTGAGTTTGTAGATCTGCTATTTTCAAAAGATTTGTATACATTTCAAAACTTGAAATGGGACATTTTGTATAATGAGTACTTTTACTTTTGGTACTTTAAGTACATTTTGATGCAAATACTTTTGTACTTTTACTCAGGTACATTTTGAATTCCGGACTTTTAATTGTAACAGAGTATTTCTGCAGTATTTCTGCATAGCGCGGCACCTTGGGGGGTTGGTTTGAAGCTGTGGGTGTGGCCTATCACCTGGGGGGGGTGATAATTCCATTTCAACTGGATGAGACCCCCCAAAATAATCCTATTTGAACTGGGGACCTCCATCAACGATGGTTTATTTGATACATTTGGGGGTTATATAAAATATTGCAATTTAATTTCAAAAGCAACAGTTTAGTGTTTTCATTTAGGTTTGCAATGCAGGCTTTAATTACAGTATAAATAATGACCTTTATTTAATATAACTCAGCTGATTGTTATAATGATTGACCTGGTATCCTATAGTTTCTTTGAGGCTCTACATTGTTCTCTCTACTCTCTACTTATGTGACTATTTATCTTGTTTGCTGACTGTCAGTGGTGGGAAAAGTACTCAAATGTTTTACTTAAGTAAAAGTATCAATGCTGCAATATATAAGTACTCTGTTAAGTAAAAGTCCGGAATTCAAAATGTACTTGAATAAAAGTACAAAAGTATTGGCATCAAAATGTACTTAAAGTACCAAAAGTAAAAGTACCAAAATGCTTGAAAATAGCAGATCTACAAGCTCGTAGCGTGACACTCGGTGCCGCGCTACGAGCTTGTAGATCTGCTATTTTCAAATAGCCTATAAAAGAAAGGGGTTATCCTGGAAATACATGATGGGGTCTGACTGACAGACAGACAGACAGACAGACAGACAGACAGACAGACAGACAGACAGACAGAGTCCTTGTTTTCTCAGCCACGCTAGAAACTGGACACATAGAGAAACAAAAATTAACTGCTAGCTCAATCTCATTGAATTTAAGATATTCAATATACATTCAAAACATTTTAATGCCAGATTTCTTTAGTGACATATTTGGCCGATGGGGAGCAGTTAGCCTAGTGTTGATGTTATACAGATGATAATAAAACTGAACATAATGACATTTTTATTGTCTATTTCCAGATGGATATGTGTTCTATCAGTCTGCCCGCTGTGTGTTTAACTCCAGTGAGCTGAAGGACATACAGTACATACAGTCATTGAATTTCGATGGTGATGAGTTCCTCAGGTGGGACAGTAGAGTAGATCAGTATGTTGGATACACTGAGTTTGGTGTGAAGAACGCAGAGCGCGGCAATAAAGATCCTACAGAACTGGCTTATAGGAGAGCACGACGAGAGGCATTCTGCAAACACAACATTGAGATCTACTACTCCAATGTTCTGAACAAGAGAGGTGAGCTGATCTCAGAGCAGCACTCAGCACTCATCACCTCATAAACTATAACATGAAATCACATGATTCTATTCAGAGATGATTAATGGTGTTAATATTGATCTGATAATGATTATAAAACATTACTTAATCTGCTGACAAACATTTCAGATCCTCTTAAAACACTTAAGCCTGATTTATACTGTATCCTGCTGTCACACAGTGGAAATAGCAGATCTACAAGCTCACAACATGTGGTGTCACCATCGTACACTGAGTATAAATGAAACAGATCTATTTCTGAGTGTTTTCACCCTCATATAATGACCTGCCTAAAACAGAGACACCAGGATTAATGTTTTTTTTAAATTCACTTTAAAAACACACCTCTATAGAGCACCGAAGTCCTGACGTCACTGCCAGTAGAGGGCGCTTCTCGCAGGTTTGTGGCTTTACTTTTTGTATTGATATCCTCATTGGGGAATCTTAGATGGCTTCATATAAGAACTGTGTTCCAAAAATAAACACATCACCCTGGCGTTCTTAATCATATGGATATGAAGCATCGACTGAAGGTGTAAATGTACACATTTACCCAAAGAGTAACACAATATAAACACTAGAAACGAGTCAAACAACCCAAAGACTACATTTCCCATGAAATGCTGTAGGGACAGTGATTTCAGACCCGGAAGTAGTAGTTCTTAACTTTTAAGGCAGAATTAATTCCATTTTTGCCAGAAACAAATATGAATGAATATCATAAACGATGCAGAGCCACCCCCCTGACAAAAACGCCAGGGTGGTGTGCTTATGTTTGGAACACAGTTCTTATATGACGTGATCTAAGATTCCCAAATGGGGATTTCAACACAAAAAATAAAGCCACCAACCCGTGAAAAAGCGCCCTCTAGTGGCAGTGACGTCAGACTTCGGTGCTCTATACACTTCATTTCACCACCTGATTTTATATTTTAATTATTGTCTACTATTTTGTTTTTTATGTTTTTAATCGCTTTAGTAATGTTTTACAGGATTATGTGTATTGTTTTGTTTGTTTCTACTCTAGTTCATTCCAACTATTTTCATTAAATGATATTGATTTATTTTTTAGGAGTGGAGCCCAAAGTGAGACTGAAGTCAGAGACTCCTCCCCGTCGTGGTGAACACACTCACATGCTGAGGTGCAGCAGCTACGACTTCTATCCTAAAGTGATCCTGGTGACCTGGTGGATAGGTCAAGAACCTTTGACCTCTGGTCTCTCCTCTACTGATGAACTGTCTGATGGAGACTGGTACTACCAGTACCACTCCTACCTGGAGTACACACCCAGGTACACACCTAACAGACACCTATACATAGAAAAACACAACTAATAGACACCTCTACTGGTACTACCAGTGTGTGTGTGTGTGTGTGTGTGTGTGTGTGTGTGTGTGTGTGTGTGTGTGTGTGTGTGTGTGTGTGTGCGTGTGCGTGTGTGTGTATGTCTGTCTGTTACAGATCAGGAGAGAAGATCACATGCATGGTGGAACATCCCAGCCTGACCGCGCCTATCAAGATGGACTGGGGTCAGTTACTGTAATCTAGTGTAATCTACAGTACTGTCAAAATAGCAGATATAAAGGCTCATAGCACCGAGTGCCGCACTATGAGCTTGTAGATCTGCTATTTTTTTTTATTTAATCATGAACATTTGTGCAAATCTTTGAATATATATATTTTAAAGCAAACATTTGTAAATGTCAAATGTCTCTCAATATGTCTTATTTTTTCTGAAAAAATATATCAGTGGCGCTCAAACTTTTTTTTGTCAAGGACCCCCAAATTTATATGTTTTTGGCCACTGATCCCCATCAAAATATGTTGTTCCAGAAGAAAATGTTTTAGTTAAAAATGTTTATGTTTAAAATTAAATAAATAAATTATATTCAAACATTTGCACAAATGTTCAAGATTTTTCAAAAATAGCAGATCTACAAGCTCATAGCGCAGCACTCGGTGTCGCGCTATGCTTATTGATTTGATAAAAGCAGATTAAAGACCAGATTTGTTTTTATTAAAGCTGATAAAAGACCAGATTGATTTGATAAAAGCTGATAAAAGACCAGATTGATTTAATAAAAGCTGATAAAAGACCAGATTGATTTGATAAAAACAGATAAAAGACCAGATTGATTTGATAAAAAACGATTAAAGACCAGATTGATTTGATAAAAACAGATAAAAGACCAGATTGATTTGATAAAAACAGATAAAAGACCAGATTGATTTGATAAAAACAGATAAAAGACCAGATTGATTTGATAAAAACAGATTAAAGACCAGATTGATTTGATAAAAACAGATTAAAGACCAGATTGATTTGATAGCAGATCAAAGATGTGATAGCAGATTTGATAGCAGATCAAAGAGTCATCATGGTTTTATCAATGTGAAAACAAGACAAGTTTTCTAAGACAGAACAAGCGCTGATCTGTATCATACTATATATGTATATGTATATATCTATATGAGGATAAGGATAATTCCTTTTAACAGGTCGTTCATGAAAGTCCTTGCGGTCTTGTTTCCAATGAGAACCTGTGAGCAATTGGGGTTAAGAGTCTTGCTCAGGGACAAATTTCATATCATCGGCACATATGCTGGGATAGCCTGGAATCGAACCTGGGGCAACCAGGGCCTCTGGTTCCCTAGGCGGGCTCACTAACCACTCAGCTATGGCCGCCCCTGTATCTGGATCATACTCTGTGTGGAGTTTGCATGTTCTCCCCGTGTCTCCTAGGGTAGTTAATACCCTCACAAAAACATGTAGTAATCCTGGTCGCTATACCGCCTCCCCCATGACAGCCGGGGCGCCTGATGGAGGGGAAGGGAACTGGTTGGAATAACGTGTTCCTTCCACGCGCAACGTCCTACCAGGGAAACTCCCCCCTGTCAGGTGTCAAGAAGGTCAGTTGGCTCTCATGCATTGAAGGAAGCATGAGCTCGGCCCTGGCCTCCCTAGGCTGTGGGGGACTGGTGTAGCGCTGGTGTAGGGCTGGTGTAGCGCCCAGGATCACTTGGCCAGGAAATTGGCACCGGGTGAAAAAAAAAGGGGTCACAAAAATCGCGGGATAAAAAAAAAAAAAAAAAAAAAGAACAAGCGCTGATGTTCTTTTTTACAAACTGCCTCACAGTTCTGAGTCTATGACTCTGTCCCAAGATACTTTCTGCACATTCCACAGCCTGGTTTATAATCATCATAGTAAAAGGTTGATTCATGTCTTCTAAAATCTATCATCATATCCTTTGTTTTGGATGTATTTAGCTCTAAGAAGGACATGTGATTGATTGATGTACTTTATTTAGTAAGACATGAGAATGGCAGTACATGGAAGTACAAATCCACAATACAAGGTCTACTAAACTGGGAGTCTCATTAAGCACTGAGCTTGTTTAAGATGAGATCCCCATGTACACAAATCATGATGACATATAAGAGACAGACAGATATACACAAAACTATACAGAATGTCATACAATCAGTTTACAGGTTACTGGTATGAAGAGTGCAAAAAATGTACAAGAGAAGAAAGAGAAGGGGGGGGGGGGGGTAGGGGGGTAGGTTTAGGACTTGGGGTAGGTTAAGACTTGGACAGGGGCCATTTTAGAATTGCAGCCTCCTGAAGGTGTATCTTTAGGGCAGTTTTGAAAGAGAGTAGGGTTTTACACTCCTTTACTCCTTTTGGTAGGGCATTCCACATTTTTGAAGAATAGCATGAGAACGAGTTCATTCCCTTTGTTGAGCCAAATCTGGGTTGAACATGATTTGTGGAGCTGCCTCTGGTGTTATGATCATGGACTTCTTTAACATTTTGGAAGTATTTTGACAAATGTCACATCAGGTGACAAACTCCTCAAGGACTGGACCAATAGGGTTGGACTCATTATTACTGAACAGACTCACAATGACTGTGTTGTCTGTTTATTACGGGGCCAGGCTCTGCAGAGCAAGGCTCCGTTTTGTTATTGGCAATATTCTGTTTCTTCTTCTGGCGTTTTTGGCAGTTCTGGCTTAACCGTGCATACGCTTTTTACGAAACTCGGCCATATGGTAGATGGTCATGAAAAACGATCAAGAAATAATTCTCATACTCATTCGTCAAAGGGTGGCGCTATATCACTCAATTGAAAATGCCAACTTTGAACAGGTACAACTCATGCCCTGTTTGACCTACAGCCATGAAACTTGGATACACACATGCGTCTCTTCATGCCTGACAACTTTTGTGGTCTGACTTTTGACCTCTGACTTTTAGATCTCCCACCATTTTTAATTATATGAAAAACATTCATTGGCTCTTAAAAGCTTCATTCTTTCACTTATGGAAAATCCGCCACTAACGTTTTGTCGGCAGAGGTCCAAAGTTCACGTGTAAAATGTTTCGAAAAACACTTAAACCCAGGATTTTTGAGCAATTCGCGTGAAACTGTCTGAGCTCATTTTTCACCAGGTCAGGTCTGTTGGTCCAATGGCTTCTCTCTACAGCATATGCCTAACAACTACAAGGCCGCCGGTTCAAGGCTCACTTCATGCAGACTTCTTTGAAAGTGCATTGCAAACAACATGACTGTATCAATGAATACACGTGCAATTGTTAAAGATGACATGAAATGCTTATTTGAGAGTATATGTTTTTTCATACTTCATTGTGAAAATAGACGATCTACAATCTCACAACTTTTCAGAGAGCAACGTTTTGTGAGCTTGTAGATCGGCTACTTTCACTAGTTTCTGTTCCGAGGAGACGTACAATTTCTCTATCGGTAGATGGTTAAGGAACCAGTGATCTAGAGTAGTTAGCAAAACAGAGGCTTGGTCCATCAGGGACGGAAATACTTATATGTATCTAACAGACACTACCAGGGCTATCATATCTCTAGCTCAATGAGAAGAAAGGCAGCCTATGAGTCCGGAGGTCACTGGTTGGATCCCTGTCCCCGACGATGTATTGAGTTGATCATGATTTGGCATTCTTAGGCTTACGCATAGTATTTCTTGAGGTTAGGGGTAGGCATAGTTTTACTGAGGTTAGGGTTAGTGAGGGTTTAAAATACTCATGTTAATTGCATGGTTTTCTTTCTCTCAAGTTCAGTCTTCTATATTTCTATGGCTTATTGTGCATATTACTTATCATTGCTTCTTTCTTTTTTCTCTCTGCATTCACTGGCCCCGTATTATTGCTGCTTGCAGCTATATTTGTTTATTGTGTTTGGTTTTTGTAGCTTATTGTCAGATGACTCCATGTCATAGTCAGTGAAGAACAAGGTGTTTTAATCTACTGATATGATGTGATATGATATGATATGATATGATATGATATGATATGATATGATATGATATGATATGATATGATATGATATGATATTTGTATTGTCAGATGACTCCATGCCAGAGTCAGTGAAGAACAAGGTGGCCATGGGAACATCAGGTCTGGTTCTGGGTCTGGTCTTGTTCCTGTCTGGATTCATCTACTTCCAGTGGAAGAAACGAGGTGATTAGCATGTTTAATTAACATGTTTAATTAACATGTTTAATTAATTATTAAACTACCAGTGGAAGAAATGAGGTCAGATCAACAGAGGATCACATGACATGTGGAACCCTCACAGAAATGCAAACAAACAAACAAACAAACAAACAAACAAACATGTAAAGCCACAACCTAAACTGGTTTATATTGGTTTAGAACCTTAACCGTTTTAGACCAGTTTAGACGACCTAGTTAGAGGTCAAAGTGTGTTGTCACATTTAGCTTGAATACATCAGTGTTACATTTAGTCCTAAATAAGAGTCAAATGTTCACATTAGTTCTGATGACTGAATGTTATTGTGTTATTGTGTGTACATTTATGCATTTTATGGAGAAATGCACACAATACAGTACATATGATTTATTTGTGTGTCTGTTTTAACTGTCTCTCTTCTTCTTCTATCAGGTCGTATTCTGGTGCCGACAACCAATGAGAATCTTTAGACTCCTCCCACACACCCAGGTTCACTTCCCCTTTCTTTTTACTGAACTTTTTTCCTTTTTTGTATGTATAAAAGTGTATAAAACTAGAAAACATACACAAAACAACATGCTTGTGTAAGAAGTGAAACAACTAGCCTGGTAAACCATCCCGGTCACGTGAATTCACATTATCGTGTGTCTTCTGCTTAATTTCATATAATAATGAATCTAATAATCAAATTTAATAATCAAATGATTTGTTGTATCAGACAACACTGATGACAATGTGGTCATATGGGTTGTGTGTGTTTTCATCAGTTAGATGAACCGCCCACACTAATTGGGACTCCCTCTTCCTTTGGTGTGTCGCCCAGGTGGCGCCTAAACCCTGACCTTTAACCTCACAAACACTATGTCTATAAACCTAACCTTAACCCTAAACCCTGACCTTTAACCTCACAGAAACTATGGCCCCCATTCACGGCCCAAATTGCTATTAACACTAATATCTGATTTAGGACTAGGCAAGAGGCGTTTCCCCGCAAACTTTGCTATTCTGTGGCACCCCCCTTACCCACCAAACACCTGAGCTACCCCTTACATTATGCATAGGTGTGGTCTGGGCGTTACAATGATAAAACCAATCACCGTGCCAGAAGCCATTGCCTTTAAGAGAAGACTGCGCTAGCCGTCATCCCCGATCCAATGCTCTCCTATCTCCCTGTCTGCACTGTTGCCTGGTCTGATTATTATAAGCCACATTGGGCTTGTTTTCCTGCCGGGTCCAACTGGTCACGTATTTGTCTGGCTTTGGGTTGGGCTAGTAAGCTAGGCAACAAAATACAACTTATTTTATTTTATTTTATCCAAATGCATTTTTATATTAATTTGTAGCCTATTGTGTTCACAATAAGCAACTTGTCATATTAGTCAGATCCGGAATAGTATGTGAAAGCCATTTAAAATATTAAATAATTACATCATGTTGCGACAACGCTCCTACAGGCAGCCATGGACCTCCAGCTGGTCGACCACAGGGCCGGGCGGTGGTACACAGACATACTGTAGCACATGGGTATAATAAATTGGACAGTTTTAGGAAAGGTCTATAATGTACTCACGTTGGCTGTTATTGTTCTATTTCCGCCATTCTAATGGATTCCAGGGGTGTGTAAACATCTCTGAAGTAGCTCCATAGTTTCCTCTGAAGTGACGCAGTTAACTTACATCCATATTGTCCCCGTTCTCTTTCATCATCCACCTTTGTTCAATAATCCCGAACAGAGCTACACTTTAAGTTTACATCAATCATAGCCTCTCAAACCCAGATACATTGCTGCGACGCATAATGTGCGTCGCCTACCTACCCAAAATAACAGACGTAAGCTATCAACGCGCTGCGTCATGTCGTGTCGACAGCTTACAGATCTGTTATTTTGGGCAGCATAAACAATGAGGCGCGATCGAGCGGCGCGTGAGGACTGGAGTAGCCTATACAGCACTAAAACCAAATAAGCTCTAACATTACATTACGTGGTCAACAACATAGACTAGACATGTAACTTGCTTGGAGATTTCTCCATCGCAACTCTTTCCCATCAAACAAAGTAATCCAAACTATTTTGTACTGCTTATTTTGCTTGTTAAAAGCATGATTTTATTAAGACATGACAGCAATATGGAAAAAACGAAAATATCTCTATTAAAAATATATTTCATAGAATAACCAAATATCATTTTTAAAATGGTTATGGGGCAGTGTATATATTTATATAGCCCTATTTGCTCCAAGCTGTTTTTTAAATAAAATATAGACTGTTGGAATAGGGTAGAATGACTCCTGTTCTTAACTAATTACCAAGATTTAATGAGAAAAAAGGCCTCTTTAGAAAAATGACTGACGGGCTGGGCTGGGCCTAATTTGTCAATTATTAGTCGAGCCAGGCTGAAATATTTAGGGGATATGAAAGCTCTAGTTTGAAGTGCTCATGTGGCCTCGCTTCTTTTTGTTTTCATAGACCTGTGGTTGCTTATTTCTTGCCAAGGCTGGCAACACGGCTCATGGTCCAACATGCGCTCTGTCGATTTAACATGGGGCCGATGTTTCGTTTCTAAGTCTAAGCTTGCCTTTCAGTAAAAAGCAAATTTGATAGACATAAATATCACCTACATATTACTGATTAGAGAGAATTTGTCAGTTAATTATGTCCTGCATTATCAATGAATAAAACTGACGTGTAAAGTGGAGTATTGCATTGCAGATGCACAACTTGTCTTATTTAAATAGACTATCATTTTATATAAATACAATTGACACAAGGAATTGACACCCGTCCTTCTGCTGATTATAGTAAAATTAGAATCACAGAGATTTGTTGACAATAATAGCCCACGGGCACGCCTCCACGTGCAAATAACGATGTCGGCATAATGGGTGACGGGTAGAGCAGGTGCTAGAATAACATTTTGGGACAGGGCAGCTCCATTATCCGTATTTAACAGGTTTAGGGTAGGATTTCGGCTGGAGGAGCTGGCGCTGAATAGCGCCGTATGTCTATAAACCTAGTCTTAACCCTAAACCCTGACCTTTAACCTCACATGAACTATGTCTATGAACCTAACCTTCACCCTAACCGTACTAATACATTGTTCATGATCTATTAACCATTTATAGCATCGTTTTAAATCATTAAATCATTAACCATTAACACACATTTAACAAGTTATGAATAACACATTAACTAATAATTTGGGAATGATTTACTATTATAAGGGAAGGTTATTCTAAAGTGTTAACATGTTCACACAGTTAATACATTCTGATTCTTAATGGTTTATTGTCTTTTCACAGAACACCTGGGTGTGTTTTCAGAGAGGCATAGAGTCATCGCTGCCCCCTGGTGGAGAGAGGAGGAAATACATGTGTGTCCATTCATCTTTTAAATACTCATAACAGCAGCAAAATGATGACATCATCAACCTTTTTCACTAATGTGTCCTTTAAACAATTACAAATGCTAATTGGTTAGCTAAGGCTAACGATAATTAGATAATTAGTGTCTTTTCCCGGTGTTTCGCCCAGGTCGACGTGGTTTTGAGGTGAGGTTAAGGTTAGGGTTAAAGTTAGGTTTATAGACATAGTTTATGTGAGGTTAAAGGTCAGGGTTTAGGCGCCACCTGGGCGACACACCAAAGGAAGAGGGAGTCCCAATTAGTGTGGGCGGTTCATCAAATTACTTTGTATAGTTTATGTCGTCAGAAAACACAAACATAATATTTCAGTTCTACACTATATTGAAACATTAAATAAATGATCACACACACAATCAGAGTTCTTCATAAGAGTTCTTCATAACATATATAATATTAATATCCATCTGAATGGAAGTCAGTCAACCATGTTTGTGAAAAAGGTTTTATTATTTTATAATTGACCATAAGTCATTTATTATTATGTAATCATTTATAATGTGTGATAATTAATGTGTTACGATCATCATGACATCACTATTTCCCTGTGATGGGTGGACCTGATCCCCTAGGGTGGTCTGAGGTGATGTGTGGACCTAAACCCTCTAGGGTGGTCTGAGGTGATGTGTGGACCTAAACCCTCTAGGATGGTCTGAGGTGATGTGTGGACCTAAACCCTCTAGGGTGGTCTGAGGTGATGTGTGGACCTAAACCCTCTAGGGTGGACGGTCTGAGGTGATTATTTATCTTTCCGTTTTTCAGCTCCACTGTTGTTTCTATCCGTTCCTTCCCCCCTGGGATCTGGGCCCCTGATCATGAATGGTTTGAAGTTCAGATGTTAGATTTTGGCTTTAATTTGCTTGGTTTGAATGGAATTTCACAATATCAATAAAGGAATGAGAAAACATAATTGTGCCTCATGTTCTCTTACATTTCACTGCAGGTGGGTTGCCAATTTCAGCCAATCAAGAGAGAGTGCCCATTCACAATACAGAGCTATATACTGTTACTGAACAAACACTCTATAGTAATGATTACTATCACAATATAGAGCTATTTAACACTGTTACTGAATAAATACTCTATAACAGTGATTACTATCACAATATAGAGCTATTTAACACTGTTACTGAACAAACACTATAATAATGATTACTATCACAATATAGAGCTATTTAACACTGTTACTGAACAAACACTCTATAACAATGATTACTATCACAACACAGAGCTATTTTACACTGTTACTGAATAAATACTCTATAACAATGATTACAACACAATATAGAGCTATTTAACACGGTTACTGCACAACCACTCTATACATGTACGGGTTGTAAATGGAGAAAGTGCCAAAACCAGAAATTCCGCCATGACGCTCGTGACAGACAAGCGTCATGTGAACCATGGCTAGCTTTTTTACAGAAAGTCCCTCAGTTTGGCTGTTGCGATGTGACACTATTGTGAGCATGTGACACTATTGTGAGCATGTACTGTATATCTGCTATTTTTGGTATTCATTTTTTTATTTTGAAGTAGTATTTATTTTCCGATAATCTGTGAAACGTTTTTGGACTTTTTTTTGGGACATTTTAGCCTATAGTAACATGCCATAAATAGGGGCACCAAGTTGAAAACAGCTACAGTATGACACAACGGTGTCAAATCTATCTATTTAAAAATATATATATTTTTTTGAGACTTTTCACTCATGGATTGATTATTACTCATATTACTCAATACTCATATGATTAAGTGATTGTTTCATTAAATTATAGATTTTATTCCTCCTTCTTTTTTATCGATTCAGCCGATTCATTCCATTAACCTTTGACCCCTACAGACAGACAGACAGACAGAGAGTTGCAGTTAGTCAGTGTCAGACAGGCAGATATTTGCGTTCCACTGAGTGCACCTCTCTCTATAATTCCAATATTTCCACACAACAGTATGAGAGCATTTCCTGTCTTTGACAAAGGACCACGTTGTGATTATGTTACAGCTCGGACAATATGTGTTGCATCCAACATTTACAATATTCACTTATTATTATTCAAAGTGACATTTAGAGAGAGAGAGAGATGGGGGGGGGCTGGGGAGATTTGAACTTACTTCATTAGACACTATTGTAACCATTATGACAAACGAAATTCCGGGAGTAGGACGGAGGCTCTACGTCCTACCTACCTTGAGTAAAAGTACAAAAGTCAAAATGTACGTAAAGTACCCACATTTAGAACAAATATGGGACATTTCTCATTCTACTACTCTGCCTCCACAATGTGGAATAACCTGACAACTAAGGATGTGAATCACAGGTTTCTTTCAAAAACTGGCCTGAAAAAACATCTATCAGGAGGAGGCGACCACAAGGGGAGATGAATGCATCCTCCGTTATTATTTCCCCCTTTTGTGCCAGGGAAACAAATACCGTAAATCTTCATTATTTAGAAATAACTGTTAATAATAATCTGCAGAAACACAACATAATTGCCTCCTAACGCCTGCAACTTTAACTTTTATTTTTTGCCGATACCGATGTTGACCAATAGTGGCAAATATCGTCCAATACCGATATGTGGCCGATATATCGGTGCATCCCTATTTCTGACTAATAAATAATTGAATGGATCAAATCAATGTGACCTGATGACGAGGACAAAGCGTGTGTTCCTCACAAGGCCAGAAACAGACCAGAAAGAAACCAATTAACAATTATTTTAGACATGGGTTATAATTTAATTAAGATTGGGACAGCCCCACTTAATCCAAGACACAGCTTGGAACACATTAATTACAAAGATAAAGATCAGGACTTTTTTTTAACAGAGAGGGAAATGATATAGCTTATGGGTCTGAGTCTGTGGAATCATTATTAGTCTGACAGAAAAGTCACTGATATGTCTAGTGTGATTATGAGCCTCCATGTTGACCTTACCTGGGACTGCCAGCAGAGGGCATCAGAGTCATGCTCTGCTCTGCTGCAGTGACATTGGTGGAAAGTAAACAATTACATGTACTCAATTACTGTACTTAAGCACCCTTTCGAGGTTCAATACTTGTACTTTTACTCCACAAAAATCATTATTAACATAAACATACATTAACCTCTTCAGCCATATACGTAGGCTATTTGAAAATAGCCGATCTACAAGCTCACGTGTCATGGTGCGACGCATTGTGAGCTTGTAGATCTGCTATTTTCAAAAGATTTGTATAAAATATATACATTTGAAAGCTTGTGAAATGGGACATTCTGCATAATGAGTACATTTACTTTTGTATATAAAAGCAATTTTGATTACAAGACTGTTACTTGTAACAGAGTGTTTCTACATTGCAGTATTGATACTTTTACTTAAGTAATTAATGTGAGTACTTTTTCCACCACTTATCAGTGAATATACAGCCTGGCAACAGGCAGCCTCCTCCACTCATCAGCTCTCAGGAGACATGTGTAATCCAGACAGAGCAGATAGTAATCAAATCCTTTACTCTCTCTAGAGTTCCAGGCCCATGAGGGTCCATCTGGACACTGACCTCGTGAGCATCTTAATCCATCAAGACCGGGAACGCATCTGTGTAATTTTAAGATTTCTTGGGCTGTTCAAAAATAGTAGATCTACAAGCTGCCGCGCTATGAGCTTGTAGATCTGCTTTTTTGTTTTGTTTTTAATCGTGGAAGATTTGTGCAAATCTTTGAATATAAATATGTTTGAAGGACCTCCCTAACGCGTCCAGGAAGTTGTCTTCGTTTATTGTGCCGATATCGACTACCTTGGCTACGTCCTTTGCTTCCATCCTGTTCATGTTGTTTTCCTGGTCGCCAAGGATAGGCAGACCGACCAAAGGAACGCCATGGTAAATGGCCTCCTGGATCCCGTTGGTGGCCCAAGAGGTCCTTCTGGGGCAACCAGTCAACGACTAAGGTGTTGTTCCCCAGGGTTGACGGTCTCCCGCCGGTGTGCCTCCAGATCACCTTCTGCGGCAATCGGGCGAAGGCCGCCGCGATGGCCTCCGTAACGTCCTCGGGGACCTTTCCGATGAAGGAGCCCAGAGTCATCACGACGACCCCGTGTTCTCCGGAACTCTGGACAAAGTCCTCCAGATGTGGAGGGAGAGGCTCGGAGGGCTTGCACTGCCAACCTTGCATGTAGACGACGTTAGGCATGGTGGGGCGAGGGTATTCAAAGGTAAAGTCGCTTCTCATCAGCCAGATATCCGCCGCCTGGAAGAGCTCAATATCATTTACGTCAGGGCCGAAGTAACGGTGAACGAATGCCGTGTAGAGGCTGTCTGACATATATGCATATTGAATGTGCGTAAAAAGGTAGAAAAGTGCGTTTTTGATTCGTTGGGGAAATATCATCTTGTCCGTCAGCATGGAATTGGGGACTGGGGCATAGGAGAGGGGACAGGGGGCGATGAGATCGTGCGCCTCCCCTTGGACGGTCCACCTGGCACTGAGGACCAGAGGAAGACTGAGACGACGGGCCAACATCGGCCCCGGCCCCACCGGATCCGTCAGAACCATGTCATACTTAGCGTCCTGGAGACGCTTCATAATTTCACTGTCCTCAAAAACAATCTCCATTGCCTGAACTGAGGCTTTCAACATCTCATAGAAGTGGTTCACTAATTCCCATTCGCTTGCCATACGAGCCCAAACCGAGGAACCGTCCCGCCTCAGGTTCACCATCCTCGCCACGATCGTTCCGAAGAACTCCTCGTCGCCGGCGCCGTGGAAGTCGACCGTGACGGTGTCGTAGTGAGGGGAGTCCGGCTTGATGTACCAGCTGTTTGAAGGCCTTATCACCGTGACCCCGTGGCCTCTGGAGTGCAGCTCTTCAACGATGACTTTCATGTTGATCCAAAGGCTTCCCTCGCCAGAGTACACCAGGACTTTCCTGCCATCCACGAGCGGCGTGGAACAACACAGGAGTGTAGCAAACGCTATGAGCGTTAGCTGGCCCATCTCTGAGGAGAGAGATCACAATGATGAGCGAGAAGGCACAGAAGTTAACGTTTTGTAATGGATCACTGATTAACTAATACTGCACTTTACACTAGATAACAGCATGAGTGGGATAAAACCAATATATCGCCACTGTTGAGCAGAAACCTCTTATCTCCATATTTTAACATTTAATAATAGTTTTTTCCCCGTATATTAACAGCCTATACTTGATCATACCACTGCGTCCCACAAAAGCATCAAAAGTAGCAGTGTTTCGAGCTTGTAGATCTGCTACCGTTGTTATATATATATTTTTTAATCCTGAAAAGTAACAGTTTTGGACATATGAGGTTTCCACCCGACAGAGACGATATCATTTGTTAAGGACGTTATTCCACGGCTCCACTTCTATGCCCAGGATGAGTGCTCAACTGTCTCCCTCCCAAAAAATCAGTATACAAAAAAAAATAAAAACAGTTCCTCTTCATAGTTTAGTCTGGTCGGTGACGACAAGCACTGAGACATAAATTCCCTTCACCCAACAGTTTTGGAATAAGCTCGGAGATAAATGATCTCCCATTTCCCTTGCCTTCAGGTATGCCCACAATCTTGATGTTATTGCTGCGAGAGCGACCTGGAGGGTCGTTCACTTTGGCCCGGAGAACAATGTTTTCATCTTGCAGTTTGGTGATTAAGTCCTCCACTACTGTGATGCAGGATTCTTGTTCACTCACCGCACTTTCCATTTCATCCCCTCTGCCCGCCACTTTGTTTTATGCATTTTTTATTTATTTAAATCCAGCTTCAAACTTGTCGAACCTTTCATTTATGGTTTGTAGGACAGCGTCCATTTTTTTCATCATGCATCTTGTAGCAGCAGTAACGTCTTGGTCACTATCAGACTCAGCAGGGCATTTGTTTGCAGTGTCTTTCTGACTCATTCCTGACGCATTCATGTTTCCTCCACTTTCTTCTTCCACACATGTTCTCCCACTCTGCATCTTTGTCTTTGAGGTCTCAAACTCTCTCTGCATATTTGTCTTTGAGGTCATCATGTTGCTGAAGGTCTTAGGCAGGATTAGCTTCTTCAGTTCCTCTTCATAGTTCAGTCTCTCGGCTTCCGCCTTGGCTTCACAGATCTTTCTCATCTCCTCTATTTCCTGTCTTTTTCTCTCCTCCATTTCTTTCTCCTTGTTATATCTCTCCTTTTTACACATCTCCAGCTGTCTCTCCACCTCCTCTCTTCTCTCAGACTCCTGCCTCAGCTCTTGTTCCAGCTTTCTTTTCTTCTCTTCATCCCTCTCCTCCCTCATTTGTTTCTTCAGTTTACTCAATTGATCCCCAATCTCACTGATTTCTGCCCTAAGCTCTTGGATGGTTTCCTCTTTCTCCCTCAGAGATTCGTCAAGCTCCTTCTTAAACCTGTCCCTAATCTCCAGCTCCTTCATGTGTTTCCTAGCCTCACTGTCCCTCTGAATCTTCTCGTTGGCCTCATACAGGTGTTCACTAAGTTTAGGGTCCAGCTGTTGAAGCATGTCAATCATTTCTGAACTGGCATTGTTTCCCTTTTTCCTCACCATGTCAATAACTCCCCGTGCTTTTTCTGACCTGAGTTTTTCCCCTCTGGCTGACTCCATTTCTCCCTCATTGATTACTTTCTTAGTGAAAAGTCTGTCCAATAGAGAATTCAGGTTGGAGTCTGAGACTCTGTCAATGAACTCACACCTCACAGTCGTCAGACATGTCTCTGCTTCCTGGGTCTTTATCTTTGTCAGAGTCGTGGAAGAACCTTGAAGACAAGATGGGGTTGGTTTTATTATTTGTGGTATAATTGTGTAATAATAACATTGATAATATATATATTAAGGTTTCAGCCTATAGTTACATCATCAGAGCTGTAATGAAGGTCACTAGGTCAAAGGTAACTAGCATGTTTATTAAAAAGTCCAGAATAAATTGGAATTTAAATGAGTCAACTTTGTCCATTAATGCTGCTGCATTATTCTGTCTTTATTTCATGCAGGTATGTTTCTGTTTCTCCCATGATTTTGGTCTATTGTGTTTATTTTATTTACTTGTCCATAACATTATAATTAGCCGGTGGTGTATTCATTTCAAGTGTAATTGTGTATTGTGATCTATTGTGACAGATTTGAATCTGAATATTATTATTATTTGTAAGGCATACTAGCCGACTACATTTTGGCCAATCATCAAGAGAAAAGTCATCTAGTGAAACAATGTTTGTAAAGATCTAATTCTCACCAAGTTGTGTGTTTTCTGTGATGACACCATCCGATTCCTGCTTCCTCATCTTCAGTAGTTGGTCTTTCTCCTCTATTTTCTTCTCTCTCTCTATCTTGATTTTCTCCAGTTCATTCTCTCTTTCTTCCAGTTGAACAGTGAGCTTCTCTACTTGGGTTCTCTGTTCCTGCAGGTCCTGGTTCAGTTTATCTTGTTTTTTGTTGCTCAGCTCCATGACATTACCCCATTCCTTCTTACTCGTCCTCAGCTCTTCACCTTTCTGTTCCAGTTGTTGGTCTTTCTCTTCTATTTTCTTGTCTCTCTCCATCTTGATCTTCTCCAGTTCTCTCTGTTTTTCGTTCTGTTGATCTCTGAGCTTCTCTACTTTGGTTCTCTGTTCCTGCAGGTTCTGGCTCAGTTTATGTTGTTGTTTGTTGCTCAGCTCCATCTCTTTCGTGGTGTTCTGCAGATCTTTCTCTTGCTCTCTAATTTTTTTGGTCATACCAAGGAACAGTTCTCTGTGATCCTGGGTCATTTCCAGGAACAGCGGTCTGTGATCCTGGGTAATTTCCAGGAACTGCTGTCTGTGACCCTGGGTCATTTCCAGGAACAGTTGTCTCTGACCCTGGGTCATTTCCAGGAACAGTTGTCTGTGACCCTGGGTCATTTCCAGGAACAGTTGTCTGTGATCCTGGGTCATTTTCAGGAACAGCTGTCTCTGATCCTGGGTCATACCCAGTGCTGTTTCTATTAGAGAACATATATCAAATATAGATGTGTAACTTTAGAATTCATAGACAACATCCTCAGTTAATCATATTGTGTCTGTATCTCTTTCACTTGTATTCGGCATGATATTGTATTTTTAAAACCATGTCAATTTACCACGAACACTGGCTCATGACACTTTGCATATTAGGACTGCAAATACATATGCACACAATGCAAGCACACACACACACACACACACACACACACACACACACACACACACACACACACACACACACACACACACACACACACACACACACACACACACACACACACACACAGCAGCAGCAGAGTCATAGACTCCTGACTTGAAACGGCACTCAGTCCAGTGTGACATATAGTCATATAGCAGTAACAGTGAGTAGGAGTACGGGTGATCTGACTATGTTTTGTCCTCCTCCTCCTCCTCCTCCTCCTCCTCCAAGAACACAGCACTGTGTGAACATTAACCACAGGCAGAGGTAAGTTTCTGACTTATAGCAGCACTTGGTCTAAGTAACGTGAACACTGCTGCTGATTAAATAGTCATTAGTACGACTGATCTGACCAGTTATTTTGTTCTCCACTGGGGTGTGGACAGTGGTGTAAAGTAACTAAGTACTTTTACTCAAGTACTGTACTTAAGTACAATGTTGAAGTAATTTTACTTAACTGGAATATTTCCAATTGTCAGTACTCTTACTTCTACTCCACTACATCTCAGGAGCAAATATTGTACTTTTACTCCACTACAATTATTTGAAAACTTAAGTAACTAGTTACTTTGTAGATTTTGATTATTATTACAAAACATACAACCACTTCAGCCCTATAATTTCGGCCATTTGAAAATAGCAGATCTACAAGCTCACAATGTGTCGCATCGCGACGCATTGTGAGCTTGTAGATCGGCTATTTTCAAAAGATTGTTAAACATTTTATACATTTGAAAACAGAATGCAGAATGAGTACTTTCTACTTTTGGTACTTTATGTATATTTTGATGCCGATACTTTTGTACTTTTACTCAAGTAAATTTTGAATTCCGGACTTTCACTTGTAACGGAGTACTTCTACATTGCAGTATTGACACTTTTACTTAAGTACAAAATGTGAGTATACTTTTTCCACCACTGGGGTGTGGAGTTATTTTAACTGCCGTCTGCTCATCTCTATTTTGCTGTTTTTATTGTTTGTTGTATTTTAGATTTAGCTTAGCTTGTGTTTTTATTCATTGTATTTTATGGGCTTTTAGATGCCAATGTGTCAGGATTTTATCATGTCTTTATACCATTTTAACAAAACCTCTGCTTTCAATAATTGCCGTATTTTCTCTTATTGTCCTACAAACCTGTCGGTCAATAAGGACCCACAGCGGTCCTGGGGGGCTTCCAGGGGGTCCCCAGCAAAATGTATAAATATCATAAAAATCTCTCTAACCATGCATGCAGTACACTGGCTATTTGAAAATATCAGATCTACAAGCTCACAACATGTCACTAATGCAACGTGTTGTGAGCGTGTAGATCTGAAAATAGTCATCTTGAAAATAGTTGAAAAATGTGGAATCCTCAAAACTTTATAACAACACAAATCTTGTATGGGGGGTCCCTGGCTGGAACTACATATTTTTCAGATGGGGGTCTGCAGTCAAATACATATTAATGTAGGGGTCCTTGAGTGAGTTGAGCTATAAAAAAAACAGACATCATAATTGTGTCTGCCTTTCATTATTTTCAAGGCAAAAAAACAAAACCTTTGTCAACTCTCTGCCTTCAATTACCTACTTCAAGGCAAAAAGAATGACCTCATGTCATTGCTAATGCTAAGTGAACTACTAATGCTAAACTCCAGTATATTTATGTGGTTTTACTCTCTAAAGGGATTTAAAATGTTCTGCTTAGAAGTGTTGTTCCTGTCAGCTTCCATGGATTACTTACTACTACCTTTGTCTGAGGAGCTGGAGTTTAATGGACTCTCATCAAGTAGGATAAACATTAATGTCATTATGAAAATGTCTTGAATTTTGACAGAGCAGTTTAATTTAGACTACATTATAGAGCAAAGGAGGAGAAGAGTTTATCTTCTATTATCTGCTGCACTGTCTGCCCTGTACAGAGCCTGTGCAGCACACACACACACACACACACACACACACACACACACACACACACACACACACACACACAGCCTATCAATATTCATAACTGTGACTGACTGATCATTGATGAATGCACAGTATAATAAAGGTTAAAGTTAACATACAGTTAGTTTCTATTTGTTATCACCTCTCATACTTACCAAGAGGATGAGCTGATTCCTTTCTTTTATTCTTCTGCTCTGCTGTAGCAGCTCTGAGGTACAGTTCAGCAGCAACTTTAACCACATAAAGACAGTTAAGATGTGTTTTAATAACAACTCTTCATCAGATTAACATGTCATACTGACTGGACAATACATTTGATATTAAATCACATTCAACTCTTGGATACATGTACATGATGAAGAACAGGCAGCTTTAAAAGAATATGAATGAAGAAGATATCATCAGGATATGGAGACATTAATGTTGTTTAATGCATGTGTATGTGTTTAATTTTACTTGAGGACCCCCAGTCTAGTATGTATTAGACCGATGGTTCCCAAAATGTTTGGCTTGAGACCCAAATGAGAAATTGTGTAGAGAAAATAGTGAGATTAGCAGATCTACAAGCTCACAACGCATAACAGTGCACGTTGTGAGCTTGTAGATCTGCTATTTTCACTACTTCTTAAAAGCTTATATTTGTATGAATGAAACATTTTTGAAAGATATTTGACTATTTATTTTTGGTTAGCGTTTTTGAAAATCCTATAAAATAATTAAGAACTAAATGTAGAAAACTAAAAACAAAAAGGTATATTTACTCGCGGCTCAAAAATGGGTCCTGACACACTGTCTCCCCGGGACCCAAACTAGTGAAAATAGCTGATCTACAAGCTCACAACGTTCCAGGATGTGAAGCGTGATATTGTAGATCTGCTATTTTCAATACTTAAAAGTTTTTTTTATGGATTTCTTTTGTTTTGTTTATTTTTTATTTTATTGAAAATATCAGAATTCTTTTTCAATTTATTAAAAATGTAGATTTTTTTTATTATTTTTAAAAAGTAGCAGATCGACAAGCTCACAATGCAACACGTTGCGTCACGTTGTGAGCTTGTCGATCGTCTATTTTCAGCGAAAGCTTTCCTCACAATAATAATATAAAACAGAAAAGACACTATAGTATTGAGCCCTGAGGGACTCTGGTTTATATATATATATATATATATATATATATATATATATATATATATATATATATATATATATATATATATATATATATATATATATATAAATAAATAAAGCGTACATTTGTAACTCAAATCTTTGCTTCTGGGAATCTGGGGGTCCCTGGAACTCAATATTTTGAGATGGGGGTCGGCGGCCAAATACATATAATTTTTGGGGGTTTTGAGAACCACTGATATAAAAACTGTTAGGATTTAGAAGACATTTGTAGAATCCCCCCAGAAGCAAAGATTTGAGTTAAAAATGTTTGCTTTAAAATATATATATTCAAAGATTTTGCAGATCTACAAGTTCATAGCGTGGCACTCGGTGCCGCGCTATGAACTTGTAGATCACCAAGTACAGTTGCACTGTACTTGGTGTGTTCTTTTTCAATCTATACCAAATGTCTTTGCCAAAAATAGCAGATCTACAAGCTCACAACCTTGTAGATCTGCTATTTTTGGGCGAATATTCTCCCCAGAATAGCCGGGGTTCAAGTGGTTAAACGTCAAGTATAAAGTTATTTTCAATCTGTTCTGTAATGGAAAGTGTTCCTCTTGAGTCGTGACATATTGTATCTTAGGGGGAACAATACATATTTATGTACCATAATATGAATATAAGGTAACAATGTCATTCTGGTGTAGTGGATGAAACAGTTAATTGCAGGGGGGGGGGGGGGGGCGGGGCTGAGCCAAATAAGTTTCTATTCACTGTGAAGATATTACATCCATTCATTTGTTCTGTTATTGTGAGAACTTGATGTAAATCAGAAAACACATGAGAGGACATGAAGTAGAATAGATGTGATACTCACCATACTGTCCTGATCCTATTCATGTTCATAATTCATGAAAAGACAAAACACATTCATGATTAGAAAACTGATACTTCACATACAGAAATATGACTCATCATTAACACATTGTTAAAAGTGACATAAAAACACATCATTTAAATGAATCTGCTGACTCAATTGAGCTCATTGATAGATTATCTACTGCTTCTATTCAGTCCATATCATTTATATATTGTGGACACTATCTTATCTTAAGTAAAAGTATCAATACTGCAATATAGAAATACTCTGTTACAAGTAAAAGTCCGGAATTCAAAATGTACTTGAGTAAAAGTATAAAAGGATTGGCATCAACATGTACTTAAAGTACTAAAAGTAAAAGTACTCTTTGTGCAGAATGTCCCATTTCAAATTTTCAAATGTATAAAAATCTTTTGAAAATAGCAGATCTACAAGCTCACAATGCGTCGCATCGCGACACATTGTGAGCTTGTAGATCGGCTATTTTCAAATGGCTGAAATGTATATAGGGCTGAAGTGGTTAATGTATGTTTTGTAATAATGATCTAAATCTATAAAGTAACTAGTATGATAATTAAAGTTTTAAGATAATTGTAGTGGAGTAGAAGGACAATATTTGCCCCTGAGATGTAGTGGAGTAGAAGTAGTAGTATTGGAAATACTCAACTAAAGTAGAAATACCTCAAAATTGTACTTAAGTATAGTACTTCAGTACATGAACTTAGTTACTTTCCACCAGTGGAAATTAGTCCTCTCCTTCTCCACTACAATTATTTGAATACAACTTACTAGTGACTTTGTAGATTTTGATTTTATTATCACAAAACACACTTCAGATCTACAAGCTCACAATGCATCGCGATGCGACTCATTGTGAGCTTGTAGATCTGCTATTTTCAAAAGATTTATGTATATTTTATACATTTGAAAACTTGTGAAATGAGACACTCTGCATAAGGAGTACTTTCTACTTTTGGTACTTAAGTACATTTTCATAATTACAGACTTTTACTTGTAACAGAGTATTTCTACATTGTGGTATTGATACTGGTATTGATACTTTTACTTAAGTACAAAATCAGAGTACTTTTTCCACCACTGCCAATCAAAAACAGCGATGTTGCCATGTAAATGACTTGCTGTGAGCTTCTTTCCTTCTGATATTTTGTACAAATGGAACCAAATGGACCCATAAGGGTCCATTTGGTTCCATTTGTACACTGAGTTACAGTCCAGTAAGGATCCATTTGGTTCCTAACTATCAATCATTTAGCTGGGGACCCCCTGGAACCCCCTCAAGGACCCCTGGGGGTCCCTGGGACCCACTTTGAGAACCACTGTTGTGGGCCATTCTGTGATGAATGTATTTGTTGTCATCTAGACCAGTGGTTCTCAAACTTTGTCATGTCAAGGACCCCCAAATTGATGTATTTAGCCGCGGACCCCCATCTGAAAATGTTTTGCGCCAGGGACCCCCAGAAGACAAAATGTGTTTAAAACATTTTAAAAAATGATCTAAATCTTCCAAACATTTTAAGAAATGTTCCAAAATAGCAGATGTACAAGCTTCCAACGGTGAGCTTGTTTAGATCTGCTATTTTTTCAATACGTATAAATGGATAAAGTGGTTAAAATGATGGTGATGCTGTTTTAAACACATTTTACTGGGGACCCCCTGGAACCCCCAAGGACCCCTCGGGGTCCCCGAACCCCAGTTTTTAGAACCACTGATCTAGACCAGTGTTTCCCAAACAGTGGGCCTGGACCCATCTCTGGGTCACAGACCAATGCTTATGGGTCATGAGTAAACCTCTCTTTTCTATCATTCTTTACCTTATTATTTAAAAAATAAAATAATTAAGAAATTAAAGACATTTAAAAAAAAATCTAAATAATGTCATAAAAAGTAATCAAATACTTTCTAGAGTAAAAAAGAACACGTTTGAAAATAGCTGATCTACAAGCTCACAACGCACACCATCGTGATGCATTGTGAGCTTGTAGATCGGCTATTTTCACTAGTTTGAGTCACAGAGAGAGTAAATGTCTCTTTGTAGATGAACTATTTACGTACCTTTGTGTTACACTGTCATACCACAAAGTATAAAGTAGGACATTGATTTATGACAAAACATATAAAGATTAAATATGGAGATACAAGGTTTCTGCTCAACAGCCACGTTATGAAACATAATGAAGACTCAGATTACTGTAAACCAGTGGTTTTCAACCCTTTTCATGCCAAGGACCCCTAAATTGATACATTTGGCCGCGGACCCCCATCTGAAAGTGTTTTGTGCAAGGACCCCCAGAAACAAATATTTGAATATTTCTTTTTGATTTGCACACATTTTCATGATTTTTCAAAAATAGCAGATCTACAAGCTCATAGCGCGGCACTCGGTGCCGCGCTATGAGCTTGTAGATCTGCTATTTTTGAATAGCCAAAGCTAAGTGGTACCCCCCCAAGGACCACTGGTGGTCCCGGACCACTGGTTGAGAACCACTGCTGTAAACAATTCTAGACATTATATGAAAGCACAATGTTATTAATACATGAAGAGATAAACATGATCACATCATTGTACATGTAAAGGTTAATAATAATGCACTGTGACAGTACAACACTTACCAGAGCCTAATGACACAGCAGCCTCCACCTCCTGTTCTCCATGTTGGACCTGACAGATGTAAGCTCTATCATCTGTCCCTCTATTGTAGTCTTTCAGTCTCAGAGACACGTTGCCTTTCTTCAGCTCCTGGACGTCCAGGGACAGTCTGCCCTCATAGCCCCTCCCCTCTATCCCCTGACCTTTCTTATACACGTAAATGCACTTTTTAAACTTAAACCACCTGATTGTCATGGAAACCGCGTTGGTCCCAGGAGGGAGGTGACAGGGGAGGATGACAGTATCACCTTTCTCACCCCCAGCATAGCCTTCAGTGGTCAGTTTAAAGTCACCTGTTGGAGTAAATAAAATAATGAGTGACATATGAAACTATTAGTGTTCATTTAAACAAATGTACGATTGATGATGAATATATGGAACATATGAACTGGAACAAATACAAAATAAATGTCTGTTTGCCTTTTAGACTTCGTCATCTAAATTTGCTCAGGCCAGATATGACAAATAACTTAAATATACAAAGACATTATTGACATATTTAATAATTGTATACATTTGTAAGCTTGTAGATCTGCTATTTCTGCTTTTTTTTATATTTGAAAATGTGTGAACATTTTACAACATGGAAACGATTATGACGATTATGCAAAAAATATTGTGATCAGACGATGATGTAATAATTGTGACAGGCCTAGATGTGACACAATAACAGTTAATGATCATCTATCAATAAATAAGAAACAGTGTTGTCACCTATAGGTTGACCTCTGCCCTCTGCCATGTCTCCTGTATAAAAAACAAAAACACATTAATAAACATAACATTCATGACATTAATCTACATAATGTGTGCATTTTGTGCATCATCTTTGTGTGTGTGGAGACTGCTTCATGTTTCAATGATTAATTACCATTTCAACATGAATAAGATTAGACTTTATTAGAGATTAGAGTGAACTCACTTAACAAAAACCAACAAAGACATAATAAAACCACAGAGTCATAAACAAAACAATTATACATTAAACAAAGTTTAAAGCAGATAGAAATACCCAACCCATACAATAATTATTAAAATATAAAATATAAAATATAAAATATAAAATATAAAATATAATATATAAAATATAATATAAAATGATCCAACAGTGGTGGAAAAAGTACTAACATTTTTACTTTCAAGTTTCAATACTGCAATATAGAAATACTCTATATTCCGGAATTTGAAATGTACTTGAGTAAAAGTACAACAATATTGGCTTCAAAAGTACCAAAAGTAAAAGTACTCATTATGCAGAATGTCCCATTTCAAGTTTTCAAATGTATACAAATCTTTTGAAAATAGCCGATCTACAAGCTCACAATTGTGACGCATTGTGAGCTTGTTAATGTATGTTTTGTAATAATAATCAAAATCTGCAAAGTAACTAGTAAGTAAAGTTTTCAAATAAATGTAGTGGAGTAAAAGTACCATATTTGGATCCCAGATGTATGGAGTAAAAGTAAAAGTATTGGAAAGTTGGAATTACTCAAGTACAAATAACTCAAACTTGTACTTCATTACAGTACTTAAGTAAATGTACTTAGCAGTGGTGAAAAAAGTACTCACATTTTTCACTTAAGTAAAAGTATGAATTGCTATGTAGAAACACTCATACTCATTCAAAATGTACTTGAGTAAAAGTACAAACGTATTGGTATCAAAATGTACTCAAAGTACCAAAAGTAGAAAGTACTCATAGGTCCCATTTCACTACTTTTCAAATGTATAAATGTTTTCAAAATAGCAGATCTACAAGCTCACAAAGCGTTGCGACGCATTGTGAGCTTGTAGATCTGCTATTTTCAAATGGCCAAAATGCTGGTGGAAAGTAACTTAAGTACATTTACTCAAGTACTGTACTTATGTAAATTTTTAGGTACTTTTACTGTACTGTAGTCTTTCCAATTGTCTATACTTTTACTTCTACTCCACTACATTTCATAGGCAAATATTGTACTTTTACTCCACTACAATTATTTGAAAACTTTAGTTACTAGTTACTTTGCAGATATAAATCATTACATTATAAAACATACATTAAACACTTTAGCCCTATTTTATACTTAGGCTATTTTCAAACATTTTAGTACTTTTACTTTTGGTACTTTAAGTACATTTTGAATACAATACTTTTGTACTTTTACTCAAGCACATTTTGAACAACAGAGTACTTCTACATCACATTATTGATACTTTTACTTAAGTAAAACATTTGAGTACTTTTTCCACCACTGAGTAGAAGTAAAAGTATTGGAAATACTCAAGTACACATAACTAAAGATTGTACAGTACTTAAGTAAATGTACTGAGTTACTTTCCACCACTGTCCAACACATATGAATACCACAGATACAGCTCCTCTAGGGGAATTAGCAGCAGCTTCAAACAGACCATCCTTTAAACACATCTGCTCTGTTGGAGTGGAAATATATCACAACGTTGTTCTTTAATCTATTTAATGTTGTTCATGCCACGCCCCTACAAGATGACACGCCCCTACAAGATGACACTGTGCTTGTCTTTAGAAAAAGAAGAGTTGTAGTTTATGGAGAGGAGGAATGATGACGTGTGTGTGTGTGTGTGTGTGTGTGTGTGTGTGTGTGTGTGTGTGTGTGTGTGTGTGTGTGTGTGTGTGTGTGTGCGCGCGTGGCAGAGGGATGTGGGGGGGGGGGGAGCAGAGGGATTGGTTCATACTGTAAGAACATGTATTTTACTCTGGAAGGGGGGGGGGTATAGTCAAAGATACGTTTAGTTTGAGCTAAATTACGTTTAGCTTTACACACACGCACGCACGCACGCGCGCGCGTGTGTGTGTGTATTAAGTGTGTGTGTATTAAGTGTGTGTGTATTAAGAATGGGGGGAGAAAGCAGAAGGAGAAGTACTATAGTACTTCTATAGTACCTGGCACATGTTTTCAGATGGGGGTCTGTGGCCAAATATAAATTAATTTGGGGGTCCGCTAGCTGTCTTAGTTGTGTATTTCTGAAACTCTATGAAAGACTAAGCACGGTAGTGAAGGCTTCCACAATGTGACCCTGTAGGCCTACACAACTCAACCCTTTTGTCTTTTTCTTTCCAGAATCTGAAGTTGACCAGAAGAAGACATTCTGGTGGCTGGAGTGAGTGAGGAAGACGCAAAGAACCGAAGCAGATGATCTGCTGTGACGGTGTGTGCAGTGAAGATGGCTGGAAGGTAGGAACTCTATGCTGTTGCTGCAGTGTGTGCAGTGAAGATGGCTGGAAGGTAGGAACTCTATGCTGTTGTTGCAGTGTGTGCAGTGAAGATGGCTGGAAGGTAGGAACTCTATGCTGTTGTTGCAGTGTGTGCAGTGAAGATGGCTGGAAGGTAGGAACTCTATGCTGTTGCTGCAGCGTGTGCAGTGAAGATGGCTGGAAGGTAGGAACTCTATGCTGTTGTTGCAGTGTGTGCAGTGAAGATGGCTGGAAGGTAGGAACCATTTTGTTTGTTGTACGCTGTCTTTACTGATCTGTGATTCATGCTTTTGTCGATTTTCGTGCCATTTGCGGACGGGGTTCAATTCCCTGTGGTGCCCTGCTCATGGTTTGCGTTGCATTTACATTTAATGGTTTATTTGCACTATAGTTTATTGGTTACATTGTTATGGGGGGAGGGGGGGGCAGTATGTTAAAATGTGTATGCATTACTGCATACACTTGTGTTGTTTTCTCTCTCTCTCTATTTCAGAGCGAGTTTGAGGTGATT
Source organism: Gymnoscopelus braueri (assembly GCF_963280865.1). Classification (NCBI taxonomy): domain Eukaryota; kingdom Metazoa; phylum Chordata; class Actinopteri; order Myctophiformes; family Myctophidae; genus Gymnoscopelus; species Gymnoscopelus braueri. Next base: position 48,350,844 of record NC_137608.1, on the reverse strand, counting down.
CTGACCATCCTCCTAGGAAGAGTTTGTTAAAGTACGACCCGTGAAAATGGCAAAAAAAGGACTAAAACGCCACTATAAATTCAAAATGGCTGACTTACTGTCAGCCATTTTGGTACAGGTGGGTAGCAATTTTCATACATGTAGGCAAAACCATATTGTGGGGCTTCAACGTTGAAATTTTGTAGGTGGCAGTATTGAGCCATTAGGCCACGCCAAATCCGAAAGCCAAGGCCCGCTGTGATTGGCCAGTAGCAAATTAAATTCCCTCTTCAGAGACACATTCTCAGAAAAGTGAAAGCCAGAGTGTTCTGTGTTGTTTGCTTGTTTGCTCGCCAGGCCGAAAGGCATGGCGAGAGAGTATGTTTTGCACCCTGTCCGTCTGTCCGTGTGTCCGTGTGTGTGTCCGTGCGTCTGTGATCAGCTAATCTCCAGCACCGTTGGCTTGATCACAGCGAAACTGTGCACACACACTCCCTGGATGCCAATTCAGAAATTCTGGCCCAAATTTTTCACATGGGCCTGTTATAGCGCCACGGGGAGGACGCTTTTTGTACTCCTACAGATTTTATCCAAACGTCACTCAAATCGGTACACAGTATCTCTAGTTATTAAACAAAACGGTTCTTTCAGATTTTTCATATTCCATTGGCTTATTGGCTATGAATGGCTTCCAAAGTTTGTACGAGTGCTCCATTTTGCACAAAATGCCTGAAATCATGAACACAGCATGCAGTTTCCGTGAAAATGTGCTCACACATTCTCACTAAGCCGAGAAAGAAATGCCACTTGAAAAATATCAAATCAGCCTCATGGTGGCGCTATAACAGGCCAATTTGTGCTTTTACCTATAACTGCACCGATCTGTGTAAAACTTTGTATGTGCACTCCCTAGAGGACCAGGAAAACCTTTTTGCTGCATTTTTCACATCTGCCTTTCATAGCACCACCAAACTTATAACATATTTTTGGATATTACTCCTTCAGATTTGATCCAAATTTCACCCAAATCGGTACACACTATACATGATCTCTATAGTCATGTGATCAAGACGGATCTGTTTGACTTTTCACATTCCATCCTGATTGGCTAACATTGACATCTTAAGTTTGCAGGAGTGGCCCGTTTGGAACAGCATCCGATTGCGGTGAAACTTTGCACGCATATTTGCACTACGTTGAGGAACAAATGCCACCCTTTCTACATTGCCCTATTATAGCACCACCAGGAGGCCGATTTTTGCATTTTTAATTTTTTTCATATTACTCCTACAAATGTAGTCCAAACATCACGCAAATCGGTACATATTATCTCTTAAGTCAAGTGATCAAGACGGATCCTCCGATCCGTCCGATTTTTCCCATTCCAGCCTGATTGGCCAATTCCCAACATTGCTGGCCCACACTAACCTACCTGACCTGGCGGAGACCTGTGCTCCAAGGAGCACTTCTTCTAGTTTGTTTATGTATTTATTTATTTAATTATTTATTGGGGTAGAATGGACGCAGGGGAGCCCAAAAAAACACAAATAAATATGAAAACAAATATTATTTATGTTAAATGAAGCCCAGACAGCTTGTGAGTCTTACCTGTCTCAGCTCCCGGTGCCTCTACTTCTTTGACATAGTTGGAGGGGAAATACCCAGACTTGCCATTCAAGCTACCGAACCACCATCCAGCATGACCACCCTGAAGGTACAAGACATAAGGTGTTGTTTATCCACCTGAACTTCCACTATGTATTTTGATGTATTATTAAAAGTTGAACAGTTGGACAACATGCTCTGAAAGAACATTTGGAGAGTAACATCTGCAACCAGAATATATGAAGACAATTCCAAACATGAAACATAATAGTCAAAAAATATATATATAAATGAATGTGACGCACAGACACATGTATCACATTTATGTTGTTTGTGTATTTATGTTTATTTCTCTCCTCATACCTTATACCTTATACCTCTTATACCTCCTCATACCTTATACCTTATACCTCTTATACCTCCTCATACCTTATACCTTATACCTCTTATACCTCCTCATACCTTATACCTTATACCTCCTCATACCTTATACCCTCCCCTCCCAGCTTCCCTCCCCTGAACACTATATCACATATAGACGCCCGACAAAGCCGGATGCACCACTTTACCACTGCACCACCTGAGCACCACAGTGGATTCACAGAGACTTTACCACTGCACCACCTGAGCACCACGGTGGATTCACAGAGACTTTACCACTGCACCACCTGAGCACCACGGTGGATTCACAGAGACTTTACCACTGCACCACCTGAGCACCACGGTGGATTCACAGAGACTTTACCACTGCACCACCTGAGCACCACGGTGGATTCACAGAGACTTTACCACTGCACCACCTGAGCACCACGGTGGATTCACAGAGACTTTATCACTGCACCACCTGAGCACCACGGTGGATTCACAGAGACTTTACCACTGCACCACCTGAGCACCACGGTGGATTCACAGAGACTTTACCACTGCACCACCTGAGCACCACGGTGGATTCACAGAGACTTTACCACTGCACCACCTGAGCACCACGGTGGATTCACAGAGACTTTACCACTGCACCGCCTGAGCACCACGATGGATTCACAGGGACTTTACCACTGCACCACCTGAGCACCACAGTGGATTCACAGGGACTTTACCACTGCACCACCTGAGCACCACGGTGGATTCACAGAGACTTTACCACTGCACCACCTGAGCACCACGGTGGATTCACAGAGACTTTACCACTGCACCACCTGAACACCACGGTGGATTCACAGAGACTTTACCACTGCACCACCTGAGCACCACGGTGGATTCACAGAGACTTTACCACTGCACCACCTGAACACCACGGTGGATTCACAGAGACTTTACCACTGCACCACCTGAGCACCACGGTGGATTCACAGAGACTTTACCACTGCACCACCTGAGCACCACGGTGGATTCACAGGGACTTTACCACTGCACCACCTGAGCACCACGGTGGATTCACAGAGACTTTACCACTGCACCACCTGAGCACCACGGTGGATTCACAGGGACTTTACCACTGCACCACCTGAGCACCACAGTGGATTCACAGAGACTTTACCACTGCACCACCTGAGCACCACGGTGGATTCACAGAGACTTTACCACTGCACCACCTGAGCACCACGGTGGATTCACAGAGACTTTACCACTGCACCACCTGAGCACCACGGTGGATTCACAGGGACTTTACCACTGCACCACCTGAGCACCACGGTGGATTCACAGAGACTTTACCACTGCACCGCCTGAGCACCACGATGGATTCACAGAGACTTTACCACTGCACCACCTGAGCACCACGGTGGATTCACAGAGACTTTACCACTGCACCACCTGAGCACCACGGTGGATTCACAGGGACTTTACCACTGCACCACCTGAGCACCACGGTGGATTCACAGAGACTTTACCACTGCACCACCTGAGCACCACGGTGGATTCACAGAGACTTTACCACTGCACCACCTGAGCACCACGGTGGATTCACAGAGACTTTACCACTGCACCACCTGAGCACCACGATGGATTCACAGAGACTTTACCACTGCACCACCTGAGCACCACGATGGATTCACAGGGACTTTACCACTGCACCACCTGAGCACCGAGGATGTTATTTTGATGAGTGAAATGTTTTTATTTGAACCAGAATGGACAAATATTCTCTGGGTTGAACTCCAGGTTTCTCAGTAACACACAGTGGGACTTTCCCACTAGTGAAATAGTATTTGTTCATAAGCTGGTCCAGCCGGCTCTCATTCACTGCAATGTATTTTATCTTATTTCCGGTGAGAGTTTTCCACCCATGAGCCTCATGGCGCATGCCCTGTGTCCTTTCCTTCTTATCTAAGTTCCTTGATTCTGCTAAATCTGGAATTGCAAGACTTCCGCATTTAGGACGTTTCTGTGCATGCTTCCATCGCCTGAAACCCTAGTGCGCCAATTGGCTGCATTTGGGCACCAAATAGGGCTCCACAAATAGGGAGGTAGAGGGTACTTCCAGGAGGTAGAGGGTACTTCCAGGAAGTAGAGTGTACTTCCAGGAAGTAGAGGGTACTTCCAGGAAGTAGAGGGTACTTCCAGGAAGTAGAATGTACTTCCAGGAAGTAGAGGGTACTTCCGTTGCTTCATGCGCTGGTTGAGCAACTTAATGTAAATAAATAGGTGGGGTCCGTTCTCTAGTTCTTATATAACTATGAGGCTGACTAGAAAAAGACATTGTCACCTGTCTCATTCATTTTGAACAGGTTTGTGCTTAAGTATCAGAAACGACACACATGTTGTTATATTCAACTGAGATGGATTTTTGTAAAGTCATTTGTACATTTGAGTGATTTTGTTGTAGTTGAATATAATATTTCTGACATGTTTCTTTGGACAAATCTCTCATCATTAATGTCATTAGAAGCACTGCATCAGTAGCTAAACTGCTCTGAAACATAGATGAACATCAACATTATGTAAAGCAGGTGGGTGCTGCCTATTGTTCTAAGTAACACATTGACACCAGATTATTTGGGTTGTGTTCTTGACAAATACCTGAGGTGAAAGCATGGCTACAAAGGTGGTCAAAAGAGTAAACCAGAGAACCAAATTTATGGGCAGAGTTTAAGGATAATTCCTTTTAACAGGACGTTCATGAAAGTCCTTGCGGGCTTGTTTCCAATGAGGGCCTGTGAGCAATTAGGGGTTAAGAGTCTTGCTCAGGGACAAATGTCATTTCATCGACACATATGCTGGCGTGACCTGGAATCGTACCTGGGGCAACCAGGGCCTCTGGCTCCCTAGGCGGGCTCACTAACCACTCAGCTATGGCCGCCCCTTTCCTCTTTTGTCAACCCTCAGGCCCTCAGGACCCTCTCTGGGGCACTGATTCAACCACTTTTTGACTATGCTTGCACCTCCTGGTACTCCAACACCTCAGTGTCACTGAAGACTAAGCTTCAAACCTCCCAAAACAAACTGATTCGGCTACTCCTCGGATTGGGGCCCATGACCCACCTTTCTCCCACCCATTTTGCCAGCCTAGGCTGGCTCAGGGTGGAAGACAGGGTTAAACAACTAAAAATGGGACTGGCCTTCAAAATTGTAAATGCAAATTTGCCCGATATGCCCCCTATTCCCGCAAATCTGAGTAAATACCTCCAAAAGGTTAGCGACACCCACAGTCACAATACCAGAGGGAGCGTTAACAACAATTTGGTACCACCCACCCATAAAACAAACATGGGCAAATTCTCCTTCTACAGCACTGCCACCCAGGATTGGAATAGTCTAACTCCATCCCTCAACAAATGCAGTTCGCTGGGCTCATTTAAAAGAGCCTTAAAAAAATCACCTTTCAGGAGGCCAAAGGAGGAGGTAGTACCATTTTCCCGTTAGACAGCAGACCCTCCCCCCCCTGTTCTTGTACATATTTTTTTCCCCCTCTTTTTTATTTGTTTTGTTGTACATAGTGTTATTTGTTTTGCTGTTTATTTTGTAATGATATTTGAACTGTGGTGCCACTATATATGCCTATGAATTGAATACCAAGGCCCTCATTGGAAACAAGTCCGCAAGGACTTTTATGATAGGACCTGTTAGACAAAGTATTTTAAATGTAACTGTGCTGTTTTACATTTTTTGCCTAATAAAATATTCAATCAATCAATCAATCAAACTACAACACTACAACTAATGGTACATTGAGCTGTATGGTATGGTGTGTGAAAGCCTGGTGATGTGAGGTTAGGGATGACGTGTGAGACCGCAAAGATAAAGGTTCAAAGGTTTCGAGGTTTATTAACCAAACAGAGGCAACCCATAACATGGGGAAGGCAATACAAGTACTCAAAATACCGAATGGCTTGTAGCCAAAGCACAGTACATAACACGCTAACATTAAATGACGACCTGACAAGGAACTGAACAAACAGGGGAATATATATAGACACAGGGTTAACTGGACACAAGTGAACACAAGACAAATCAGTACAGGGATTGGCTGGGGCACAACAGGACACAGGTGGAGAACTTAACTAGATCACAGGTAGGTGAAGCAAGACAGCAAACAGCAAACAGGGCAGACAGGAAACAATACTACAAAATAAGGTACACAACATCAGGGCAACAGAGTAACAACCAATACAAATAGAACGTGAAGTATGCAGAAACATACAGTATGCACTTTAGGCCTAACCTGCCTAAAGTGTCCACGACCATAAAAGGGCATTCAAGGTCTAAATAATAAAGTCGGCCTAACCGGCCTAAAGTGTCCACGACCAAATAAGGGCATTCAAGCTCTAAATAATAAAGTCAAAGTCCACGGCCCGAGGAGCGGACCGTGGCAGCAACTGCATAAACACTGTGAGAACACGGTGCACCATCGTACTTGGACCACTACACTACTGCTCACCTAGCCCCGCCCCCTCCCTGTGTCATACATCTGAGTAGCAGATCTTCCAGCCAGTCTGTCTAGCTTACAAAGCGGGGCTTTGATACGAGGCGGCGCGAGGAGGAGGAGGCGCGAGGCAGGCTTTGATGTGAGGCGGACCTGGCTTTTGTTGTTCCCCCCCACATAGCAACCAGGAAGCTACGCTAGGGGAACGCTGAACACGCATTCACTATGGTTCACACGCACACGTGATAATAGTTATTGTCCATGACGGAGGCGCGCCGACTCAGCAGAGCTTGAGGCCGAGGAGGCGTGCCGAAGGTCTGCTAGTCGACTCAGCGCCGTCCGAGTTGTGAACCGATAGGGGGGGAATAGATCTTTTCATGGGTTACAGTCTATGGTTACTATCCAGTGTCCACGACGACACACATGTGTAAGTGTGTGCGTGTGCATGTGTGCGCATGCACACGCACACGCGTGCGCACACATGCGTGTGCATGTGTGCATGCGCACACATGCACACGCACACACGCATGTGCATGCATTGGCTTGCATTCATTGCCCTCTAGTGTTGGTTATACAGAATTGCCTGGGTGGGTGGTAAAAACAAGCGCTCCTTTTTCAATTTCCCTGGAATGCCAATTTCCCTGTAACATATACACCATGACTTCAATGACGAGCTCTCCTAACTCCACATTATACAAACAGGGTGTGCAACAATATGCAGGGGAATGGCTGAGATGTAATAACAATAGTTAGTAAGTTTGCTAGCTTGGAGTTAGGGAATACAGTAGCTGTCATCCTGTTACTTAGCGTGTTAGCCAGCCAGGTGTGAGACTCACTACTCACCCCTGGCGGGGTGAGTAGTGAGTAGGCGGGGAAGAGGGTAATAAATGTACCTCTTTAATGAAGTCAATGATGTCTCCCACTTTGAGCTCCAGTTGATTCTCCTGCTGTGCCTGGTAGTCCCACAATACCTCACACTGCCTCTTCTTCTGCTCTGCAATGACAAACACAGGACAGAATACACCAGTTAGACCACTAGCCTGCTCAACGGCAAGAAGATATAGACATCACCTGTGTGTGTGTCTGTGTCTGTGTGTGTGTGTGTGTGTGTGTGTGTGTGTGTGTGTGTGTGTGTGTGTGTGTGTGTGTGTGTGTGTGTGTGTGTGTGTCTGTGTCTGTGTCTGTGTCTGTGTGTGTGTGTGCGAGCGTGTGCTTTTGCGTCACATAGAAACACCACTTTCCCCCAAGGATTCCCCGGTCATGACAGCTGCAACCCACGACTTGCGGCAACACTTGACATTTCCCTGAAGATTTTGTTTTGTTCGACACTTGTGATGTGTGTGCAAAGTTGCACAACCTTTCGTGTAAATTTAGGCCCTCTAAAACGCGATTCATTACTCGTGACCAACCACCAGGTAACAAATAAAACAAGTGTATTGTTTAATCCCATAAGTCAGATGCCAAACTATAACTTCACTTCTTGCATCCATTTCGTCTCGTTGTGAAGAATTTAAGAAAGTCTCATCCAGCGCAGCTGAGCCTTAATTAGCGATTTCCAGTGGTGGAAAAAGTACTCACATTTCTTACTTAAGTAAAAGTATCAATAATGCAATGTAGAAATACTCTGTTGGCACGGCTACACCGCACTTTTGTTCTACCTATGAGGCGGAATCTGCCAATGCTTTTCAATGGGAATGGCGTGGTTTTATGGTCTTGCGCATCTTTCCGCGTGTCGCGCACACCTTGTGTTTATGTGCTCTATACGCCTTGTCTATTTGAAGCAGATAAATGCGCGAGACAGATGCTGCTTTTCCCCCTCTGTCCAATCGGGTGAGTCGAAGGCAGACCATCCTAAGACTCGGCTCGTGGCTCGTAGCGACGTAGCTCGCAATTGAGCAACTGCGGGCTACGGGCGGGTCTTGAAAGTGAGTGACAGGTGGGTCACTGGTTATTGTGACAGAATGCACTGCAAGCTACTCTGTTTTTAGAATGCGCTGCATGGCTGCAAAAGGGTTTATCAGCCGGCAGACATATTTTGGTGTGACCGTGCCCTTACAAGTAAAAGTCCAAAATAAAAACTTTATTGAGTAAAACTACAAAAGTATTGGTATCAAAATGTACTTAAAGTACCAAAGTAAATATGCAGAATATCCCAATTCACAAGTTTTCAAATGTATAAAAATATTTTGAAAGATCATTTTGGCTATTTTCAAATGCCCGAAATGGTTATAGGGCTGAAGAGGTTAATGTATGTTTTGTAATAAAATTCTAAATCTACAAAGTAACTAGTAACTAAAGTTTTCAAATATTTGCAGTGCAGTAAAATAGAATATTTGCATCTGAGATGTAGTGGAGTAGAAGTAAAAGTATTGCAAATTGGAAATACTGATAAAGTAAAAATTGTACCTAAGTACAGCACTTGAGTACATGTACTTTCCACCACTGGCGATTTCCCGACTGCCTGCTTAACAACCTAGTAAATCAATCAATGGATTGAAAACCACTACACGATCAATGCAGTGTCAGTATAATTTGTTGTTGGTAGTCGAACATGTGAAGCTATCAGTATACTTAAAGGGGCCACACCATGAATTTCATTTTTTTTTGGGGGGGGGGGGGTATTTTTTGGGCTCCCCAGTGTCTCTTGTACCCCAAAAAATGTTTTTTTTTAACATTCAGTCATTCATTCTCATTTCAGAGATTTTCAGAATGGGCGTGTCTGAACAGGCCATTTCAGAATGGCTCACTTGCCTTGCCATTGCATTGATGATGGCCAGACAGAATTGCTCAGTAGCCCCCCCCTGCCCAAAAGGACGTTTTGGTATTGCAGCTGAAAGTGCTGTATAAGCCAGAGACAATTGACTTGGGATGAGTATATCTGAGTGATGATTTAGGCTCAAACCTTTTGAAAAAGGTTTGAGGGACATACACCATATGATATTAAATATCAAATATATTTTTTAAATTCATGGTGTAGATCCTTTAAGTTTTGCTGAATATTTTGTAGTAGTAACCCTCTAGGTTTGCATTAATGCTGTTTAATATTAACCCTTAATTATCATGCACAGCAGAGCACATTTAGCTAATTTACCACTTGCAGAATAATGCCAAGAAAAGAAAGAGAGTTAGAGCAGGCAGGCCGGGGAAGCAGCTCTCTGCTCTCCTGGGTAAAGCAGCCTGAGCCTACCAGCAAGGAAGATGAGGAGGCAGATGTGCCTGATGAACCCATCATCAATGATGAAGATGAAGAAGAAAAGTCAGAGTCAACACCAGAGTCATGTTAAGGGACAAACTGTTTGTCTAGAGAGCATGCTTCATGCTCAGGTTTGAACTGTTAGATAATTATAGTAATAATAATATTAATAATAATATAATTGTATGGAGAGGCCCACACTTTATTTTAACCACACTAAGTGCTTTGGTGACACTAAATCAGACATGAAGCTACTTGCCAAATACTTGCCGAAAAAAATAGTGGTAGGGTGTCGAATTTTGGCCGTGGAAGTCAATTACAGTCTGGTGAGTCTTAACACGCACTGCCAATGACGAGATTTATTGGTTGGGAAAATAGAGAAATCCTCACCCTGAGCAAGACTCACCCTGAGCAAGACTCTTAACCCCTAATTGCTCACAGAACCTCATTGGAAACAAGACCGCAAGGACTTTCATGAACGGACCTGTTAAAGGAATTATCCTTTAACCAGGTTGATTGATCTCACAGTATATCTTGCACGACAGGGACAAGCATTCCGAGGTAGTGATGAGATCAAATCCAGTAACAACCGTGATAACCTTCCTTGAATTAGTGGATTTATTTTCCCGATATGACAGTGTGCTGAATATGCATATGGAGAAAGTTGCCAAAGTGAAAGCCACCAAGACAAGGCCCCAGGTGTAAGTGCTTTGTAATAGAAGCCAAAATGACATAATTGCAGCACTGGCTACTTACATCAGGAGGGAGATACGAGTTGAAATGAAAGAGGCTGAAATCTACTCTATCCTACTTGATGAAATGTTTCGCATAAAGAACGAAAGTGTCATTTGAAGTGCAATATTTTCATGATATGCAAATAAAGGAGTGATTTGTTGAGGTGTGCATTGTTGAATGTTGATACAACTACAGGTCAGGAGCTGGAGAATACTGTGCTCTCGCTTCTGCAGAAGAATGGCCTTGAGCTGAAGAATCTGTGTGGCCAAGGCTACGATGGAGCAGCCAACATGAGTGGCATGTATAAAGGTCTTCAAGCCAGAATACGCACACACAACCAGAAAGCCCTCTGTGTGCACTGCAAAGCACACTGCCTAAATCTGGTCCTGGTGGAAGCTTCAAAGTCCAACAAGCATTTTGTCACATTGCGGAGAAATTATATGCTTTTTGCACTGGCTCCTCAAAGCGCCATGCTGCCTTGGTGAAATGGCAGCAGTCTCTGTATCCTGGACAGCGTGTTCTGGAGCTCCAGCAGCTGTCGATACCCGATGGGCATGCAGGGAGGCAGCACTGAAGGCCCTTCAGAGTCATCTGAATGCTGTTTTGACGCTCCTTGATGACATCATTGACAGCAGTAGATCAGACACATTGTCTGATCTACAAAGACCATGTAGATGCCTACAAGGATGCTCTCTCCCGGACCAAAACCCAATATTATTCCACTCTTATTGGCTCTCAGCAGAACAACCCCAGGCTGTTGTTCTCCACCATTAATCGACTACTACGCCCCCTCAGTGTCCCTAACTCCTCAGGTGCCCCTGACCTTTGCATCAGGTTCTTGGACTTTTTCCAAGCTAAAGTGGACTCCATCCACCAACAGCTCCTGGCACCTGTCTCCCCCACTCCACACACTCCTCGGCCTCAGGACACTGCTCCCGTTGCTGCCTGCCTCCCAGCGTGCCGTCTTTCCTCCTTCACTGCTGTGGATGCTCTGATGGTCACTGAGTTGGTCATCAAGGCTAACTCATCCACCTGTTCTCTGGACCCCATGCCCACAGCACTAGTGAAGACGTGCCTACCCACCCTCTGCCCTTTCATCATCGACATCATCAACTCCTCACTGCAAGCTGGCACAGTACCCTGCAGCCTCAAAATTGCCTCAATAACTCCGATTCTCAAGAAGCCTAGTTTGGACCCTGAGGAGCTGAGCAACTACCGGCCTATCTCCAACCTTCCTTTCCTCAGCAAAATCTTGGAAAGAGTAGTTGCCGCCCAAATTCAACAACACATGTCCAACTATGAGCTTTATGAGCCACTCCAATCTGCCTACAGAACACACCACAGCACGGAGACCGCCCTACTAAAGATCACCAATGACCTTCTTATGGCTGCTGATGTAGGCCACATCAGCATTGTTGTTCTTCTGGACCTCTCCGCAGCTTTCGACACAGTCTCCCACACCATCCTCCTGGACCGCCTCTCCACCTATCTTGGCCTCACAGACACAGCCCTCGCATGGTTCCAGTCATACATCTCCAATAGACAACAGTTTGTCACTGTCAACTCTTCCAGATCACACCCAGCCCCAGTCAAACACGGCGTGCCGCAAGGTTCCGTACTTGGTCCACTACTGTTCACCATATACATGCTCCCCCTGGGTCAGATTATTCGCCACCATGGACTAAGCTTCCACTGCTATGCCGACGATACTCAACTGTATCTGAGCACCACACCTTCCAGTCAGCTTCCCCCCCAGTCCCTAGTCAACTGCATCACTGAAATAAAAACCTGGATGACCACTAACCTTCTCAAACTAAACAGTTCAAAAACAGAGCTCATGGTTGTGGCTCCCAAGGCACTGCTTAAGAAAATTGGAGATGTTCTACTCCATGTCGATGGCAGCTCCTTATCTCCATCTCTGGAAGTCCGCAACCTTGGCATTATTCTGGACTCAACCCTCTCCTACCAGTCACACATCAAATCCATAACCAAATCGGCCTTCTTCCACCTCAAGAACATCTCTAGACTCCGTCCCTCACTCTCTGATTCTGTGGCTGAGACCCTCATTCATTCATTTGTAACCTCCCGTCTGGACTACTGCAATGGAGTCCTGTTTGGGCTCCCAAACAAATACCTGGATAGGCTCCAGTATGTCCAAAATTCAGCTGCCAGAGTTCTCACCCGCACCAAGCCTTGGCAGCACATCACCCCTACACGTAAACAACTGCACTGGCTTCCTGTTCAATTCCGCATCCACTACAAACTCCTCCTTCTCACCTACAAATGTCAAAATGCCCTTGCTCCACAGTACCTCTCAAGCCTACTCCATAAACCAAGCCGGTCACGGACCCTGCGGTCCACAGACTTGGACCTCCTTGCTGTCCCCAACGCAAACATGCGAACTTTCGGGGACAGAGCCTTCAGTGTGGCAGCCCCCACCCTGTGGAACTCCATCCCAATAGGGATTCGCCATGCTCCAACACTGGACTCTTTTAAAGCTGCCTTGAAAAGACACCTATTCTCTCAGGCTTATGGCATATAGTTGTTTTTTGTTTGTTTGTTCAGTTGTCAGTTGTCTGGATTTGTTCATTGTTCTTATGTAAAGCGTCCTTGGGTTTATGAAAGGCGCTATATAAATTCAAGCTATTATTATTATTATTATTAGCGATCCACCTAACCTGGCCTGAGGTGATGCTCAGATGAAATGCGATCAACTTCATATTCATGCTCTGCCTGGAAATCACCACACCAGTGTTCAAAGCCACTGCTGTGGCATCAGATTCTCTGCAGGAAGAAGGCTTGGACCACTCCACTGCCTACAAGGTGATTGATGGTGTGCTTCGCACATTGCAAACTATGAAGAGAGGTTTGGTGGAAATATTTAAATGTGCATCAGAGAAGGCAGAGAGCCTCAACATTGCAGTTCCTACTGTAGTGTCTGGTCAGGAGAGGAAACGGAAAGTGCCAATGTGTTTGCAACGCAGCCCAACTGTGTTCTACACCTTTCTGGATAGTATGACTGAGGAGCTTAACAGGAGATTCAAGGGGGACAAACCTGGATGTCCCACTGACAAAATCATCCAGTCCTTCCACCCCACATGCCAAGGCCTTTGAGCAGGGACGTGCAGAAGGAATTATAGGGGCAGGGGCTTTAATTTCCCAAAGGGATTTTTTTTCTTCAGTTTTTCGCGGTTTTACCCCTTTTTATTTCTGTTTTTTATTGCTTTAATTCGGTTAATTTGGTACAAAAAATGTACTCCATGAAGTGTAGATGTGTGGCAAAAGGAAAACGTAGCAGCCGCATGGATGCATATTTATAGCAGAAAGAGTTCACATTTAACTGTAGCCATACTATTTTTTTCTGAACAGATTCTTAAAATTTAAAATTCTCTATTAGCTGTGAAGGCTGAAGGGTCTTCTTTCATGTGTATCAGTCATGATTGTTTTGCCATCAAACAATATCAAGCAAAAAGGAAAAATCGGCGGGTCCTTCTTCTCTCCAGTCCATCACATCGCGCAGCGCACCTCTCCAAATGGAACGTCCTAATGACCTCTCCAAATGGAATGGAATGGTCGTCCTAAAACACGCTCGCCCCAGGTCTAAAAAAATGGGGCAGTGTGTTTTAGGACGAGCGTTCCGTTTTTGTTTTTTTCGCTGTGAGAGGGGAAAAAAGCGTGTGAAATGGCAAGTGTGCCGTGAGGCGTGTGAAGAGGTTAAATTGCGTGACTCTCACTCTCAAAGGGTGAGACTTGGCAGCAGGCTCCTGCTTGACAAGCAATAATCTGTCTCAAATTGGTCCGTGTTCATTGAAGATGTGCGTTGTTGTGCCGTGCGCTCAGCAAGGTTTCGATTGTGTATATACTTAGTTTGGCGGGCGGTATCGCGCACCAAAAATAGCCGATCTACAAGCTCACAACGCCTCGCGTTGCGACGCGTTGTGAGTTTGTAAATCGGCTATAATTCTGTTCACGCACTGCACGGCATGGGGCTCAATTAAGTAAACTTTACTGTCTGCAGGTGCGGGCCAACGGATGCGCAGGTATTTCTACAGTTTACAGACAGAGGAGACTAGGGGGCATTCTTACAACATTAAAGGCTGCAGTTCAGGAGAGTAAGACAGGGGCAATTCTCTTGAATGCTGCCTCAGTGCCTTTGAGTACAGCATGGAGAAAGGGCATTTGTTGTTTTTTTCACCGTTATAAATGCTGCATCCATGGTTTGGCGAGGGCACTTTTTACCGACAGACATAAAAGGGCAGGGGCTCAAGCCCCCTTTGATGTCTATGTGTGCACGACACGTGCATGGCTCTGAGCTACAATAGCACATTAATGTTGGCTTGTGTTTCAACACAGAACGTTTTCCTATTGGCCAAGGATGTCCACACACACACACACACACACACACACACACACACACACACACACACTATGTGTGTGTTAAGAATGGGGGGAGAAAGCAGAAGTACCATAGTTTCTCAAAAGGAAATGACAGTATAGCATGTGTCAATATATTCAGAAATGATTCGCCCTTCCCTAATGTAGGCTCTTCTGCTGCACACAGACGGAGCATGAAATAATCTCCATACAAACTGTCTCTAACAGTGTAGGCAGTCACATTCACTCTACCTAACCTTCCCATTGTGCACCATTTTGTTTAATCTTTCAAGTATTTTGTCAGATTCAAAGCTGATGACATCATCACATCAGATGACATCATCACATCAGATGACATCATCACATCAGGCAGAAATGGAATGTTATTCAAACACATCTTAAACCGTTCAGGCTTGTTTTTTTCTTTACATTTCAACAAAGTCTGTCTTATCTGTGTGAATTATAATTAGGCTAAATCATGTGTTATGTATTATTATAATACCCTCCACTCCATAACACGGTTCATCTATCAGGAAGTAAGAAACAGTGTTGTGACTCATGATTTTGTGACTTACCTTGAAGTCCGGACTCTGCCATGTCTGTCCCTATATAAAGACAAATATTTCAGAACATTATTTTAGCTATAAATAAAATAAAATCATTATTTGTAGTCTTTCAATTCAGAAGCTAAAGTTACTTCAAATCCAAACAGACCTTAGTGTGCGTTAGTGACTCCTCTAGACGACAGACACAGACCTTAGCTTGCGTTAGTGACTCCTCTAGACGACAGACACAGACCTTAGCGTGCGTTAGTGACTCCTCTAGACGACAGACACAGACCTTAGTGTGCGTTAGTGACTCCTCTAGACGACAGACACAGACCTTAGTGTGCGCTAGTCACTCCTCTAGACGACAGACACAGACCTTAGCTTGCGTTAGTGACTCCTCTAGACGACAGACACAGACCTTAGCGTGCGTTAGTGACTCCTCTAGACGACAGACACAGACCTTAGTGTGCGTTAGTGACTCCTCTAGACGACAGACACAGACCTTAGTGTGCGTTAGTGACTCCTCTAGACGACAGACACAGACCTTAGTGTGCGCTAGTCACTCCTCTAGACGACAGACACAGACCTTAGCTTGCGTTAGTGACTCCTCTAGACGACAGACACAGACCTTAGCGTGCGTTAGTGACTCCTCTAGACGACAGACACAGACCTTAGTGTGCGTTAGTGACTCCTCTAGACGACAGACAAAGGGGAAGTGAAAGTATTCATGTCAGAACCTCAGACACTGAGGGTTGGCTTATTGCCCAGGATGTAATAACATGCACTATGCCATATAGGAAACATATTTACAAAAAAACATCCAGGCTAATGGTGAATCATGAAATAAATATTTATTAAGTACATAATGTTTTTTTTTTCTTTCTTTTTTTTTACACAGAATGAAATGTGTTCTGGTCATGATTCACCAGGAGCCTGGATGGTTTGGGGTTCCAGGCTTTTGGAAATCTCGATGGGAAAAATTAATGGTTTTTCTATCTGTGTCAACACAAAATGGCCGCCACTGTTATGCCCTACTGAACAAGGTCTGAACACCACCTGCCAGCCACACTGGAATACTTTCCTTTATGTCTGACTTCTCTCTTCATGCTTACATTCCTGCATCCCTGCTATGTTACTACTTAAATACAATTTTGTATCTATGAATATATATTTTTGATTACTTTATCCTCCTACCTTCTCCTTGCTCTTCCTCTATCTCTATCCTCCTACCTTCTCCTTGCTCTTCCTCTATCTCTATCCTCCTACCTTCTCCTTTCTCTTCCTCTGTCTCTATCCTCCTACCTTCTCCTTGCTCTTCCTCTATCTCTATCCTCCTACCTTCTCCTTGCTCTTCCTCTGTCTCTATCCTCCTACCTTCTCCTTGCTCTTCCTCTGTCTCTATCCTCCTACCTTCTCCTTGCTCTTCCTCTGTCTCTATCCTCCTACCTTCTCCTTGCTCTTCCTCTGTCTCTATCCTCCTACCTTCTCACTCGCACACAAAAGAATATATTTCATCCACTTCTTTTTTGATTGATTGATTTAATACTTTATTAGTCAGTAATAACAGCACGAGGTACAGTCATACATTAAGGCTAAAAGAATAACACAAAAAGTCCTGGGGACTTGTTTCCATTGTGGTCCTATTGGCTTAAAATAGTTTGACATGTTTACATAAAACTGTCTTCTAACAGTTAGAGGTCACTTGTTCCACCTCTTGAACAGAAGACAGGACTATAGGTTTATAAGGTAGGTTTAAAAGTAGTTTGAAACATGACTGTCATGACGTAACGTCAACATAGTGTTTGCACTTTCTCCATTTTTGGTGTCTACATGAACGTTCAGATTTCAAATATACAGTGTTTACCCCATCGGCAAGGATGTTACAATTATGTCTGGGCCCTCAGAAGTACCCGTATGTTCCGTATTGTTCAAGAAAAAATATTTTAATCCGATCGATGGCCATTTTCTCATAGAGTTATAATGTAATCAGAGTGGCTCGATGGGAAAAATGAATGGTTTTTCTATCTGTGTCAACACAAAATGGCCGCCACTGTTATGCCCTACTGAACAAGGTCTGAACACCACCTGCCAGCCACACTGGAATACTTTCCTTTATGTCTGACTTCTCTCTTCATGCTTACATTCCTTACTGCGGCTCATCATCACATGCTTCCAGAGCCCAAAACTGTCCCGCCAGGGGCCAGCGTTGCCAACGTTGTGGTAAACAAAACCATTTTTCCAAGGTTTGCCGTTCTGCCCCGGCCACCACCCCACGGCAGCCTTTCTCAGCTACTGACCCTGCACCCACGACTACTATACACTCTGTGAGTGCTGCTCGCCGGCCGTTCAAGGTGTGTACTGTGGAGCTTGATGGCGTGTGCCTGCCGTTACTGCTCGACACTGGGGCTAACGCGTCCCTCTTGAATGCGGCTACAGTCACACAATTTTTCCCACACCACACGCTTGCTGCGCCGTCCAAAGTGCCCCTCAAGGGTTATGGTAATTCTAAGATTAACATTGTGGGCACCTTCAGCTCCGCGGTGCGCTATGGCACTAAGACTGTTTCCTCTTTCACATTCCAAGTGGCAAGCCACGGTGCTAACCTCATGGGCCTGGACTTGTTCACTGACCTAGGTTTTGTGCTCATGGATTACAGTGGGCTCACTATCCACCATGTTGATTCGCTGTGGCCCCAACAATGGCCTGGACTGTTCGCTGGGCTGCCTTTAACCACCAGCCCCTCCTCAACCCTGATGTACACCCTGTCATCCAGCCCCTGCGACGCGTTCCTCTTGCCCTGCGCGACAAGGTGGCTGGAGAGCTCAACATCCTCTTGGAGGCACGCATAATTGAGCCAGTCAACGCGGCACCATGGATCTCGAATCTGGTGGCTGTGCGGAAGAAGACGGGGAAGCTGCGCCTGTGCATTGATCTCAAGGCAGTTAACAAGGCAGTCATCCCCGACAAGTACCCGTTGCCTACAGCGGAGGAACTGACCACACAGTTCCATGGTTCTACCATATTCACAAAGCTGGATCTTCGGCAGGGCTATCTGCAGGTTCCTCTACACCCTGACAGCCGGAGTCTCACCGTCTTTGTCACACACATGGGGGTGTTTCGATACACGAGGATGCCTTTCGGACTCAGCTCGGCCCCCAGCTGTTTCCAGAAAATCATGGCCACCATACTAGCAGGCATCCCTGGGGTAGCGATCTACTTGGATGACATTGTGGTTCATGGCTCAACGCCTGCTGCCCACAACGAGCGCCTTCGCAGAGTCCTCCATGTCCTTGCCAGCCAGCACCTCACTCTGAACGGGGACAAATGTGTCTTCGCCGTGCCTGAGATAGAGTTTGTGGGGTTCCGCCTGAATGCCAAGGGCCTCCGTCTACTCCAGTCTATTGTGGAGGCTGTGCTACGCCTCCCTGAGCCTGCCTGTCCAGCCCAAGTGGCCTCGTTCCTCGGAATGACAGCCTACTACTTACGTTTTCTCCCTCAGTATTCGGCCACCACAGCCCCGCTGCGCGATCTGTTGAAGAAGGACGCACCATGGGTTTGGACCCCCGCCTTTTCAGACGCCGTCCAGCAGCTCAAAGTCCAGCTCACCTCGCCACCCGTGCTTGCACACTTCGACCTCGCAAGCCCCACGCTCCTCAACTGTGACGCCTCCAGCACAGCGCTGGGGGCTGTGCTGTCCCAGATCCACGCTGGCGTTGAGCGGCCCATCGCTTTTGCCTCTCGGGCTCTAAACTCAGCAGAACAAAAGTACTCAGTGGGGGAACGGGAGGCCTTGGCTTGCATCTGGGCGAGCGAGCGTTGGCATATGTACTTGTATGGCCGTTCCTTCACACTGCGGACGGATCACCAGGCCCTCACGGCTCTGCTCGCAACGTCTGGCACAGGGCATAGGCCACTCAGGATCCATCGCTGGTCGGAGCGGCTCCAGCAGTATAACTTCAGCCTGCAATTCACTCCAGGTCGTGACAACGTAGTAGCAGACCTACTGTCACGGGCAACCCCCGGCCCTTCTCCAGATCCTGGTCCTGACTCCGCTGAGCAGGGCCTCATCCAGATGCTCCACTCTCCACTCCAGCCTACAGTCTCACAACAAGAGCTCCAGACAGCCTCGGAACAGGACCCGGTGCTCTCCCAGCTCCGCACTTTTATCCGCTCGGGGTGGCCCGCTAAGGTCCCAGACCAGCTGGTTCCCTTTCACCGGGTCAAGGACGAGCTGTCCTGCTGGAATGACGTCTGCATAGCCCGCGGCCTCTGCACCGTGGTGCCTGACTGCCTGCGACCATGTATCTTGACCATGGCCCACGAGGGTCATCTGGGCATCGTGAGGGTGAAGCAGCGCTGTCGTGACCTGGTGTGGTGGCCTGGCATTGACAGAGACATCGAGGCCTTAGTGAGGGACTGTACAGCTTGCCTTCTCAGTGGCAAAACCGGCCCACCCGCCCCGCCGCCGCTGCAACCGCTGCATTGGCCTGCCAAGCCCTGGGAGCACCTCCAGCTCGACATCTGCGGGGAGCTTCATGCAGTCCCACACCACCAGCGTTTCATGGTGGTGGTGTACGACCTTCATTCCAAGTGGCCTGAGGTGCTCTCCACGGGGACTGTTACCACCCGCGTGGTGACTGAGTTCCTGGACTCGCTCTTCTCCCGCTGGGGGCACCCTATGGCCATCATGACAGATAATGGCCCCCAGTTTATCTCTGCGGAGTTTGCTGCCTTCCTGGAGGACAAGGGCATAAAGCACGTCCGTACATCATTCTACCACCCTGAGGCCAACGGGGGGGTGGAAAGATTTAACCAGACACTGAAGAATGGCGTCAGAGCTCACCTGGCAGATGGCTTCTCCTTCTCTACAGCTCTTCGCCGCACGCTTCTGCACTACAGAGCCTCACAGCATTCCACTACCGGTTGCTCCCCAGCATTCCTCATGTTGGGACGG
This sequence comes from Gymnoscopelus braueri, assembly GCF_963280865.1. Lineage (NCBI taxonomy): Eukaryota > Metazoa > Chordata > Actinopteri > Myctophiformes > Myctophidae > Gymnoscopelus > Gymnoscopelus braueri. The sequence continues at coordinate 48,330,595 of NC_137608.1, read as the reverse complement.
GAGCTGCAGCTGCCTTTGGATCGACTGAGGGCTTCCGTGATGGTGCCACCTTCAGCTCGAGGGCGCAACAGAGTCCGCCACCGGCAGCGTCAGATGAAGCAGCGTTTCGACAGGACACGGAGGGTGAAGACTCCCTCATTCGCGGCCCTGGACTGGGTCCGCGTCCGCCGCCCTCACAGGGGCCACAAGCTGCAGTCTTTCTGGTCCACGCCTATGCAGATAACCGACCAGCTGGGGCCTGCCACTTTCCGCCTGTCCGATGGGTCACGCTGGCATGCCAGCCGCATTCGGCGAGTGCCACCACCTGCTGTCGTGGGGTGGGAGGCTGCCATGCCTGTTACACCGCCTGCTGCCGCAGGTATGTGGGCTAACACTGACTTTGAGTTTACAGCAGGTGATATGGACTTGCCCCCGGTGCGCCCTGTGGCACCTGATGACCACCCGGTGGTGGTGTGCCCTCCGGCACCTAATGACCACCCGGTGGTGCCCGTGGCACGGCCAGTTCGAGACCGGGCTCGACCAGATTACCTCAAGGACTATGTTACCAATTTCTGAATGCATAAGACATTGGGGGGGTGGGGTTGTGTTTCAAGGTTTTCTATGGGGGGGAAAATGTTGTGTATGAGTGTACCGTAAAGTGTTACTGCTCTGTTGTTGTTCAGGCTTGTAACGTGCGTTGCCAGCGTACATGTTTGTTACCCAGTAAAGACGGACCTAAAGCTCACCCTTCTAGTAGCGTGCCTTATTATGTGGATATAACAGGGACATAACAAATGGACCCTTACAGGTCTGTAACTCTGAGAGTGTACACATGGAACCAAATGGACCCTTACAGGTCTGTAACTCTGAGAGTGTACACACATGGAACCAAATGGACCCGTAAACACTGGTGATTTTATGGTGTGTAGATTAAGGGCCTGGAGATAAAATGCCATCAAATGGGGGTCCGTGGCCTGATGCATATCAAACTGGGGGTCCTTGAAATTTAAAAGGTTGAAAATCATTGCTATGGAGCCAAGCTGTTATAGGGGAGCTGCACAGTGGCCAACAACAGTATAAGACTATATGGTATGTGTGTGTCTGTGTGTCTGTCTGTCTGTCTGTCTGTCTGTCTGTCTGTGTGTGTGTGTGTGTGTGTGTGTGTGTGTGCGTGTGCGTGTGCGTGTGCGTGCGTGTGCGTGTATCTACCGTGTAGTGCATTGTTGAAAACGAGCATGTGTGCTCAGCTACGTTTACCCTAGGTAAATAAATAATAATACATATATTTTCTTTTAGTTTCACATTTAAAAACAAGACATTTGTAACAGAATAATAGTGGGTTGTGCAGGTGATTTATAAAACCCTATGGGATTTATAAAGTTAATCTCACCTCATTTAACAACACACATACAATAGAAATGTGAAATTAATCAGAAAAATCTAAAGCAAACATAAATAGTTTGGCAACAATAAGGTACTGTAAATGACCCAAACAATGTAAATGCAAACTCACTCACCAATAGTAATCCACAGCCCACAGTTCCCACCTCTTTATACCAGTGTTGCCAGGTCTGCTTATTATACGCGACTTTGGGCTTGTTTTTTCTGTAAAGTTGCTTGTAAATATTGGTAGTAGTGGGTTGCGGTTTCTTTGGGGCTTGTTTCTAAAGTGTACCGGTAGACTAGATGCTTATTTGGGCGTGTTTCCAATTTTTTATGTCAAGGAGCCCCACATTTATGTGTATTTGTCCACAGACCCTCACCTGAAATTATACTTTGAGCGAGAACAGTAGGCTACTAGATTTGTGTTGTTAAAATGTTTTTTTCCTCAAGATCTTTTTGAAAATACCGTAGCCAATCTACAAGCTCACAACCAATCTACAAGCTGTGAGCTTGTAGATCGGCTATTTTCAAATAGCAGATTTATATATAGGTTTGAAGTGCTCATGTGGCCTATAGTCGCTTCTTTTAGGCTTGTTTTCATACTGGTTGCTTATGTCTCTTGCAAAATCTGGCAACACTTTTATACTTATGTACTAGTGGGTGTGACAAAGAGGCTGTGCATGGAGTTCATATGGCCATGATACTGACCATGATAATGACATGATACTGACCATGATACTGACATGATACTGACCATGATACTGACCATGATAATGACCATGATACTGACCATGATACTGACATGATACTGACCATGATACTGAACATGATACTGGCCATGATACTGACCATGATACTGACATGATACTGACCATGATAATGACCATGATACTGACCATGATACTGATACATGATACAGTGTTTCATCACGATCTCCAAGCTTGCATACAAGAAGGCGCTGCTCACCGACAGAGTATATCAACAGCCCACGCCAGGCGGCCCCTCCCCCTCCCGTGAGCAGCTACCGGGACAAGATTGTAATGGTTGAGGGAGAAGGCCCTCTCCAGCTCGCTCAGCTGCACTTTGCTGAAGGTCGTGCGCCTTTTCCGGCGCTGGATGTCTGTGCGCCCCCCGTGGTACAACTGAGCATTAAGGGCCACTGCAGAAAGAACAACAACAAAAAATATTAGAATATTATATAAATACCATCATTTAAGGTTTGACCTACTTTAGATACATTGATGAATTGAATACACAGGACCCCAATGGAAACAAGCCATAGTGCTTTCTTGGGTTTATTCCTTTTAGCATCCTTTTGTATAGAACTGTAGCCTACTCTCTGTGCTTTTTGCAAACTGTAAATAAAGTATTCAATCAATCAATCAAACAATGGATATATTTACTATACATTTTACACTACATTCAACCGACTCTTTCCAGGGCAAATTACACAAAAATGCAATTTCTTCCTTCTGACAGAAACAGAGCGAAACTAGAAAATGTTCTCCTCGGAGCACAAGTCTCCGCCAGCAGACCTGTGCTATTTTAATCAAATGCGTAATGGGAGTTAGTTGCATTGTGTGATCTCAGCTGTGATCTCTGTTTGTACTGGAAAGTACTGTTCCTGTCTAAGCTATTTATATATTTATATTACATATTGTGATGTCACGTGAAACTGACCAATGTTAGGTGTTCTCAGAGGGACACACACACGCACGGACGGGTGATTTGTACTGGAAGGTACTGTTCCAATCAAGACTGATTGATCCTGTCTTACCTCACTTCAAAAAATATAAATGGCTTTTTGAAGTGACACACCTATTTATAGGATTTTATTTCGTCATGCGTCCCTCTAGCCAATCAAAAGCATTGGTGTCAACATATTGTCACGTGTCACGTGGAGCTTGACCAATGTTAGCTTGGCTGGGGGGGGGGGGGGGGGACACACAGCGGGACGAAGCGAAAACATACTCTCCGCCTCCGGCGGAGACAATGAGTGCATGTTGTTCCTCCTCCCAACCTTCCAAGGAATAAAACATAACAGTAACAACAGTTTTGTTTAAATTGAGTTCTTCTTACCTTTGGGCTCTGGTAAAAAGTCATCGATGTGGTACACATCCAGACATGATGATCCAGTTGACCAGTGATGTCCTCCTGGGTAAAGTGCACTCATCTCTGAAACATTGGTGTAATCCAATCCAAACGCCTCCATGCCTCAGAATAATAATAAATGAAAATGTGTATACACCAAAGAAATACAGGCTTAGTGATCCAGTGAGATGCTTCTCCTGGAGACTGGTGGGACTGTACTGACAAAAAATAGTGCTGTCACCCTTTTTATAGTAGCACCAGACTACCCCCACAGACAGCCATCAGGCCTACCTGCCCCTCAGCAGATATGATCACATGTCTTCTACAAACGTGTGCCTTTGAAGTGCTGTGCGCCCTGGTCTAATAGGTGTCCCCTTGATCCCTGACGACCCCTGATGGGGCCCATTAAGGCCCAGAACGACCCAATGCTTATCCCAACACGGGCAGCAGGTGACAGGTCATGTGCCAAAATGACAACACTCCTTTGACTTACACTGGAAATACTCCAGTAAAGTTGTGGTCATCATAGTGATGGAAGCTCACTTTTTAAAGTGCATAATCGTATTTATAGGTTATTAATGTCATCATGTGTCTCGCTAGCCAATCACAGTGCTGAATAGAGTCAGCCAATAGAGTCAGCCAATCACAGTACAGCTAGGGGTGTACTAATGAGCCAATCAAATACAGCTAATGAGGAGTCCCAACCCCACTTATAGGGGCGGCTACACCGCCCAAAAATCACACCCAGTGTGAAGTGAGCGGTGCTATTTATGAGTTATTAATTTCATCATGCATCTCGGTAGCCAATCACAGCACGTCCTGCGAAGTGACGTTAAGAGCGAACACCGGTTGTGCACTGAAGAATAGCCTAGAATGAGCTGGCTGTTATCAAGGACAACATAGTTTTTAGATATTGATGAGGAACCATCACTGTACCATTTCATAGCACCTGAACAAAGCCTTCGAAAGAGTTTCTCAAACGTTTTAATTTCAAGGACCCCCCCAGTTTGTTATGCATTACTAGGCCACGGACCCCTTAACAGACCTGTAAGGGGTCAGTTACTATTCTTTCTATAAATAGTTTAGCTGAGGAACCACTGGAACCCCGTCACGGACCCCATGCAGACCCCACTTTGAGAACCGAACCACTGCTCTAGAACTCCCTGAAAACTATTTGATGCCATGCGACCTGTCTTGCCATTTATGTACCACGAGGCATCGGCCAAGTTATTCATAACTTTAACACCCAATTGGTCCTTACATTGGTTGCTAAAATCTGCATCCGGTGCACAGTCAAATCAACAAGTGTCGATTTAACTCTTGAAAGTGGCGGTCCATTTTTTGTTTGACTCAGTTAAATTAATATTCCTGACCCTTCAGTGTAATAGTCGTCACTCATCAGCTATGCAAGTGCAGTTACACATTGATGCCAAAAAGGATATCTTTCAAAACTACTACAATGGCAGTCAAAGTCGGTCAAACAATCATCATCATCTGTTTTTATGTCCGGAGACTCCTGTCCAGGACAGGTTTCAGACCGCCTCCTCAGGAGACTTGGCTCAGATCTTAACCCATTTGATTCCAAATGGTTAATTTGCTAACTTTAGCTAGATAGGTGAAACTAATTTAACCTTGTGTTTTGTACCTGTCTCAGGTCACCACTCAAGCCCTATACAGTTCGTTGTACGACAAATAGCAAAAATAGCCCATCTACAAACAGTTTTGATTTGTTTCAAAGTATGACAGGAAATTAAGTTCTGCGCAATGTCCACGTTCAGTATATATGAAAATAATAATTTGGTGTAACTGGCATTGAATTATGTAAGCGAGAATATGGTATCCTGTGACTATTGTGAAGCCAGAAATGTACATTGCAGTTTGTTTATATTTTTCAGTTCATAGGCCTACAGTGTTTACTAGGGATGTCTATAGCAGATGTGACATCGATTATGACATTGATTTTGGGTGGCCGTAGGTGAGTGGGTACAGAGGCCGTTGAAGTGTCCGAGAGCACGACACTTGCCCTTTAACAGCCCCCGACACCCCCCCCCCCCCCCCATCATAACCATCTGAGCAGCCATCAACTGGGTGATGCCTCAACTGATGACAAAGGTCTCCCCTTCCCTATTGTTTGTTTACCCTTTGCTGAAATCATGTTCGAGACATGCTGTCCCATCATATGACACCAATATGAAGAGACCTGATATGCACTCTGAATTGTTTATATGTGCCAAGGAACGCCAATGTTCCATGTGTATATGGTTCTTTGCATACTGACAAGTGAACTCTTGCACTCTTGTTTTATCTTCTGTACATTTGTAAAGAAAAAAGAAAAAAGCCTACTGTACAACCAGAGCATGTATTTATTGTATAAAATCAAAGTAAACTAGACGTGTGCATTTTTTTAATGTGTGAAATATGAAGAGGATTGATTTACCACTATTCTAATGTGAAATATGTTGAATATATGATGATATTTTAATTTTGTTTATAAAGTATTTATGAATCATGTCTATGGAAGTACTTTTTTCACAGGCCTTGTTACCAGACCATCCTTATAGAGCAGTGGTAACCAACCGGTCGATCACGATCGACACATCAATCTTCAAATCCGTCACGATCCCAACAGTACAAACTTAGATTTGTGTATTGTGGAATTATGACAGTTGCTGCTAGTGCTTTCTATGGTATGATTTAGGCCCCTAATGATGAAAACACAATTAATATAAACTGTTTAATACTTTCCAATAATTAGATGGGGGGGGGGGGGGGGGGGGCGGGGGGAGTGGAATTATGACAGTTGCTGCTGTCATAATGTCTCTCCTAGGTAAAAAACACTCTGGGTTTGAAATAGACTAATGCTTTCTAGGGTATGATTTAGGGCCCTAAAGATGAAAACAATGAATATCAACTGTTTAATATTTTCCAATAATTAGATAGAAGGGGAGTGGAATTATGACAGTTGCTGCTGTCATAATGTCACTCCTCTGTAAAAATAAATAAATAAACACTCCGGGTTTGAAATAGACTAATGCTTTCTAGGGTATGATTTAGAATTATGACAGTTGCTAAGCTGTAATCCTGGGCGCTACTCTCCCTCTGCCAGCCTGGGGAGAGCCGCCCAACTGAGCTCATGCTTCCTTCAATGCATGAGAAGTGAGCAGGCCGCTTCTTATCACCTGACAGGGGGGAGTTTCCCCGGTAGGACGTAGCGCGTGGAATGAACACGTTATTCCAACCAGTTCCTTTCCCCTCCATCAGGTGCACTGGCTGACCAGGGAGAGGCCGTATAGAGACCAGGATGTGTGACCCGTCAAAAGCTAGTAGTCTCTCGACACACACACACACACACACACACACACACACACACACACACACACACACACACACACACACACACACACACACACACACACACACATACACACACACACACAAGACAGTCTTAACACAGTGACCTACCATGCTGCCTGCTCCAAATCGGTTTTCCTCCTGCTTTAACTAACAACAAACAATAAAGAACAACAAATCAAGATATGCAGTTGAATTTATTTTAGTTTTTATATACAGGTATATCATTGTTTGTTGTACTGTTGCTTGTCTGGCCTTGTTTATGGAGCAGTTTTGAGCACAATGAAAACAGGCCACTGGCTTTTTTGTGATAAATCCATTTGGCTTCTATTGAGTAACAAGTTCAAAAACTCTGTGTAATGCAGTGGTTCTCAAACTTTTTCATGTCAAGGATCCCCTACATTAATGAATGCATTTCACCGTGGACCCCCATCCAAAAATATTTTGTGCCAGGGACCCCCCTATACAAGATTTGTGTCAAGCATAGGCTATTCCAAATGTTTCAACTTTTTTCAAGATAATTTTGAAAATAGCAGGTCTACAAGCTCACAACGCAACGCATAGCGTCATGTTTTAAGCTTGTAGATCGGCTATTTTCAAATACCCAACTTATTATGATTAAAGTGGTTAAATAGATTTTTATGATGTTCATAAATTTTGTTGGGGACCCCCTGAAACCCCCTCAAGGACCCTACTTTGAGAACCAATGCTGTAGCCGACATACATTTATATCCATTCATAGGCGATAGATGTGTATTCCTGCATATGTTCAATGGTGTCTTATACTATTTAAGACACCATGGCGCCAGGTGATGAGTAAAAGAATAGTACATAGCACACGTAATACTTTCAGTATTTTTATTTTATTTTATCATCTTTTATGCAATTTTACACAAAATATGTCATAAATAATATACAGTATAGATCTAAGCAAAACAAGATTAAATGTTCAATATAAATTATCTAGCATTCTTTTTGTCTCACTTCTCACCATAAATAGGTCTACTCTATTATTTACATTCGGTATTATCAAAGTTCCATACAACTGGCATATTTTATCACTCATCCCAATAAATAATCAATCATTGCAGCAGAAACTTCCAAGTTGGAGAGGTCGATGATGTCGCCCAAGTCTTGAAAAGCCAGGTCGATGTCGTCAAAAACCTCTGCCTGTTGTCGCCCTCTGCGGGGGAAAAACTGATACTGCAGCATGTCGCTCATGTCAGGCATGACGAAGCTGCTCTGTGTGTGTGCGTTAATATTATGCTCGGCCGTACCACAGCGGCTCCCAGTGGGCTGAGCTCCGTCTCCAAATAGAAAGTCATCGTCCTCTGGGAGAAAGACGGTGTTTGGAGCGACTTCGTTAAAATGTCCATCGAAGCCAGGCGTTTGGTAATAGTCCTGGGGACACCCGGGGACAGCCAGACAGTCCAGGGCGGTAGCCTGGTCTCCGGCGACTGGCGAAGTAGGACCGTTGGGTCTTGCCCGTCCCTGGCGGTGCCCCGGCATTGTAGGACTAAGCGTGGACTGGGGACTCCATGGCTGGGAGGCACTGCCACTCCATGCCTGGGGGAGACTTGGAGATGGGTAGCTCGGTGCAGAGGGGGAAGGGGTTGACATGGAGGAGGAGGATGATGGTGAGCTAGTAGGTGACATGATGTGACAGAACTGCGGTGACGGGGGACTGCTTGGTGGCTGTGATGATGCGTCCCTGTTTTGTTTCTTGCTCTTGAAAAAGCGTGCGCGGCGATTCTGGAACCACACCTGTAATACAAAAAGAAGAGGATGGTTAAGGCCACAATAAAGAAAGAGACACAATGACGCACAACAATTTGACCTAACACATGACCCTCCGAGTTAAATGAACACAGAGGAATGGATTTTTTTCACTCTACCTGGATCTTATAATCCGGGAGCCCAGTGAGAGAGGCGAGGGCCTCCTTGGTCTTGATATCGGGGTAATGGTTGAGGGAGAAGGCCCTCTCCAGCTCGCTCAGCTGCGCTTTGCTGAAGGTCGTGCGCTTTCTCCGGCGCTGGTTGTCTGTGCGCCCCCCGTGGTACAACTGAGCATTAAGGGCCACTGCAGAAAGAACAACAACAAAAATATTAGATTATTATATAAATACCATCATTTAAGGTTTGACCTACTTTAGATACATTGATGAATTGAATACACAGGACCCCAATGGAAACAAGCCATAGTGCTTTCTTAGGTTTATTCCTTTTAGCATCCTTTTGTATAGAACTGTAGCCTACTCTCTGTGCTTTTTGCAAACTGTTAATAAAGTATTCAATCAATCAATCAATCAATCAAACGATGGATATATTTACTCTACATTTTACACTACATTCAACCGACTCTTTCCAGGCCAATTACAAAACAAAAACAACTTTTTTTTACTTCAAAATTTGAAGGAACAACACCTAGGCTATGCAAATTCTTCCTTCTGACAGAAACAGAGCGAAATTAGTGCATGTTGTTCCTCCTCCCAACCTTCCAAGGAATAAAACACAACAGTTTTGTTTAAATTGAGTCCTCCTTACCTTTGGGCTCTGGTAAAAAGTCATCGAGATCCAGACATGATGATCCCGTTGACCAGTGATGTCCTCCTGGGTAAAGTGCACTCATCTCTGAAACGTTAGTGTAATCCAATCCAAACGCCTCCATGCCTCAGAATAATAATAAATCCAAATGTGTATACACCAAAGAAATACAGGCTTAGTGATCCACTGACATGCTTCTCCTGGAGACTGATGGGACTGTACTGACAAAAATAGTGCTGTCACCCTTTTTATAGTAGCACCAGACTACCCCCACAGACAGCCATCAGGCCTACCTGCCCCTCAACAGATATGATCACATGTCTTCTACAAACGTGTGCCTTTGAAGTGCTGTGGCCCTTGGTCTAATAGGTGTCCCCTTGATCCCTGACGACCCCTAATGGGGCCCATTAAGGCCCAGAACGACCCAATGCTTATGATCCCAACACGGGCAGCAGGTGACAGGTCATGTGACAAAATGGCTACACTCCTTTGACTTACACTGGAAATACTCCAGTAAAGTAAAAATACCTCAAAATTTGACTTAAGTACTGTACTTGAGTAAATGTACTTATAGTTACTTTACACCACACTGCCTAATGACCCAAGGTTCAAGGGTTCAAGGGTTCAAGGTCTTTATTAATGTCCCAAGAGGGCAATTAGGTTTACAGCAAAGAGGTAGTGGTTTAAAACATACAAAGAGTACAGGACAACAACAGACGTGAAACACCATAGCATAAACATGGTGTTTCACGTCTGTTGTTGTCCTGTACTGTACTACTGTTTGTATGTTTTAAACCACTACCTCTTTGCTGTAAACCTAATTGCCCTCTTGGGACATTAATAAAGACCTTGAGGTAAAAACAATTATAATCATCGGTGTTAGTATATTAGACTGTAACCCTGGCTGTAACCCAAATGGACACTTACGGGTCCATTTGGTTACATGTGTAGGCTACACTCTCGTGGTCAGTGGTGTAAAGTAACTAAGTACATTTACTCAAGTACTGTAGGCTATACTAACACAATATTGAGGTATTTGTTTACCTTACTGGAGTATTTCCAATTTTCAGTACTTTTACTGCTACATCTCAGATGCAAATATTGTACTTTTACTCCACTACAATTATTTGAAAACTTTAGTTACTTTAGATTATTATTACAAAACATACAGTAACCACTTCAGCCCTACATTTTGGCCATTTGAAAATAGCCGATCTACAAGCTACAATGCATGGCAAGTGCGACGCATTGTGGAGATGGTAAAGGCGTGAAAGTGTATTGGAAGAGGGGGCTTTGTGTACGTGTGTGTACTGTAGTGACAAATCTGACTACTACTTACTGTAGTTCTTCTTCCTGACCGGTAGACTGTGTTTCCTAGCCTAGACTTCAGAACGCCGGATGAAGGCCACGTCCAAAGCCACAGTGCCAGACAGAGACAGAGTAGACATCCATGGAACACCAACCGATTCATGTTTTTATTTATTTATTGGAGGGCCATTTATGGCATGATCGAAGGCCACTTAATGCCATCATCTGTATGTCTATATAGGCTATATAGATAGATTAGATATTTACTACATTTAGATATTTATTATAGACTATATGGCTACATCATCTTTCATTTCATTCATTCAGTGATTCGGTGCAGATTCTGGGGAGAGGAGCCGGGCCAATTAATTTTTTTATTTTATTGTTATTATTTATATAGCCTATTTGGTTGACTCTTTACCTGCTGCCTCTTTCATTCTCATTATGATGCATTATTAAGCGACCCAGCAGCAAAAGTCGTTCAAATTGCCATCCTTTACCAGGAGCAACATGAACACATGAATGCAATAGGCCAATCCAATAATATGATCGTGAAATGGGTCATTCTGCATAATGATTAGCTATACATTTTGTAGTATTTTTTACATTGTGGTAACCTTTTGCTAAATACATTTATTTTAAGTAAACCGATCGTATGCCTATAGTAGGTAACTAATCTTATAATGTATATTATGTCAAATCACAGGCTACAAAGTAATGATATGAATATAAAAAGAGCATAACTAAACAGGCTACTTTCCATCAGGGCTGATCACATGGTGCAGCTAAGCCACGATAGATGCTCATTTACACCTGATGCTGCAGACAAAAGGTCGTTATGGCCTATTGTGATCATCATAATCCATGTTGGCCGCATGACATGCATTAAGAGCGAACACCGGTTAACTGTATGTGTGCACTGGAGAATAGCCAAGAATGAGCTGGCTGTTATCAAGGGCAACATAGTTTTTAGATATTGATGAGGAACCATCACTGTACCATTTCATAGCACCTGAACAAAGCCTTCGAAAGAGTTTCTCAAACGTTGTAATTTCAAGGACCCCCCCCCCCCCAGTTTGTTATGCATTATTAGGCCACGGACCCCTTACCAGACCTGTAAGGGGTCAGTTACTATTCTATCAATCGTTTAGCTGAGGAACAACTGGAACCCCGTCACGGACCCCATGCAGACCCCACTTTGAGAACCACTGCTCTAGAACTCCCCGAAAACTATTTGATGCCAAGCGACCAGTCTTGCCATGTAAGTACCACGAGGCATCGGCCACGTTATTCCTAACTTTGACATCCAATTGGTCCTTACATTGGTTGCTAAAATCTACATCCGGTACACAGTCAAATCAACAAGTGTCGATTTAACTCTTGAAAGTGGCGGTCCATTTTTAGTTTGAACTTTCACAGTTAGATTAATATTCCTGACCCTTCAGTGTATAGTCGTCACTCATCAGCTATGCAAGTAGCCTACAGTTACACATTGATGCCAATAAGGATATCTTTCAAAACTACTACAATGGCTGTCAAAGTCGGTCAAAGAATCATCATCATCTGTTTTTATGTCCGGAGACTCCTGTCCAGGACAGGTTTCAGACCGCCTCCTCAGGAGACTTGGCTCAGATCTTAACCCATTTGATTCCAAATGGTTAATTTGCTAACTTTAGCTACATAGGTGAAACTAATTTAACCTTGTGTTTTGTACCTGTCTCAGTGCAATGGATTTAACCACTCAAGCCCTATACAGTTCGTTGTACGACAAATAGCAAAAATAGCCCATCTACAAACAGTTTTGATTTGTTTCAAAGTATGACAGGAAATTAAGTTCTGCGCAATGTCCACGTTCAGTATATATGGAAATAATAATTTGATGTAACTGGCATCGAATTATGTAAGCGAGAATATGGTATCCTGTGACTATTGTGAAGCCAGAAATGTACATTGCAGTTTGTTTATAATTTGCAGTTCATACAGTGTTTACTAGGGATGTCTATAGCAGATGTGACATTGATTATGATATTGATTATGACATTGATTTGGGGTGGCCGTAGTTGAGTGGGTAGCCTACAGAGACCGTTGAAGTGTCCGAGAGCACGACACTTGTCCTTTAACAGCCCCCGACACCCCCCCCCATCATAACCATCTGAGCAGCCATCAGCTGGGTGATGCTGAAACTGATCACAGTATTGACAAAGGTCTCCCCTTCCCTATTGTTTGTTTACCCTTTGCTGAAATCATGTTCGAGACATGCTGTCCCATCATATGACACCAATATGAAGAGACCTGATATGCACTCTGAATTGTTTATATGTGCCAAGGAACGCCAATGTTCCATGTGTATATGGTTCTTTGCATACTGACAAGTGAACTCTTGCACTCTTGTTTTATCTTCTGTACATTTGTAAAGACAAAAGAAAAAAGCCTACTGTACAACCAGAGCAAGTATTTATTGTATAAAATCAAAGTAAACTAGACGTGTGCATTTTTTTAATGTATGTGAAATATGAAGAGGATTGATTGATTTACTACTATTCTAATGTGAAATATGTTGAATATACTTCATGATGATATTTTAATTTTGTTTATAAAGTATTTATGAATCATGTCTATGGACGTACTTTTTTCACAGGCCTTGTTACCAGACCATCCTTATAGAGCAGTGGTAACCAACCGGTCGGGGGGGGGCGAGTGGAATTATGACAGTTGCTGCTGTCATAATGTCACTCCTAGGTAAAAAACACTCTGGGTTTGAAATAGACTAATGCTTTCTAGGGTATGATTTAGGGCCCTAAAGATGAAAACAATGAATATCAACTGTTTAATATTTTCCAATAATTAGATAGAAGGGGAGTGGAATTATGACAGTTGCTGCTGTCATAATGTCACTCCTCTGTAAAAAAATAAAATAAACACTCCGGGTTTGAAATAGACTAATGCTTTCTAGGGTATGATTTAGAATTATGACAGTTGCTAAGCTGTAATCCTGGGCGCTACTCTCCCTCTGCCAGCCTGGGGAGAGCCGCCCAACTGAGCTCATGCTTCCTTCAATGCATGAGAAGTGAGCAGGCCGCTTCTTATCACCTGACAGGGGGGAGTTTCCCCGGTAGGACGTAGCGCGTGGAATGAACACGTTATTCCAACCAGCTCCTTTCAACTCTATCAGGTGCACTGGCTGACCAGGGAGAGGCCGTATAGAGACCAGGATGTGTGACCCGTCAAAAGCTAGTAGTCTCTCGACACCGACGCACACACACACACACACACACACACACACACACACACACACACACACACACACACAGTATACAGTCTTAACACAGTGACCTACCATGCTGCCTGCTCCAAATCGGTTTTCCTCCTGCTTTAACTAACAACAAACAATAAAGAACAAAAAATCAAGATATGCAGTTGAATTTATTTTAGTTTTTATATACAGGTATATCATTGTTTGTTGTACTGTTGCTTGTCTGGCCTTGTTTATGGAGCAGTTTTGAGCACAATGAAAACAGGCCACTGGCTTTTTTGTGATAAATCCATGTGGCTTCTATTGAGTAACAAGTTCAAAAGCTCTGTGTAATGCAGTGGTTCTCAAACTTTTTCATGTCAAGGATCCCCTACATTAATGAATGCATTTCACCGTGGACCCCCATCCGAAAATATTTTGTGCCAGGGACCCCCCTATACAAGATTTGTGTCAAGCATATAGGCTATTCCAAATGTTTCAACTTTTTTCAAGATCATTTTGAAAATAGCAGGTCTACAAGCTCACAACGCATCGCATAGCGTCATGTTGTAAGCTTGTAGATCGGCTATTTTCAAATACCCAACGTATTATGATTAAAGTGGTTAAATAGATTTTTATGATGTTCATACATTTTGTTGGGGACCCCCTGAAACCCCCTCAAGGACCCTACTTTGAGAACCAATGCTGTAGCCGACATACATTTATATCCATTCATAGGCGATAGATGTGTATTCCTGCATAATGTTCAATGGTGTCTTATACTATTTAAGACACCATGGCGCCAGGTGATGAGTAAAAGAATAGTACATAACACACGTAATACTTTCAGTATTTTTCTTTTATTTTATCATCTTTTATGCAATTTTACACAAAATATGTCATAAATAATATACAGTATAGATCTAAGCAAAAAAAGATTAAATGCTCAATATAAATTATCTAGCATTCTTTTGTCTCACTTCTCACCATAAATAGGTCTACTCTATTATTTACATTCGGTATTATCAAAGTTCCATACAACTGGCATATTTTATCACTCATCCCAATAAATAATCAATCATTGCAGCAGAAACTTCCAAGTTGGAGAGGTCGATGATGTCGCCCAAGTATTGAAAAGCCAGGTCGATGTCGTCAAAAACCTCTGCCTGTTGTCGCCCTCTGCGGGGGAAAAACTGATACTGCAGCATGTCGCTCATGTCAGGCATGACGAAGCTGCTCTGTGTGTGTGCGTTAATATTATGCTCGGCCGTACCACAGCGGCTCCCAGTGGGCTGAGCTCCGTCTCCAAATAGAAAGTCATCGTCCTCTGGGAGAAAGACGGTGTTTGGAGCGACTTCGTTAAAATGTCCATTGAAGCCAGGCGTTTGGTAATAGTCCTGGGGACACCCGGGGACAGCCAGACAGTCCAGGGCGGTAGCCTGGTCTCCGGCGACTGGCGAAGTCGGACCGTTGGGTCTTGCCCGTCCCTGGCGGTGCCCCGGCATTGTAGGACTAAGCGTGGACTGAGGACTCCATGGCTGGGAGGCACTGCCACTCCATGCCTGGGGGAGACTTGGAGATGGGTAGCTCGGTGCAGAGGGGGAAGGGGTTGACATGGAGGAGGAGGATGATGATGGTGAGCTAGTAGGTGACATGATGTGACAGAACTGCGGTGAAGGGGGACTGCTTGGTGGCTGTGATGATGCGTCCCTGTTTTGTTTCTTGCTCTTGAAAAAGCGTGCGCGACGATTCTGGAACCACACCTGTAATACAAAAAGAAGAGGATGGTTAAGGCCACAATAAAGAAAGAGTCACAATTACGCAATTTGACCTATACACATGACCCTCAGAATTAAATTAACACAGAGGAATGGATTTTTTTCACTGTACCTGGATCTTATAATCCGGGAGCCCAGTGAGAGAGGCGAGGGCCTCCTTGGTCTTGACATCGGGGTAATGGTTGAGGGAGAAGGCCCTCTCCAGCTCGCTCAGCTGCGCTTTGCTGAAGGTCGTGCGCTTTCTCCGGCGCTGGATGTCTGTGCGCCCCCCCTGGTACAACTGAGCATTAAGGGCCACTGCAGAAAGAACAACAACAAAAAATATTAGAATATTATATAAATACCATCATTTAAGGTTTGACCTACTTTAGATACTGATGAATTGAATACACAGGACCCCAATGGAAACAAGCCATAGTGCTTTCTTGGGTTTATTCCTTTTAGCATCCTTTTGTATAGAACTGTAGCCTACTCTCTGTGCTTTTTGCAAACTGTTAATAAAGTATTCAATCAATCAATCAATCAAACAATGGATATATTTACTCTACATTTTACACTACATTCAACCGACTCTTTCCAGGGCAAATTACACAAAAATAATACATTTTTTACTTCAGAATATGAAGGAACAACACTTATAGGCTATGCAAGTTCTTCCTTCTGACAGAAACAGAGCAAAATGAGTGCATGTTGTTCCTCCTCCCAACCTTCCAAGGAATAAAACATAACAGTAACAACAGTTTTGTTTAAATTGAGTTCTTCTTACCTTTGGGCTCTGGTAAAAAGTCATCGATGTGGTACACATCCAGACATGATGATCCAGTTGACCAGTGATGTCCTCCTGGGTAAAGTGCACTCATCTCTGAAACATTAGTGTAATCCAATCCAAACGCCTCCATGGCTCCGAATAATAAATCAAAATGTGTATACACCAAAGAAATACAGGCTTAGTGATCCAGTGAGATCTTTCTCCTGGAGACTGGTAGGACTGTACTGACAAAAATAGTGCTGTCACCCTTTTTATAGTAGCACCAGACTGCCCCCACAGACAGCCATCAGGCCTACCTGCCTCTCAACAGATATGATCACATGTCTTCTACCAACGGGTGCCTTTGAAGTGCTGCGCGCCCTGGTCTAATAGGTGTCCCTGTGATCCCTGACGACCCCTAATGGGGCCCATTAAGGCCCAGAACGACCCAATGCTTATGATCCCAACACGGGCAGCAGGTGACAGGTCATGTGACAAAATGACAACACTCCTTTGACTTACACTGGAAATACTCCAGTAAAGTAAAAATACCTCAAAATGTGACTTAAGTACTGTACTTGAGTAAATGTAATTAAAGTGACTTTGTTTACACCACTCCCTAACATGACCCAAGGTAAAAACAATTATAATCATAATAATCATCAGTTAATATATTATCTACTGTAACCCTGGCTGTAACCCAAATGGACACTTACGGGTCCATTTGGTTACATGTGTAGGCTACACTCTAGTGCATGCATGGTCAGTGGTGTAAAGTAATTAAGTACATTTACTCAAGTACTGTATGCTACTAACACAATTTTGAGGTATTGTTTACCTTTAAGTATTTCCAATTTTCAGTACTTTTACTGCTACATCGCAGATGCAAATATTGTACTTTTACTCCACAACAATTATTTGAAAACATTAGTTACTATAGTTACGACTATTATTACAAACCATACAGTAACCACTTCAGCCCTACATTTTGGCCATTTGAAAATAGCCGATCTACAAGCTCACAATGCATCGCGATGCGACGCATTGTGGAGATAGTAAAGGCGTGAAAGTGTATTGGAGGAGGGGGCTTTGCGTGTACTGTGTACTATAGGTGTAGGTGACAAATCGGACTACTAGGCCTACTTGGTACTTCTTCTTCCTGACCGGTAGTGTGTCGTTTCCTAGCCTAGACTTCAAACGCTGGATGAAGGCCACGTCCAAAGTCACAGTGCCAGACAGACAGAGTAGAATCCATGAAACACCAACCGATTCATGTTTGTATTTATTTATTGGGGGGGCATTTATGGCGGAATTGAAGGCCACTTAATGCCATCATCTGTATGTCTATATAGGCTGTATAAGCTATATAGATAGACAGATAGATAGATTAGATATTATTATTTACTACATTTAGCTATTTTTAGACTATATGGCTACATCATCTTTCACTTCATTCATTCAGTGATTCAGTGCAGATTCTGGGGAGAGGAGCCGGGCCAATTAGATTTTTTATTTTATTATTATTTATATATTTACCTGCTGCCTCTTTCATTCTCATTATGATGCATTATTAAGCGACCCAGCAGCAAAAGTCGTTCAAATTGCCATCCTTTTCCAGGAGCAACATGAACACATGAATACAATAGGCCTACTAATTATAATCCAATAATATGATCGTGAAATGGGTCATTCTGCATAATGATTAGATATACATTTTGTGGTATTTTTACATTGTGGTAACCTTTTGCTAAATACATTTATTTTAAGTAGGCTAAAACCACAGATCTTATGCATATAATAGGTAATCGTATAATGTATATTATGTCAAATCACAGGCTACAAATTAATGATATGAATATAAAAAGAGCATAACTAAACAGGCTACTTTCCATCAGGGCTAATCACATGGTGCAGCTAATAGATGCTCATTTACACCTGATGCTGCAGACAAAAGGTCGTTATGGCCTATTGTGATCATCATAATCCATGTTGGCCGCATGACATGCATTAAGACAACAATGCATTGATACCACATGAATATGGGTCCATATGATTATGCAAGCTATCGAAACTGGTTCGGGTCACATGCTTCTTCTGATTGAGACCCATTTATGATCCCAAGGGCCATCCATGCCAAGCACTATAACTATTAAATAGCCTATGAACAAAAAAGGTTTTTCAAAGAAGTACTGCTTGATTCCAAAAAAGGTTTGAGGATCCAATGGAGTTAGCTGCTTTTGTCAGAAGCACTTTTTCATACTTTTCATTGGTTCAATATCTTTTTTACCATCTTTTTTTATGGAAAAAAATGCAAAAGCGGAAAAATTGAGTTTGCTCGTTCCTGCCAGACAGCAACGATTTTATGCAGGTATACACACCTATCGCCTATGAATGGATATAAATGTGTGTCTGCTACAGCATTGCTTCTCAAAGTGGGGTTCTAGGGGGTCCCAACAAAATTAATGAATATCATAAAAATCTATTTAACCACTTTAATCATATGTTGGCTATTTGAAAATATAGCCGATCTACAAGCTCACAACATGACGTGATGCATTGTGAGCTTGGCCACGCAACGCAATACACAAATCTAAGTTTGTATTGTTGGGATCGACTGTGACGGATTTGAAGATCGATGTGTCGATCGTGATCGACCGGTTGGTTACCACTGTCTATAAGGATGGTCTGGTAACAAGGCCTGTGAAAAAAGTACGTCCATAGACATGATTCATAAATACTTTATAAACACAATTAAAATATCATCATGAAGTATATTCAACATATTTCACATTAGAATAGTGGTAAATCAATCCTCTTCATATCTTCACACCTTTTTGGAATCAAGCAGTACTTATTTGAAAAAATGTTTTTGTTCATAGGCTATTTAATAGCTGCCATAAGTCGGTCTCAATCAGAAGCATGTGACCCGAACTGGTTTCAATTTCTTGCATAATCCATATGGACCCATATTCAGGTGGTATCAATGCATTGTTGTCTTAATTCATGTCATGCGGCCAACATGGATTAGGATGATCACAATAGGCCATAACGACCTTTTGGGTGCAGCATCAGATGTAAATGAGCATCGATCATGGATTAGCTGCACCAGCCCTGATGGAAAGTAGCCTGTTTAGTTATGCTCTTTTTATATTCATATCATTAATTTGTAGCCTGTGATTTGATATAAGATTACCTACTAAAGGCATAAGATCGGTGGTTTTACTTAAAATAAATGTATTTAGGCCTAGCAAAAGGTTACCACAATGTAAAAATACTACAAAATGTACAGTTAATCATTATTATTATTGGATTGGCCTATTGCATTCATGTTGCTCCTGGTAAAGGATGGCAATTTGAACGACTTTTGCTGTTGGGTCGCTTGATAATACATAATAATGAGAATGAAATAGGCAGCAGGTACATAGTCAACCAAATAGCTATATAAATAATAACAATAAAAAAAATCTAATTGGCCTGTCTCCTCTCCCCAGAATCTGCACTGAATCACTGAATGAATTAAATGAAAGATGATGTAGCCATATAGTATATAATAAATAGCTAAATGTAGTAAATATCTAATCTATCTATCTGTCTATCTATATAGCTTATTATACAGCCTATATAGACATACAGATGGTGGCATTAAGTGGCCTTCGATCATGCCATAAATGCATAAATAAATAAAAACATGAATCGGTTGGTGTTTATGGATTCTACTCTGTCTCTGTCTGGCACTGTGACTTTGGACGTGGCCTTCATCCGGCGTTCTGAAGTCTAGGCTAGGAAACGACACACTACCGGTCAGGAAGAAGAAGAACCAAGTAGGCCTAGTAGTCCGATTTGTCACCTACACCTACAGTACACAGTACACGTACAAAGCCCCCTCCTCCAATACACTTTAACACCTTTTACCATCTCCACAATGTGTCGCATCGCGATGCATTGTGAGCTTGAAGATCGGCTATTTTCAAATGGCCAAATAGGGCTGAAGTGGTTACTGTATGTTTTGTAATAATAGTCTAAAGTAACTATAGTAACTAAAGTTTTCAAATAATTGTAGTGGAGTAAAAGTACAACATTTGCATCTGAGATGTAGCAGTAAAAGTACTGAAAATTGGAAATACTTAAAGGTAAACCATACCTCAAAATGGTGTTAGTAGCCTACAGTACTTGAGTAAATGTACTTAGTTACTTTACACCACTGACCATGCACAAGAGTGTAGCCTACAGTACTGATTCTACTGTCTCTGCCCCGTACAGCATACTGATTCTACTGTCTCTGCCCAGTACAGCATACTGATTCTACTCTGGGCAGAGACAGTAGAATCAGTACTGCTGTACGGGGCAGAGAGAGTAGAATCAGTACTGCTGTAAGGGGCAGAGACAGTAGAATCAGTATGCTGTACGGGGCAGAGACAGTAGAATCAGTATGCTGTACGGGGCAGAGAGAGTAGAATCAGTACTGCTGTAAGGGGCAGAGACAGTAGAATCAGTATGCTGTACGGGGCAGAGACAGTAGAATCAGTACTGCTGTACGGGGCAGAGACTGTAGAATCAGTACTGCTGTACTGGAAAGAGACAGTAGAATCAGTACTGCTGTACGGGGCAGAGACAGTAGAATCAGTACTGCTGTACGGGGCAGAGACAGTAGAATCAGTATGCTGTACGGGGCAGAGACAGTAGAATCAGTACTGCTGTATGGGGCAGAGACAGTAGAATCAGTACTGCTGTACGGGTTAGAGACAGTAGAATCAGTACTGCTGTACGGGGCAGAGACAGTAGAATCAGTACTGCTGTAAGGGGCAGAGACAGTAGAATCAGTACTGCTGTACGGGGCAGAGACAGTAGAATCAGTACTGCTGTAAGGGGCAGAGACAGTAGAATCAGTACTGCTGTACGGGGCAGAGACAGTAGATTCAGTACTGCTGTACGGGGCAGAGACAGTAGAATCAGTACTGCTGTAAGGGCAGAGACAGTAGAATCAGTACTGCTGTAAGGGGCAGAGACAGTAGAATCAGTACTGCTGTAAGGGGCAGAGACAGTAGAATCAGTACTGCTGTAAGGGGCAGAGACAGTAGAATCAGTATGCTGTACGGGGCAGAGACAGTAGAATCAGTATCAGACACGCCCCCTTCCTATACAAACCCATTGTAACTTCAAACTCCATTTTTAACATGTTAGATTCATCAAAAACACCCGTCCTTAGTTCTGGTGACTCATACCGCCCCCCTAATACGCGAGGGGGCCGTGTTTTTTCAATTACTTTTTTCATTTATTTTTTAATATTTTTTTGGGAAAAAAAAAATATATACAATAAAGAAAAGATATAAAATAAATGAAAAAACATCTTGAAAAAACACGGCCCCCTCACGCATTAGGAGAGCAGGGTGAGTCACCAAAACAAGGACGGGTGTTTTACAATGGGTTTGTATAGGAAGGGGGCGTGTCTGATAAAATGAATATCAAATATCTAAATACTGAATCGAGCAACTTAAAAACTGTCTGGGGGGCTCACAAAGGCTTGAGTAGATGATAAAATCACTAAAAGTTTTTTTGAAAGTGAAATATCCCTTTAATAGCATCAAAACAAGTACTAACTATTTTGTAATTTGGCTATTTTTTTAAACTAAAAAAATAATCAATAAAACTTTTGACATTTTTCTTCTACTTTTTTAACACAAATCTTCTCTTTTAGGGGTCCCTGGCACAAAATCATTTTAGATGGGGGGGTTTGCGGCCGGATATATATAGCAATTTGTGGGTCCTTGATATGAAAATGTTTGAGAACCATTGTACTAGAGCAAGGGTTCCCAAACTTTTCAGGCCGTGACCCGCCAAAATAATCATATTTGAACTGGGAACCCCCCAAAATATTCATATCTAAACTGGGGACCCCCACCCTGACATTCCCTTGGAATTGTAGGAGTTGAAGCATTTAGTTTGACTCTGTTCCACTGATAAATATTGTGAAAATAGCCGAACTACAAGATCACAACGCCTCGCAATGCTCAAGCTTGTAGATTGGCTATTTTCTAACATTTTGCCTCTTTTATGTAATATTTGACAATTTGGCCAATGTTTGACCAAATTCTTATAGTATAGTTTGTTGGTTACTTTTGAAACTCTTTTGAAATCTGTACTTAAAATGTAAATGTGAATGTAAATGTAAATGTAAATGTAAATGTACTGAACTGAACTGTAGACAGACAGACAGACAGACAGACAGACAGATAGATAGATAGATAGATAGATACGGACAGACAGGATATATTTCCATGTGTAAATGAGAGTAAATTAGTGAACCTACACGCATAATTAATTTTACTTTGTTTTATTCTAATTTGCAATATATTCTATTTTTATTTTGCTAAAACTTTCTACAGTTTTTGCTTTGTTGCTTTTATTATGTCTTTTTGATCTTATTATATTTGTATTGTTACACTGTAGAGGTCGTGCCGTGTCGTTGAATCAGTCGTTTATTTTTGCACGACATCTAAAAACGGTAGCTTTGTGTTAAACCCTAATGGTTTTAATTTACAAATTGTATGAAGGCATTAATGCCCCTGTGGCCTGACATAAAATGAAAGAAGAGGAACAACTCTACCGTTTTTTATGAAACAAGGGAAATTCCACTCTCAACTCAAAATGCTTCATCATCAGAGTATAAAATGGTTTTAACACTAAAAAAAGGAACTTCCATGTTCAACTCAAAAGGCTTAATCATCAGAGTATAAAATGGTTTTAACACTAAAAAAAGGAACTTCCATGTTCAACTCAAAATGCTTCATCATCAGAGTATAAAATGGTTTTAACACTAAAAAAAGGAACTTCCATGTTCAACTCAAAAGGCTTAATCATCAGAGTATAAAATGGTTTTAACACTAAAAAAAGGAACTTCCATGTCCAACTCAAAAGGCTTAATCATCAGAGTATAAAGTGGTTTTAACACTAAAAAAAGGAACTTCCATGTTCAACTCAAAAGGCTTAATCATCAGAGTATAAAATGGTTTTAACACTAAAAAAAGGAACTTCCATGTTCAACTCAAAAGGCTTAATCATCAGAGTATAAAATGGTTTTAACACAAAAAAAAGGAACTTCCATGTTCAACTCAAAAGGCTTAATCATCAGAGTATAAAATGCACAAACACAGCAGTCCTCAGCACTCACTATGGAAACGTTTTAATAACACACAGCAGCAGAATGAAACACACACATTTCTGAGACACATGTGGGTGTGAAGTGTGGTTTAGAGTTTAGTCCATCATGCAAGTCACGCTCAAAAGTGTGACCTTGCTACAGTAGGTTCTGTTGACAGGCTTTTAAATGGGTTAAATGGCCACAATTTTTAGGGCTATTTATTATATCAATGTTTGTCATTCATATGTTAAACATACACATACTATATATATTTTTAAAGCGAACATTTTTTACTCAAATCTTTGCGTCTGGAGGTCCCTGAATGGAACAAAATATTTTGAGATGGGGGGTGGTCCGCGGCCGAATACATATAATATTGGGGGTCCTTGACATGAAAAGGTTTTGAGCACCATATAGCAACATACGTTTTTCAAGCAACACATTGTAGATCTGCTATTTTCACAATGTTGTAAAAGTTGAAAATATATATTACGTACATTCTTTTTAAAAAATGTTTGAATTCCCTTGAAATCTTTTTTTAATTGTAGGAAATGCAAAAAAAAAAGAATGAACTAATGAATTTACATCAGCAGCTCATTTGCATCAACTTAATGTACTGAACTGTAGACAGACAGACAGATAGACAGACAGATAGATAAGGACAGACGGGATACATGTGTAAATTAGTGTAAATTAGTGAACAAACACGTATAATTAATTTTACTTTGTTTTATTCTATTTAGCAATACATTCTATTTTTATTTTGTTAAAACTTTCTACAGTTTTTGCTTTGTTGCTTTTATTATGGCTTTTTGATCTTATTATATTTGTATTGTTACACTGTAGAGGAGGTTTAATTAATTTAGGGGATCCTTGCATGAAAAAGTTTGAGAACCACTGCTTTACACAGTAAGTTGTTGAACTTGTAACTCAATAGAAGCCAAATGGATTCATCACAAAAAAGCCAGTGGCCTGTTTCCATTGTGCTCAAAACTGCTCCATAAACAATCCAGACAACAATAGCACAACAAACAATGATATACTTTATAAAATAAATTCAACTGCATATCTTCATATTGTGTTTGTATCGTTGTTAGTTAAATCCAGAGGAAAACGGATTTGGAGCAGGCAGCATCTTAGGTCACTGTGTTAAGACACTGTCTACATGATCCAAAGGTTGTGGGTTTAAATCCTCCTGCTTCTTTACTGTGAAGCATGTTTTGAACACTTACTTGCAGAAACTACACTTAAAAGCACTAAAAGAAACATGTGTAAATGTGCGGAGGTGCCGTGGGGCAGCGGATAGTTGGTGGACACCTCTGTGGTCTTTGGCAAATTGGCCCACACGGCAACCAGGGCCACAGGTTTGATTCCTGTCTCTGCAAGCAAGGCCACAGGTTCAAATCCAGCCTAGGGAGGCACCGAAGCCAATACTCATCGATGTACTGATGTACAGTGGGGGTGGTGGAGCAGTGTTGTTCCCTGCTGTTTCCAGATAGTAAGGTAGTTAATGTGTGAATTACTTCTAAACTCCAATGGTCAGTGGTCATTATCACCTCAAGACAATAGTCACACATCAGCCTTCACCTCAGACACCACGTTATCACGTGAAAAAGGCTATTTGAACTGAAGTTGACATTCTTGCTGCCCCCAGCCCCTCCTCCTGCGTATCAGATACGCTTTCTCAGACGTTTTTTGGATGGCTACGCTTCTGTAGGTCACACTACGTATTTAGCGTAACACGGTAGAACACACCACTGCTCTGCAAGTAATAAATAGTTCACAAGTATATTATTACTATTATTATATAATTTGGCAGGGGGGAGTATTCTGACAAGCACACATAGCGTTTTTTTTATGGTATCGAATTTGCCTCTGTATTGGGAAATTTAAATCCCAAAGCACACCTGTACTGTACTGTATACAGGATTTTGCTACTTTTTTTCTACTTTTCTTTTCCTCTGTATCTGTCCTGTGTCTTCTTCTTTACTGCTGTGACTGCCATTGACAACAGAATTTCTATCCGTCTAATAAAAAGTTCTCTCTATAATGTATTTTTCTTTTTTAGAAACGGTCAGTTCCTGTTCTTTCATTTCAACAAATCAGAAGAAGGGGATACAGGATAAGTGGGCACTAGGGACATCTGGGCACCTCGATGTAAGATTGGCTATTATGTTCAAAATGTTAAAACATAAAATATTTGAAAAATGGACTTAAGTAATGTAAAATATACATGATGTGAACATGCACAGTACATCATTATCAGACTTAATTTGATCCCTCAACCTCTTGTTTATGCCCCAAAATGACTGGATATACAGGTTTTGTAGCAATTGTAGAAATATTAGACCTTAATTGTCAAATGTTTAAGCATGTTCTAATCATGTATACTTAATTTTTTTTTTAATCCAAATATTTTATCTTAACATTTTGGAAAAAAATATCCAATTTAACACCAAGGTGCCAACTCTTCCTTGAAGCCCACTTATCCTGTTACCGAAGAAGGTATGGGCGATCCTTGGCACAATACTGCCGTTGTTTAGAATCATGCATCTCAACCCCCCCCCCCCCCTCTAATTATTGGAAAGTATTAAACAGTTGATATTCATAGCGTTACACTTTACATCTTTAGGACCCTATATCATACCCTAGTGAGCATTGGTGAGGACCAAAGATTTGACTTTGACCTCTTTATTGATAATCAACATGTGTACAAATACACACAATTATCAAAAGGATAAAATACAAGAAAGCAAGTGGCTTATTTCTATTGTGGACCTTTCACATGTGTAAATTGTGTAGTGATGCATGAGCTGATTAGTGTGTACTTGCGTGTAAGTCCAAGCACACACTGGTGCCAGAAAGTGTCCTTGTGTGGGGAAAAGAATCAGAATCAGAAATTTTCGTCCATAGTTCCCATTCTTACCTTTTCTATGATGAAAAAAAAAAAAAAAAAACGAAATCTCGCTAGACTAGATTGAAATCTCGAGATTTCAATCTCGTCTAGCGAGACTCCTGTTTTTTTTTTTTTTTTTTTTTTCAGATCAAAAAAAAAAGAAAAAAAAAGGTATTAAAATATGTGATCTAACGCATGGCCTATCCGCGCACGTTTTAAGCTGTGGCGGACCCGGGATGGAGTTATGACATTATTCTACTGTACCATTCATCCTAAAATATCATAACATCATAGAAAAGGTATAAAACCTTAGTCCAAAATTCTCCTTTAAGGTGCTAGAAAACACAAACAAATAAAAAAAGTCAGTGCGTTGTACATGGGATTAAGGTGCAAAATGTCAGCGTGTGTCAACCACATAATCCACATAACGTCACCTTGCTAAACTAATGGCTAATAAGTAATTTTTAAAAGTTTTTCAGAAAAAAAATTCAAACTGATCCAAAACAAAACTATATGATATTTCTTAATCATTTCACCCAAAATGTTTAACAAATTATGACTATTAAAATAAAAATAACACTGTCTGTCAGTTATGTAACATAAGCGATTTTAATAGGTTTAAATAGGATTAAATCTGATTTAGGCCAAATTATTTACTGATTTAGGCCATTTTTTGGGAAACGAGAGAGTATGTTTTACCCCCTGTCTGTCCGTCCGTCCGTCCGTCCGTGTGTCCGTGTGTGTGTCCGTCCGTCTGTGGACAGCTAATCTCTGGCACCGTTGGCCCGGTTGCTGCGAAACTGTGCACACACACTCCCTGGATGCCAATTCAGAACCTCTGCCCCAAATTCTTCACATGCACAGTATAAGTATAACATGCACAGTATACATACATTGCTGCTATGCTCAGGCACCTTAGTTTTTTATTATCTCAGGTACTTTGTAAATATGTAGATAACTTGTCTGGCCTTCTGTTGCTCTCTTGTTTTGATCTCCTTCCCACTTGCCCCCCACCCCTCTTCTTCTCCCCCCCCCCCCTCTTCTTTCTATGGAAATTAACGTTGCGATGGGAACGATGTACAAAAACGAATTTCACCCACTTCTTTACCTTGTAAACCTGTGATGTGACAATAAAACTGATTCTGATTCTGATTCTGATTCTGATTCTGAATTCTTCACATGGGCCTGTTATAGCGCCACCATGAGACCGATTTGTGCAAAACTATACAGTATCTCTATAGCCATGTGATGAACACGGATCTGTCCGATTTCCCATATTCCATCCTCATTGGCTAAGGCTGGCTTCCAAAGTTTGCTGGATTGCTCCGTTTTGAACAAAATGCCTCAAATTATGCATTCAGCGTGCGATTTCCGTAAAAGTTTACACGCACATTCCCACTAGGCTGAGGAAGAAATGCCACCCCTTTCACATTGGCCTGTTATAGCGCCACCAGCAGGTCTAATTTAGCAAAACACATTTTTGGAACAAAATGCCTCAAATCATGAATGCAGTGTCCGATTGTCGTGAAAGGCCTAAGTAGGTTCTGGTGGCGCTATTATAGCGCCACCAGGAGGCCACAATAACCTACCTGACCTGGCGGAGACCTGTGCTCCGAGGAGCACTTTTTCTATTTTTTTTACACTTTGGAGTTAGCTGGTTCTTGCCGGACAGCAGAGATATATGACAGACAGTATGTGTACATAAAACAAAGGGTTACAGCCACTCACAGCTATTGCCAGGGTGTGTGTGAGGCAGCTAGGGATGATCATGCTTTTAGACATTTTGATACTAATAAACAACATGTTGAAACAGGTCATTTAATCATATACTCATCTTATAATCTAAAAATAGCAGATCTACAAGCTCACAACGCGTCACATCGTGACACGTTGTCAGCTTATAGATCGGCTTGTACATCGACCGATGTAGCCGATGCTATAACTTATACACTAAAGAGAAAGAGACATATTCAAACTATATTCACACTTTTGATTTATATAGTTAATAAATATATTAGCATCCTGTCATAAATTCCACAACACTTTATTGTTTGTCAACTATAAATACACTGACATATTTTGCTGTGTGTCAAATCTTCTATTCAATCATCTATTAATAGGCTGATACATTTGATGAAGATTCATGTTCAGACTGACTTTGACTTTGAAAACACACACACACACACACACACACACACACACACACACACACACACACACACACACACACACACACACACACACACACACACACACACACACACACACACACACACACGTTAATGACTGTAGGTAAAGGCTCTTTAGTTACATTTAATTCAATATTTTGTATTTACTTATGTTGATTATCTTTGCCACTTTTTGTCCATTCACAAAAGTAGAAAGTGTGCTCCTGAGTGTTGTTTAGCTCCACTGTTGCATCATGACAAGAGGCAGCTGTTTGTGGCTACAGTAGAATCAGTATGCTGTACGGGGCAGAGACAGTAGAATCAGTACTGCTGTACGGGGCAGAGACAGTAGAATCAGTACTGCTGTACGGGGCAGAGACAGTAGAATCAGTATGCTGTACGGGGCAGAGACTGTAGAATCAGTATGCTGTACGGGGCAGAGACAGTAGAATCAGTATGCTGTACGGGGCAGAGACTGTAGAATCAGTACTGCTGTACGGGGCAGAGACAGTAGAATCAGTATGCTTTACGGGGCAGAGACAGTAGAATCAGTATTAGGCCTATATGCTGTATGGGGCAGAAACAGTAGAATCAGTACTGCTGTATGGGGCCGAGACAGTAGAATCATTGTGAGCTTGCAGATCAGCTATTTACAGCAAGGAGATTTGGTGAAGAGGGAAATACTAGAGTAGAGGTTCTCAAAGTGGGGTCCGGGGTCATTGGGGGGGTTCCAGGCGGTCCCTAGCAAAAGTAGTTAATAGCATCAAAACAAGTATTAACTATTTTGTAATTTGGCAAAACATTTTTAAGTAAAAAAAAAAAGAAAATCTATACAACTTATAATTTTGACATTTTTGTTCTACTTTTTTAACACAAATCTTCTCTTTTAGGGGTCCTTGGCAGAAAATCATTTTAGATGGGGGGGTTTGCGGCCAAATAAATATATCAATTCGTGGGTCCTTGATATGAAAATGTTTGAGAACCATTGTACTAGACTCTAGTACAATGGTTCTCAAACATTTTCATATCAAGGATTTTGGCGGGTCACGGCCTGAAAAGTTTGGGAACCCTTGCTCTAGTGCAAGGGTTCCCAAACTTTTCAGGCCGTAACCGCCAAAATAATCATATTTGAACTGGGGACACCCCAAAATATTCATATCTAAACTGGGGACCCCCACCCTGACAATCCCTTGGAATTGTAGGAGTTGAAGCATTTAGTTTGACTCTGTTCCACAGATAAATATTGAACATAGCCGAACTACAAGCTCACAACGCCTCGCAATGCTCGAGCTTGTAGATTGGCTATTTTCAACCATTATTGTTATGGTTTTGAGCACCATATAGCAACATACGTTTTTCAAGCAACACACAGTGATTGTAGATCTGCTATTTTCACAATTTTGTCGAAGTTGAAAATATATATTACGTACATTCTTTAAAAAAAATGTTTGAATTCGCTTTGGACCCCACCCCCCCCCCCCCCCCAAGTATTTTGAAAATATTTTGAAATCTTTTTTTAATTGTAGGAAATGCAAAAAAAAAAGAAAATAATGAATGAATGAACTAATGAATTTACATCAGCAGCTCATTTGCATCAACTTAATGTACTGAACTGTAGACAGACAGACAGACAGACAGACAGACAGACAGACAGACAGACAGACAGACAGACAGACAGACAGACAGACAGACAGACAGATAGATAGATACGGACAGACGGGATAGATATCCATGTGTAAATGAGTGTAAATTAGTGAACGCACACGCATAATTAATTTTACTTAGTTTTATTCTATTTTGCAATATATTCTATTTTTATTTTTGCTAAAACTTTCTACAGTTTTTGCTTTGTTGCTTTTATTATGGCTTTTTGATCTTATTATATTTGTATTGTTACACTGTAGAGGAGGTGCCTGTCTAGTAAACAGGAGATCCTGATTTTGAATTTCAGCTGTGCCTATTCCAGTCGCTTCTTTATGTTCAGTCGTTGAATCAGTCTTTTATTTTTCCACAACACCTAAAAACGGTAGCTTTGTGTTAAACCCTAATGAGGTGACGTCTGATGGTTTTAATTTACTAATTGTATGAAGGCATTAATGCCCCTGTGGCCTGACATAAAATGAAAGAAGACTGACAGAATGCTGTTGAGGAACAATTCTACCGTTTTTGGGCGGTGAAACCGCCCCTATAAGTGAGATTTGGAAAAATGTACATTTTCCTGCGCTGTGATCTGGGCCCAGGAAATTAGTAGAATTATCCTGCGCTGTGATTGGCCAATCACAGTCTATTCAGGACTGTGATTGGCCAGTGTCACATGACACATGTGCATAGCCCTATATAAGCAACCATAACTTGAAAAAAACCAAATATTTGTTTTTTTCAAGTTATGGTTTTGTCCATCATAAAGAGTGTTTCAATAAATGTATTTATCTTTTGTACATCATTGGTTGACTCCATTCAGTATTGTGGTTAGCTAGGAAGACACCGCCCACTTCACACAGGGTGTGATTTTTTATTAAACAAGGGAAATTCCACTTTCAACTCAAAATGCTTCATCATCAGAGTATAACATGGTTTTAACACTAAAAAAAGGAACTTCCATGTTCAACTCAAAAGGCTTAATCATCAGAGTATAAAATGCACAAACACAGCAGTCCTCAGCACTCACTATGCAACCGTTTTAATAACACAGCAGCAGAATGAAACACACACATTTCTGAGACACATGTGGGCGTGAAGTGTGGTTTAGAATTTAGTCCATCATGCAAAGTCACACTCAAAAGTGTGACCTTGCTACAGTAGGTTCTGTTGACAGGCTTTTAAATGGGTTAAACGGCCACAATTTTTTAAGCTATTTATTATATTAATGATTGTCATTCATATGTTAAACATACAAATACTATATATATATTGTTAAAGCGAACATGTTTTACTCAAATCTTTGCTTCTGGAGGTCCCTGAATGGAAAAATAGTTTTTCGAGATGGGGGGTGGTCCGCGGCCAAATACATATAATATTGGGGGTCCTTAATATTCAATTCAATTCAATTCAATTTTATGAATGTGTCAAATCATCAAGACACTTTACATGTGGAGCAGAGACACGACAGTCCCACACTGAGCAAGCAATTTTGCGACAGTGGCAACGAAAAACTCCCCCTTAACTGGAAGAAACGTCAGGCAGACCCTAGGCTCTAGGGTGGGGGCCTTCTGCCTCGACCGTGTCGGGGGAAAGAAGAGAGAGATAGGGAGAGACAGAGGAGAGACAGAGAGAGATACAAGTAGTAACAATAACAATATTAGCAAGTATAATAGTGTGACAATTGCACATTATTATTATTAGTATTCCACTCGACCTGTGCATGTTATTATATTTGTAAAATATACTGTATGTAACATGTTTGAAGCCATGAGAAAATATGAACTTGTCCTATTCACGTGAGCTGTAATGGGTCTGATTGGGGGGATCATTGGGGGATAATTGAATCATTAGTGCCACCCGAGGTTATTAATACAGGGTGTGGTACACAACAGAGGGGTTGAACGAACCAAACCGTTTGTGCCAGGTTGAACGGAGGAGGAAAGCAGAGACTTTGAAGCGCCAGTTTATACCGTTTTGATAGTTTAAACGTGACATTAAGCTGCAGCCAAGGTTAACGGACTTTCGAACCCAGCGGAGAGGAACCTGCCGTTTCTGTCGGGCCGTGGGATCCGAGCGCCGTGGTCGAGACGCCGGTCGGGATTGGAGCCGACAGCCGAAACCGGTGAGATCAACCCGAGCGTTCTGCTCGTGTTGGAATACAAATTAGAGGGGTACCCCGTTATCTAGTTATTATTTGGGCCGCATCGGGCGGAGAAGACTTTTCTTTTCATTTGGAGTAAAAGGATTAAAAGGAACTGTTGCGTCGCGGGAGCGCGATCCGAGGAGAGCGGTCGCGGGACTATTTATTTATTTATTTAAGCAGCGTGCGTGCATGACAGACTCTTAAACGCCGTGTGCACTTGTTTATCGTTTGTATTTGCTTTGTGACCCGCGGGGTTACAAAGGACAGTGGGATTTGTTTGGGTGGGAGGGGCAGATGAAGTAATTATTGTTTGTTTTTGATTTATTTGTTTGTTTCCTTGTTTATTTTATTTATCAGGGAGAGTAACAGGGACAGAAGTCATTTCAAAGTGATATTATTTGATTTAAACACCTTGTGTTCTGTCAATTTATACAAAGGCTTCTATATAAAAAATCGTATCAGTTAAAACACCCACCGATCTCGTTGTTTTTCCTTTTTAGTAGTAATTATCCTTTCAGATAAAAAGGCAGATTGTTACATGTGGTGGCCCGTACGGGGATCGTGGGTTTAAAAGTAGACACTGAAAGCCAGTATTTGAGAATTGATTTAGAAACAAAAAAAAAAAAGGTAACATTTTATAATACACTGTAAAAAAAAACTTCTGAAAAAAACGATGGCACAAAGTGGGGAAAACCCAGAACAGCTAGCACAGATAGTAGAGGAGGCTGTTCAGGGCGAGGAGGAAGTTAATATTCCAGATCGCCAATCATTTGAACGTCACCGTAATCCTGTAGGTGAAATCACGTCACTCATTAGCTCTTTGTACATCTCTGATGAGGAAGACGAGGATGAGGAGGACGAAGAGGAGGAAATTGAGGGCCCGGGTCCAATACAGCAGGACTTGGCCATGATTAAGGACAAGATTCGGACCTTGGAAGGTCATGTGGAGCATGTGCTGGGTGAGTTCGAGAAAGCGAGCGAGAGTACTATTAACCGGGAAGAGGTTCTGAGGGAGTACATGGATCGTAGGATGGGCGAGATGGAGGTGCTTGTGAGGAACACAGTCAAACAGTTAGAGCAAGGGGTTGTTGAGTGTTTACAGAGGAGGGATGAGAAATGGAATAATGAGGTCTCGAAAATAAAAAGAGCAAGTACCGCTCACCTCAGAAGGGCCCATGTTTCACCTCGCCCAGAATTTAGTTTCTATGGAACACATACACCTCGCCATCACCCCACAAGTACTCCTTACCGACAGTCCACCAGTACACCTCAGGTACCGCCCACGGGTGCCTCGCAGGGTCCATCCGTCCCTGTACCAGCCAGTCAGCCCATCAGTGCACTTCAGGTAGCTCCCACTATGGCCTCTCATGACCTGCCCACCCTCGTTTCTTCCAGTCAATCCGTCACGCCATCTGGGGGGCAGCACCCCGTTGCAGCTACTGACCAGTCCATTAGTGCACCACCTGTTCAGCCCGCCAGTGCCTACCGATACTCTAAACCCGCCATCAGGATGGAATTCCCTAAATATGACGGATCGAAGGAGATTTCGGATATCATGTACTTTGTGGAGCGATGTGAGAACTTCTTCTCTGTTAGGCCCATGTCAGATGTGGAGCTCATGGGGACGCTTTCGAGTGTCCTTGAGGGGTCCGCCAGGAGTTGGTGGACATCCGAGAGGCAGAAGTGTAAGTCTTGGGCAGGGTTTAAGGAAGCGTTTCTTGTCGCGTTCTTGCCTACCGATTATCAATCGGAAGTGGAAGAGAAGCTGCGTGACATGCTGCAACTTCCCACCCAAAGTCTACGAGACTTTGCCTATGACTACCGTGCGCTCTGTCTGAAGTGGAAGCCGGAAATCACTGAAAGTGAATTGGTGAGGAAGATTCTCAACAACTGTAATCCGAGGATTGCTGAGTGTCTGCGCGGACACGTTCAGACGGTGGATCAACTGGTGAAGGTTGGGTCCCAAGTGGAAAAGGATTGTTCTTCCTCCAGCGCCTACTGGAAGAAGGTAAATCAACAAGGCGGAGACAAGGGAGGCAAACAGGGCGGAGACAAGGGAGTCAAACAAGGCGGTGACAGAGGAGTCAAAACGCCGACAGGGAAAGGAGCTCAGATGGCACGCATGGATGTCAAACTGGGGCAACCTGACAAAGAGGAGTGGATGAACCTATTATTCGTGCCCATTGCCACCAGAGGCGTGGAGTTTGAAGCGGTGATGGACACAGGCTGTTCATACACCCTGATGAGGAGAAGCAACTGGCAGCGGTTATCCCGAGTAGGGGAACATCTGAGGAAGTGTGATGACCGGAAGTTCATCCTGGCGGATGGAAAGGAGCACCAAGCGGTGGGGAAGGTGGGTTTGATCTACGACTGGCATGGTCATATGTGGTCTGTGGAAACATTCGTCCTAGACGACCACAATCTCACCTTCCCTTTGATGCTGGGCCTCGACTTCTGCCTGAAGACCAAAACTGTCCTCAACTTTGGCGAAAAGACTTACGGAGTGTGGGGTCCTGAGGGCTACACACACTATCCCTTTGCCTCACAGGCCTCACCCGCCCTGTCCTCGGCAAAACTCTATCTCGCTGTGCCGGTGTCGCCATTGATGGGCAGTGTTGGTGTCCCGCCATTACACCGTGTCCGAAATGTTCCACCCGAGGTGGAATGTCTCTTCGAGAGATGGCCGTCTGTGTGCTCGGGACAACTAGGTAAGACCAATGTTGCCACCCATAAGGTGCACACCACGGATGAAATGCCGGTGCGATGTAGAGCCTACCGAGTCTCACCGTACAAACGCCAAATCATCGTGGATGAGGTACAGGGGATGCTCACCAAGGGGATCTTGGAACCCTCTGACTCTTCCTGGGCCGCACCGGTGGTGTTGGTCAAGAAGCCGGACGGGAGTAACCGGTTCTGTGTGAACTATAAAGGACTCAACTCCAAAACTAATCTGGATGCCTACCCCATGCCTCTGATACACGACATCTTGGAATCAATGCATGGAGCATGCCATTTTAGCACCCTGGATCTGAAGGCAGGATACTGGCAGGTTGCTATGGATAAGGAGAGCAAACACAAGACCGCAGTCATAACACCCATCGGACTGTATCAATTCAGAACCATGCCCTTTGGACTGAAAAATGCTGGGGCTACTTTCCAGAGATTGATGGAGAGAGTGCTCGGTGATCTCAAGGCAAGGTGCTGTTTCGTCTACATCGACGACATTATCGTCTTCTCTCCAAGTCCCGAGCAGCATATGAGAGATCTTGATGCTGTGTTCGCCAAGCTTCATGTCGCCAACCTCACCCTGAATCTTGAGAAATGTCACTTCTACCGAGAGCAGCTGAAGTTTCTGGGGCATATCGTTTCTGCCCAGGGGGTCGAGACGGACCCAGACAAAACCGTTGCCGTTATGAACTATCCAGCTCCCCATGACTTGAAGTCACTGCAGAGATTTCTCGGAATGGCGGGCTGGTATTTCAAATTCATGCCTCACTTCGCAGACCTGGCCGCGCCGTTAAATCACTTGAAGCGGAAGGGGGTGAAGTGGAATTGGATGGAGGAATGCCAGACAAACTTTGAAAAGTTGAAGCAGACTCTAGTGGAGGCGCCTGTGTTGGTCCAGCCCGATATGTCACTACCGTTCCAGGTGCATACTGATGCCAGTAGTGTCGGGTTGGGAGCCGTACTGACCCAGCAGGTGGGCGGCTTAGAGAAGGTGATTGCTTATGCCTCTCGGGGACTCAGAGGAGCCGAATGCAACTACTCTACATCCGAGAGAGAGTGTCTTGCGGTCGTGTGGGCGGTGGAAAAGTGGAAACACTTCCTTGAAGGAGTGGAGTTCGACGTGTACACCGACCATGCTGCCCTCACTTGGGCATTCAAGAACCCTAAGTCCTCGTCTAGACTCACTCGCTGGACAATACGCCTTCAAGAGTTCCAATTCAACATATACTACAGGAAGGGTCACCTGAACATCGTCCCCGACGCCTTATCTCGGGCGGTGACTCCTACTGAACAGCAGGCAGTGTGTGCAGTAGTGGCAGTGTCTGACAACTCGGAACTACCCACAACGCTAGATGATCTAGCCAAAGCACAAAGCGCGGATCCTAAGGTCAGAGATCTTCTGGAGAATCTCAACCTGTCGGACCAGCGGACCGATCGGATAGGCTTCGAGGAGATTCAGGGAATATTGTATCGGAGGCAACCAACCAGGGACATCGGACTGAAGTATCAGGTGGTGGTGCCCGAGAGCCTTGTCCAATGTTTCCTGGAGTACTTCCATGACCGCCCCATGAGTGGGCATCTAGGAAGACTAAAGACCCTACTTCGAGTTCTCGAGGTGGCCTGGTGGCCGACGGTCCGCCGAGAGGTGTGGGACTATGTTAAGAAGTGTCACGTTTGCCAGCAGTACAAGCCA
This sequence comes from Gymnoscopelus braueri, assembly GCF_963280865.1. NCBI lineage: Eukaryota > Metazoa > Chordata > Actinopteri > Myctophiformes > Myctophidae > Gymnoscopelus > Gymnoscopelus braueri. The sequence continues at coordinate 48,293,775 of NC_137608.1, read as the reverse complement.
GAGAATCAAAAACCATCCGGTATGTTGCAGTCCACCCAGATAAGCCAGCCGGGAGAGGCCCTCGGGATCGACCTGATGGGGCCGTTCCCGAGGAGCAAGAAGGGAAACACCATGTTGTTGGTCACCATCGACTACTACACCAAATGGGTGGAAATGTTTCCGCTGAGAGATGGTAAAGCCCCGAGGCTTAGTGCGATCCTTAAAGATGAAATATTCACTCGATGGGGGGTCCCTAAGTACCTGATCTCGGATCGCGGACCACAACTAACCGGAAATGTCTTTGACGATCTCTGCAAGACCTGGGGTGTGGTACACAAGTTCACCACCAGCTACCACCCCCAGGCCAACCTCACGGAGAGGGCAAACCGGACCATCAAGACTATGATCGCATCATTCGTGGGAGACCAGCACAACAAGTGGGATCAATGGTTGCCCGAGTTCCGATACGCCATCAACACTGCAATGCATGAGACCACTGGCCATACACCTGCTGAAATGTCCATGGGCCGTGGGTTGTACGGACCCTTGGAGCGTATGTTAGCATCTCCACCAATGCCCTCACAACCCTCTTACAATCTCCTAGAAAGGCAGCAGGCCATGGTCAAAGAGGTCAAACGAAGGGTGGGTGTCTCTCAAGCCAGACAAGCCAAGTATTATAATGCCCGGCGGAAACATGTACAGTTCCAGCCGAGCGATTTGGTCTGGGTGAGAACACATCCACTCTCCAAAGCATCTGATGCATACTCGTCGAAGCTTGCGCCAAAATGGTCAGGTCCAGCTATAGTGACGAGTCAGACAGGCCCCATAAATTACAGAGTGAAATGGAAAGATAGTGACAAAGTGGATACGCTTAATGTGGTCAACCTCAAACCCTACTTTGGTAGGACTTGAATTAGCTTGATTAGCTTCCAGCTTGGGGGGGGGGGGGACTGTGACAATTGCACATTATTATTATTAGTATTCCACTCGACCTGTGCATGTTATTATATTTGTAAAATATACTGTATGTAACATGTTTGAAGCCATGAGAAAATATGAACTTGTCCTATTCACGTGAGCTGTAATGGGTCTGATTGGGGGGATCATTGGGGGATAATTGAATCATTAGTGCCACCCGAGGTTATTAATACAGGGTGTGGTACACAACAGAGGGGTTGAACGAACCAAACCGTTTGTGCCAGGTTGAACGGAGGAGGAAAGCAGAGACTTTGAAGCGCCAGTTTATACCGTTTTGATAGTTTAAACGTGACATTAAGCTGCAGCCAAGGTTAACGGACTTTCGAACCCAGCGGAGAGGAACCTGCCGTTTCTGTCGGGCCGTGGGATCCGAGCGCCGTGGTCGAGACGCCGGTCGGGATTGGAGCCGACAGCCGAAACCGGTGAGATCAACCCGAGCGTTCTGCTCGTGTTGGAATACAAATTAGAGGGGTACCCCGTTATCTAGTTATTATTTGGGCCGCATCGGGCGGAGAAGACTTTTCTTTTCATTTGGAGTAAAAGGATTAAAAGGAACTGTTGCGTCGCGGGAGCGCGATCCGAGGAGAGCGGTCGCGGGACTATTTATTTATTTATTTAAGCAGCGTGCGTGCATGACAGACTCTTAAACGCCGTGTGCACTTGTTTATTGTTTGTATTTGCTTTGTGACCCGCGGGGTTACAAAGGACAGTGGGATTTGTTTGGGTGGGAGGGGCAGATGAAGTAATTATTGTTTGTTTTTGATTTATTTGTTTGTTTCCTTGTTTATTTTATTTATCAGGGAGAGTAACAGGGACAGAAGTCATTTCAAAGTGATATTATTTGATTTAAACACCTTGTGTTCTGTCAATTTATACAAAGGCTTCTATATAAAAAATCGTATCAGTTAAAACACCCACCGATCTCGTTGTTTTTCCTTTTTAGTAGTAATTATCCTTTCAGATAAAAAGGCAGATTGTTACAATAGTGTAAGATAGTATAATAATATAATATAGTACAACAATAATGTGTATACAGTATATAATACTAGAGAGACGGGCCGTGCTAGGAGTTTCTCCGTGGGCCAAGGGACGTTTAGGTCCACTGCCACATATTTGAGCAGGTCCAAACTATACAGGCACTTTAACGCCACTGCGCCAGGTGAGGAGGAAAAAAATTGTATAACACTTGTAATACTTTCAGTATTTTTCTTTTATTTGATCATCTTTTGTGCAATTTTATACAAAATATGTCATAAATAATATACAGTATAGAGCTAAGCAAAAAAAGATAAAGCGTTCAATATAAATTATCTAGCATTCTTTTTGTCTCACTTCTCGCCATAAATAGGTCTACTCCATTATTTACATTTGTATTATTAAAGTTCCCTACAACTGGCATATTTTAATCACTCATCCCAATAAATAATCAATCATTGCAGCAGAAACTTCCAAGTCGGAGAGGTCGATGATGTCGCCCAAGTCTTGAAAAGCCAGGTCGATGTCGTCAAAAACTTCGGCCTGTTGTCGCCCTCTGCAGGGGAAAAACTGATACTGCAGCATGTCGCTCATGTCAGGCATGACGAAGCTGCTCTGTGTGTGTGCGTTAATATTATGCTCGGCCGTACCACAGCGGCTCCCAGTGGGCTGAGCTCCGTCTCCAAATAGAAAGTCATCGTCCTCTGGGAGAAAGACGGTGTTTGGAGCGACTTTGTTAAAATGTCCATTGAAGCCAGGCGTTTGGTAATAGTCCTGGGGACACCCGGGGGACAGCCAGACAGTCCAGGGCGGTAGCCTGGTCTCCGGCGACTGGCGAAGTAGGACCGTTGGGTCTTGCCCGTCCCTGGCGGTGCCCCGGCATTGTAGGACTAAGCGTGGACTGAGGACTCCATGGCTGGGAGGCACTGCCACTCCATGCCTGGGGGAGACTTGGAGATGGGTAGCTCGGTGCAGAAGGGGGAAGGGGTTGACATGGAGGAGGATGATGATGGTGAGCTAGTAGGTGACATGATGTGGCAGAACTGCGGTGAAGGGGGACTGCTTGGTGGCTGTGATGATGCGTCCCTGTTTTTGTTTCTTGCTCTTGAAAAAGCTGTGCGCGACGATTCTGGAACCACACCTGTAATACAAAAAGAAGAGGATGGTTAGGGCCACAATAAAGAAAGAGACACAATTACACAATTTGACCTAACACATGACCCTCAGAGTTAAATGAACACAGAGGAATGATTTTTTTCACTGTACCTGGATCTTATAATCCGGGAGCCCAGTGAGAGAGGCGAGGGCCTCCTTGGTCTTGACATCGGGGTAATGGTTGAGGGAGAAGGCCCTCTCCAGCTCGCTCAGCTGCGCTTTGCTGAAGGTCGTGCGCTTTCTCCGGCGCTGGTTGTCTGTGCGCCCCCCCCTGGTACAACTGAGCATTAAGGGCCACTGCAGAAAGAACAACAACAAAAATATTAGAATATTATATAAATACCATCATTTAAGGTTTGACCTACTTTAGATACATTGATGAATTGAATACACAGGACCCCAATGGAAACAAGCCATAGTGCTTTCTTAGGTTTATTCCTTTTAGCATCCTTTTGTATAGAACTGTAGCCTACTCTCTGTGCTTTTTGCAAACTGTTAATAAAGTATTCAATCAATCAATCAATCAAACGAACATTTTACACTACATTCAACCGACTCTTTCCAGGGCCAATTACAAAAAAAAACAAAAACTTTTTTTTACTTCAAAATTTGAAGGAACAACACCTAGGCTATGCAAATTCTTCCTTCTGACAGAAACAGAGCGAAATTAGTGCATGTTGTTCCTCCTCCCAACCTTCCAAGGAATAAAACACAACAGTTTTGTTTAAAATTGAGTTCTTCTTACCTTTGGGCTCTGGTAAAAAGTCATCGAGATCCAGACATGATGATCCGTTGACCAGTGATGTCCTCCTGGGTAAAGTGCACTCATCTCTGAAACGTTAGTGTAATCCAATCCAAACGCCTCCATGCCTCAGAATAATAATAAATCCAAATGTGTATACACCAAAGAAATACAGGCTTAGTGATCCACTGAGATCTTTCTCCTGGAGACTGGTAGGACTGTACTGACAAAAATAGTGCTGTCACCCTTTTTATAGTAGCACCAGACTGCCCCACAGACAGCCATCAGGCCTACCTGCCTCTCAACAGATATGATCACATGTCTTCTACCAACGGGTGCCTTTGAAGTGCTGTGGCCCTTGGTCTAATAGGTGTCCCTGTGATCCCTTACGACCCCTAATGGGGCCCATTAAGGCCCAGAACGACCCAATGCTTATGATCCCAACACGGGCAGCAGGTGACAGGTCATGTGACAAAATGACAACACTCCTTTGACTTACACTGGAAATACTCCAGTGTAGTAAAAATACCTCAAAATGTGACTTAAGTACTGTACTTGAGTAAATGTAATTAAAGTTACTTTACACCACTGCCTAACATGACCCAAGGTAAAAAACAATTATAATCATCAGTGTTAATGTATTATCTACTGTAACCCTGGCTGTAACCCAAATGGACACTTACGGGTCCATTTGGTTACATGTGTAGGCTACACTCTCGTGCATGGTCAGTAGTGTAAAGTAACTAAGTACATTACTCAAGTACTGTAGGCTACTAACACCATTTTGAGGTATGGTTTACATTAAGTATTTCCAATTTTCAGTACTTTTACTGCCTCATCTCAGATGCAAATATTGTACGTTTACTCCACTACAATTATTTGAAAACTTTAGTTACTATAGTTACTTTAGACTATTATTACAAAACATACAGTAACCACTTCAGCCTATTTGGCCATTTGAAAATAGCGATCTTCAAGCTCACAATGCATCGCGATGCGACGCATTGTGGAGATGGTAAAAGGCGTGAAAGTGTATTGGAGGAGGGGGTTTTGTACGTGTACTGTAGGTGTAGGTGACAAATCGGACTACTAGGCCTACTTGGTTCTTCTTCTTCCTGACCGGTAGTGTGTTGTTTCCTAGCCTAGACTTCAGAACGCCGGATGAAGGCCACGTCCAAAGTCACAGTGCCAGACAGAGACAGAGTAGAATCCATAAACACAACCGATTCATGTTTTTATTTATTTATGCATTTATGGCATGATCGAAGGCCACTTAATGCCACCATCTGTATGTCTATATAGGCTGTATAAGCTATATAGATAGACAGATAGATAGATTAGATATTTACTACATTAGCTATTTATTATATACTATATGGCTACATAATCTTTCATTTCATTCATTCAGTGATTCAGTGATTCAGTGCAGATTCTGGGGAGAGGAGCCGGGCCAATTAGATTTTTTATTTTATTGTTATTATTTATATAGCCTATTTGGTTGACTATTTACCTGCTGCCTATTTCATTCTCATTATTATGTATTATCAAGCGACCCAACAGCAAAAGTCGTTCAAATTGCCATCCTTTACCAGGAGCAACATGAATGCAATAGGCCAATCCAATAATAATAATGATTAGCTGTACATTTTGTAGTATTTTTACATTGTGGTAAACTTTTGCTAGGCCTAAATAAATTATTTTAAGTAAAACCACCGATCTTATGCCTATAGTAGTAATCTTATATCAAATCACAGGCTACAAATTAATGATATGAATATAAAAAGAGCATAACTGAACAGGCTACTTTCCATCAGGGCTGATCACATGGAGCAGCTAAGCATGATAGATGCTCATTTACACCTGATGCTGCAGACAAAAGGTCGTTTATGGCCTATTGTGATCATCATAATCCATGTTGGCCGCATGACAAGCATTAAGACAACAATGCATTGATACCACCTGAATACGGGTCCATATGGATTATGCAAGAAATTGAAACCGGTTCGGGTCACATGCTTCTGAATGAGACCCACTTATGGCTGCTAACTATTAAATATAGCCTATGAACAAAAACGTTTTTTCAAAGAAGTACTGCTTGATTTCCAAAAAGGTGTGAAGATATGAAGAGGATTGATTTACCACTATTCTAATGTGAAATATGTTGAATATACTTCATGATGATATTTTAATTTTTTTTATAAAGTATTTATGAATCATGCCTATGAACGAACTTTTTTCACAGACCTTGTTTGACCATCCTTATAGACAGTGACCAACCGGTCGATCACGATCGACACATCGATCTTCAAATCCGTCACAGTCGATCCCAACAATACAAACTTAGATTTGTGTATTGCGTTGCGTGGCCAAGCTCACAATGCATCTGTCATGTTGTGAGCTTGTAGATCGGCTATTTTCAAATAGCCAACATATATATGATTAACCCTTCCATTGTGTTAGGGTTTTTTTTTTAAACCGTTTTCAAGGTTTGAATAGGTAAAAATTACCTTTACATTTCTTTATTGGAACGAGGCTTCGTGATATCCTCAGAAATAGCCATTTTAACGCAATAAAATTATTTATCATCATTAATTAATGATTAATTCTGATGGTCTCAAAAAAGTGACACTTGTGGTATCCGAAATGACCCGGCAAAGAAGTGTGGCTCAATTCCCCCCCAAATTGTCAATATTCAATGTTTACATGTTTGAGAGTGAGAGAGACTTGTCCTCAATTAGCATTTGCTATCAGGAGTAAAATAAAGTTTGAGTTTATGAAAAAAAAAAGACTTTTTACCTTCTATGGTATTACGGGTCATTTCGCATTTCACACCACTAGTGTCACTATTTTTTATAAATTTAAAGAAAATTAAAGTTAAAAAACTTTTTTAATTTTTTTTTTAAGTGTGTTCTAATTTGTATTCTTAATTATTCTATTATAGCTAGATAACATCATTATCCATTGCCTTCATTATAGGACATTTAATGAGTGAATTTTAACATTTTTATAATAGAAAACGAGATATATTGAAAGATGAAACCCTAGCCCTAACCCAACATAATATTTTAAAAAGTGTTTACATGGATATGAATGCATTACAAGTCAGCTATGAGGTGGGAGAAAAATAATAATGAAAATAATTTTTTGAGTATTTTGGGTCGATTTAAATCACGGGTCAAATTTGACCCGCTAACACCACAAGTGGATGCAGTTTTCTAACACAATGCAAGGGTTAAAGTGGTTAAATAGATTTGTATGATATTCATTAATTCTGTTGGGACCCCCTAGAAACCCACTTTGAGAACCAATGCTGCAGCAGACACACATTTATATCCATTCATAGGCGATAGCTGTGTAGGCCTATACCTGCGTAAAATCGTTGCTGTCCGGCAGGAACACTGTAACGAATTTCTGTAATTTCTACAGTAAAAATGCACAGTAACTTATTGTTCTGCCATTTTACAATGTTTAACTGTATTTTGCAATGCATCATGGGAAAAAAAATCATTACAGAAACTTGCTGCATTTTCCCACAGTAACATAATGTAAATATTACAGTCAGGTTATATTCTAACTGTAGAACGTAGTTTTACAGTAATGTAAAGTATAGGCTACATAATAATAATAATAAATATAGCTGCAAGCAGAGAGAGAGAGAGAGAGAGAGAGAGAGAGAGAGAGAGGAGAGAGAGAGGAGAGAGAGAGAGAGAGAGAGAGAGAGAGAGAGAGAGAGAGAGAGAGAGAGAGAGAGAGAGAGAGAGAGAGAAGAGAGAAGAGAGAGAGAGAGAGAGAGAGAGAGAGAATAGAGAGAGAGAGAGAGAGAGAAGAGAGAGGAGAGAGAGAGAGAGAGAGAGAGAGAAGAGAGAGAGAGAGAGAGAGAGAGACATGCATTAATTAACAAAGTCATGATTTTGTTCAGTAAATTATATTTGGGGTTTGAACCAGGGACCTACAGACTTGCGGGTAGACAGTGTACTGACTGAGCCATTGGATAGGACAGAATTGGATTTCAAGTGTGGTAAGTTATCATACAGCATCGGTTGCTTATTATATATATACATGCTCATAACGCGTCACATTGTAGATCGGCTGTATGTGGTTACTGTAGGTGTTGTATTAATAATTACATCTGCAAAGTAACAAGCAACTAAAGCTGTCATATGCTGTAATTTGTAGTAGAGTAGAAGTAACACATATGAAAGTAAAGTAAAAAGTACCTCAAAATTGTACTGTGCTTTGTAAGCACTTGTATTGGTACTTGAGTAAATGTACATGTACACTTTTCAGCACCATTGAGGAGCCAATGACTGACAGGCTAGGTATCACCAGGTGCACTAATTGCAAGAGTGCAGAGGGAAATGGGTTGATATTAATGGTATTAACTCAAAATGTATGTATCACACAGCTTAGATTTTTTGATTAAATCGGAGAGTGATGTAAAAAGAATCTGTAGTGTAAAAGTTGCACGTTCATGAAATGTCAATGTATGTTGTGTCTTGTGTCTGGGTAGCTCAGTTGGAAGAGCTCTTGACTCTGAACCGCAAGGTCATGGGATCGAATCCTGGCAAAGGCAACACTATGAGTAATCTGGTTCCCTGGTGTATAGAGCATTGTTACAGGTATAGACTCATTTGTTTGGTATGGTACTCCCCAGCCTGGGAGTGTGCAGGCTGAGGATGGCTCAGAGACTTCCCGCAGGAGCTCGGGAAGCACTGAGCTAGGGGACGGGCCCTGCACATTGCGTGCAACGCTGCGTGCTGCCCTGGCTAAGGTCGGTTTGGATGAGCCACCGGCCGCTCAGGTTGTGAGTAACCCGTTCTTCCGACGGGTTGCTGCTGCTTCACCCTTTGCTGTCCCACCCTCGCCTCACTACTTTAGTCAGCTGAAGCAGTGTTGGACGGATCCAGGTGCACCTGTCCACCGAGGCAAGGATGCAAGGGCCCTGGCCTCCATGAGTGACGCAGAAAAACATGGACTGGTTCACATACCTCCTGTGGACCAGTGCATTGCAGCGCTGGTTCACCCTCCAGATGAGGCACTTACGGCGGAAAGAATAGGGGATGTGCACTGTCTAAACAGCGGCTATCCCACTGGGTGGTTGACACAATTAAAAAGGCTTATGAAGTAGCCGGTAAACCTTCCCCCTCAGATGTCATCTGCCATTCTACCAGGGGCGTAGCCACGTCCTGGGCGGCGATGAGGGGGGTGTCACTGACGGAAGTCTGTGCGGCTGTGAATTCCTGGATGACTGCCAGTAATTCCTGGTCACTCGGAATCTTTCAGGGCGAGAAGATTCTTAGAGGCCGCGCGTAGGCTATCATGTGCTTATGTAGCCGGGACGGCGGACGCACAGGTAGCCTACACGTCACATGACTTTGTTTATATAAATACTCGACCTGCGCGGAGCGCAAGAGGCATTATTCACTACTGTTAACTGCCTACTGGCAGTCATCCAGGAATTCACAGAACCATAGTTACATTCGTAACTTCCGTTACCTACAGCAGTGGTTCTCAACCTTTTCAGGGAGCGCTCGCCCAAAATAATCATATTTGAACTGGGGACCCCCAACACTGATATGCACTTGGAATGTAGGAGTTGAGGCATTTAGTTTGACTCCGTTCCACAGATCAATATTGTGAAAATAGACGATCTACAAGCTCACAACATCTCGATGGGCTATTTTTTGCCTCTTTCTATATTATTTGACAATTTGGCCAACGTTTGACCAGTTTTTTTGTATAGCTAGTTTGTTGATTACTTTTGATGCAGTAATAGTCTTTTTCTTTGCTTTACTTTATTTAAACTATTTTTTAGGTATTAAAAAGGTTACTTAAATTGTCACTTCACTGTCATCTGGGGACCCCCCCAAAAATCATGTGGGGACCCCCCTGGGGGTCCCGACACACAGGTTGAGAACCACTGACCAGACCTACAGTGAGACATTATGTTCACATCATGTGTAAATGCACAAAGAGTTAAATGAGGACACATTTCACATCATGTGTAAATGTACACAGAGTTAAATGAGGACACATTTCACATCATGTGTAAATGTACACAGAGTTAAATGAGGACACATTTCACATCATGTGTAAATGTACACAGAGTTAAATGAGGACACATTTCACATCATGTGTAAATGTACAAAGAGTTAAATGAGGACACATTTCACATCATGTGTAAATGTACACAGAGTTAAATGAGGACACATTTCACATCATGTGTAAATGTACACAGAGTTAAATGAGGACACATTTCACATCATGTGTAAATGTACACAGAGTTAAATGAGGACACATTTCACATCATGTGTAAATGTACACAGAGTTAAATGAGGACACATTTCACATCATGTGTAAATGTACACAGAGTTAAATGAGGACACATTTCACATCATGTGTAAATGTACAAAGAGTTAAATGAGGACACATGTCACATCATGTGTAAATGTACACAGACACTTACTCCAACTAATTACATTATTTATTTTATTAATATTTAAAATATGGAATCACTTCAATATGAAGTGATGAACTTTAACCTTTAACCTCCCATTGTGTATCATCTGAAAGCTTTTAATTATTTAGAACATTTTATTTCAATAAACAAATGTCTTTCTGTCTTCCATTCTAACTGTTTTACTTCAAAATTCCCCACCATCGTCTTGCCGGAAACAAATGATGTAACATTATATCTTTAATCTGATTGGCTGATTTTTCAAAACTAATGAACGAGTCCTCCTTCATTCTCTTTCAGACTCCAGAACTTCTCTTGAGGTAAACATCTGTTTATTCTGATCTGTTTATTCTGATTGATTGATTGATTGATTGATTGATTGATTGATTGATTGATTGATTGAATGAATTTCATTTCTACTCCACTACATCTCAGAGGCAAATATTGTACTTTTACTTTAGTTACTAGTTACTTTGCAGATATACATTATTATATTATAAAACACACATTAACCACTTTAGCCCTATTTTATAGCTAGGCTATTTTATAACGTTGTGAGCTTGTAGATCTGCTATTTTCCCCCCAAAAATGTACTTTTACTTTTGGTACTTCAAGTCAAATTAAATAAGTAAATTCGCCTCAGGGACACCACCCACCCAAGCGTTCAATTGCATATTTCAACTGATTGCTCATTTGTGGGTGAATTTGTACATTGACCTTGATCTAAAACGCATGTTCATGAATCTCCAAAGTATCACCAAATGAAAGGGCATCCCCCAATTTAGTCGGAAATAATACGTTCAATGTTTTTTCTACAGTGCTTGGTTCCAAATGTAAGTTGGACTAGCGGCCATTTTGACAGAGACAAAATTCCTACTACTAGGACGGAGGTGGAGGTGGAGAACTGACTACTCAGGGTCTTACCTGTTATTGCTGTTTATTTACATGACAAATCCAAGATGGAGGACAAACAATAACGTTTAAGTTTTAATCACAGGTTAAGGATGTTATCACAGATTTGTTAAGCAATGCTTAAAATGAAGTGGTGCAACACAACTCTAATTACAATAAATCCTAGATCAACAAGTCCTTGATTAGTCCTAAACTAAGCTTTATTTAACCCTTGTTGGTGCTCATTTAACTGTGAAATGGAATTGATTAGATTCAAAGTGTCCTTATTGTCATGATATGTTTACATTGTCAAAGCGAGTCAAATAAAACAATACATAAATGAATAAATAAATGTACAGTCAGTGTAACTCTCTAAAAACTGCTGATGTTTAATAAAATAATAATCCTGATTGGCTGTTAAGTGAATCAGGAAGTGAAAGTTTAGGGAGTTTCCAGTCAGTGAGAAGCTTCAACCGCACGCACGCACGCGCACGGGCATACACACACACACACACACGCGCGCACACGCACGCGCACACACACACACATGCACACACGCACGTGCGATTTTAGCCTCTGTCAGTAGGGGGGGGGGGGATAAGATGATGGAGGAGGAGGGGAGGGGGGGAGACAAAAGCTATGGAACTCTGACTGGTAAATGGTGCATTTATATAGCGCTTTTATCCAAAGCGCGTTACATTAATTGTGCCATTAATCCATTCACACACACATTTATGCACCGATGGCGGAGGAAACCATGCAAGGCACCAACCTGCTCATCGGGAGAAATTAGGGGTTCAGCGTCTTGCTCATGGACACTTCAACACTAACTCTAGGGGAGCGCCTCAGCCCGGGATCGAACTGGGAACCTTGCGGTTTTCCAATTCACTCCACCCGGCCACTCTTTCCTGTTCACTCCACCCGGCCACTCTACCCCTGAGCCACTGCCGCCCCACTGGTATTATTTTACACTATGAATTGGAAATAATAGACCTATTCACATGGCGGCCATTTTTGCATTTTGCATTGAAGAAACAGGGTGGCATTTCATTAACGTAATAGCAAAATGGCCGCCGTGTGAATATGGTCTTCAGAGACCACACCCCCTTGTCATCCTGCATAATAATACATTATGTGCAGAGTAGACCAGTGGAGTGCTCCAGCATTTTATTTGGGTTTTCTCTTCTGAAGTGACCAGATATTTTACTTTCTGATTCAAGTTGTCCCCCTTTCTTTCTTTCTTTCTTTCTTGTGTTTCTCTTCAACAGAATCAGAATCATCTTTATTGTCACATCATAGGTTAAAGGTGTAAAGAAGTGGGTGAAATTATTTTTAGTGCAGCTCCATCGTTTTAGTTATTTTCAGAAAAAAGAAAGACGGGGGAGGGGCAAGGAGAGAATAAAGGATAAATTAAACAAAGATATTTACATACAGTATGTACATGAGGTTAGACATGAGGTGCATAAGGTACAGTAAGTACATGAGGAGACATAAGGTGCATCAGCAGCAGCTATACTGTTCATGATATGTGCAATAATCCAGACTGTCCTCTTTCCAGAAACAGATGATGTAACATTGTATCTTTAATCTGATTGGCTGATCCTTCTGAACTAAAGAACGAGTCCTCCTTCATTCTCTTTCAGACTCCAGAACTTCTCTTTCAGTAAACATCTGTTTATTCTCATCTGTTTATTCCCATCTTTTAAATTCAGTTCCGTTTTGAACAGTGATGATAAAGATTACAGCCACCCTCCTCATCCTCTCTTCTGTACTTCATGTCAAAGCGATCCCAGGAAGTAAGTACATTATATTTATGTTATTATATAATTTATACATTTATATCTAATGTTATTATATAAAACCAAATATGAACGATGCACAATACAAACAAATGACACACACACACACACACACACACACACACACACACACACACACACACACACACACACACACACACACACACACACACACACACACACACACACACACACACACACACACACACACACACACACACACACACACACACACACACACACACACACGCGCACACACACACACAGGCACGCACACACTTTGATCACATGACCAGTGTGTTTTTAAAGACATTTGATGGTTTCAGCAGTGAGATGTAATGAGGCTTGGATTGATGCTTGAACAGCATTTTACCAGTGACGCTGAACACACACACACACACACACACACACACACACACACACACACACACACACACACACATACGCGAACGCAAGCACGCACACACGCAGTAATTTCCATTACTATTACTTCTACTTCTACTTTTACTCCACAAAAAATATTTGAAAACTTTAGTTACTAATTACTTTGCAGATATAGATTTTAATATTATAAAAAATACATTAACCACTTTAGCCCTATTTTATACATAGGCTATTTGAAATTAGCCGATCTACAAGCTCACAACGCATCGCAACGCGTTGTGAGCTTGTAGATCTGCGATTTTCAAACATTTTAGCACTTTTACTTTTGGTACTTAAAATATTTTTTAATTCCGGACTTTTACTTGTAACATAGTAGGCTACTTCTAAATTGCAGTATTGATACTTTTACTTAAGTAATATATTTGAGTACTTTTTCCACCACTGCAAACATGATTGTTTAACATGATGATTATGTGTTATTGTCACTGTGAAGAAGTTTGTTGTTGAATTTAATGTCATCTTTGTTTTATTTCCAGTGTTCCATGAGCAGATTCTAGTCGTTGGCTGTTCAGACACAGTTAAAGACTCATATAAAGAGTGGATGCATGCACTGGATGGTGAAGTGATGGGGTACGCAGACTTCAACAAAGGGAAGCTGGTGGAGCCTCAGCCTCCGTTTGTAGATCATATGTCCTACGCTTTAGACACTTATGATCATGCTTTGGGTCAGCAGGCGCTCTGCAAAGCCAACTTGGACATCATTCGCACTGCCTTGAAGAAACCACCAGTGAAAGGTACATGAATACTATGAACACAATAGTTATTAACTAAAACGGTTGAATATATTTAACATTAAAGAAAATGTTTAAACATGTATATCAAACATTTATGGTGAAATATTTTCGAAATAATATGTATTTATAGTAAACATGACTGTGCTCAAGGTGCTTTATTGTCTCCGCCAGGCCGAAAGGCATGGCGAGAGAGTATGTTTTACCCCCTGTCCGTCCGTGTGTCCGTGTGTCCGTGTGTCCATCTGTCTGTGAACAGCTAATCTCCGGCACCGGGCCTGTTATAGCGCCACCAGGAGGCCGATTTGTGCAAAAAAATTATTTATATATTACTCCTACAGATTTGATCCAAAAGTCATGCAAATCGATACACAGTATCTCTATAGTCATGTGATCAACACGGATCTGTCCGATTTCCCCTATTCCATCCTCATTGGCTAAGGTTGGCTTCCAAAGTTTGCAGGATTGGTCCGTTTTGAACAAAATGCCTCAAATCATGAACGCAGCGTGCGATTTCCGTGAAATTTCACACGCACATTCCCTGTAGGCCAAGGAAAAAATGCCACCCTTTTCACAATGGCCTGTTATAGCGCCACCAGGAGGCCACAATAACGTACCTGACCTGGCGGAGACCTGTGCTCCGAGGAGCACTTTTTCTATTTCTATATTTTTTTTACAAATCTATGCATTAGTATCTGCTCTGTACAGCCTGAGCTGTAGGTGAGGTGTAGATGGTACAACTATGTAGATGCAGTGGTGTGTTCTACCGTGTTACGCTATATACGTAGTATAGGCCTACTGTGCAGATTTTCTTTTTTTTAAAGCGTATACCATCCAAAAACCTTCTGAGGAAGCGTATCCAGTGTTGATTTGGTGAATCTATCTCTGGTGGGACACTATTTTAAAGACGTCACGCGCACGTGGCTTAACACCTACACTACAGGTCACACAATGGACAATTGATATGCATCTAGGCTCATTCCTATGTTAATTCACCTGGTGTGACACCCGGCAGTCGGCAGCCTTTGTTGAGGTGTGAACTTAAGGGTTGTTTTAATCGATGCATGTGCGTGTGCGTGCTCCTGCTCAAAAGACTGGTGGGACGGCGTGTTACCGCGGCCCATGACCAATGACCACTGAGAGTATCTGATACACTTTAATTTATTTATTTGGATTTTCAATTAAAAGACATATGAATCATGTCAAAATCCAAGATAATACGATTATACAACAGTTACCATCAAAATGTTCCTGTGATTCATGAATTAAATTACAGAGGTGAGTAACTAAGTACATGTACTCAAATACTGTGATTAAGTACAATTTTGAGGCATTTGTAATTTACTCGAGTATATCCAATTTCCAATACTTTTACTTCTACTCCACTACATCTCAGAGGCAAATATTGTACCTTTACTCCACTACAATTATTTGAAAACTTTAGTTACTAGTTACTTTGTAGATTTTGATTATTATTACAAAACATACAGTAACCACTTCAGCCCTATAGGCCATTTGAAAATTGCCGATCTACAAGCTCACAATGAATCACTAATCACGATTTGATGCATTGTGAGTTTGTAGATCTGCTATTTTCAAAAGATTTGTATACATTTCAAAACTTGTATAATGAGTACTTTTACTTTTGGTACTTTAAGTACATTTTGATGCAAATACTTTTGTACTTTTACTCAGGTACATTTTGAATTCCGGACTTTTAATTGTAACAGAGTATTTCTGCAGTATTTCTGCATAGCGCGGCACCTTGGGGGGTTGGTTTGAAGCTGTGGGTGTGGCCTATCACCTGGGGGGGTGATAATTCCATTTCAACTGGATGGGACCCCCCACAATAATCCTGTTTGAACTCGAGACCCCCCAAAATAATCCTATTTGAACTGGGGACCTCCATCAACGATGATTTATTTGATACATTTGGGGGTTATATAAAATATTGCAATTTAATTTCAAAAGCAACAGTTTAGTGTTTTCATTTAGGTTTGCAATGCAGGCTTTAATTACAGTATAAATAATGACCTTTATTTAATATAACTCAGCTGATTGTTATAATGATTGACCTGGTATCCTATAGTTTCTTTGAGGCTCTACATTGTTCTCTCTACTCTCTACTTATGTGACTATTTATCTTGTTTGCTGACTGTCAGTGGTGGGAAAAGTACTCAAATGTTTTACTTAAGTAAAAGTATCAATGCTGCAATATATAAGTACTCTGTTAAGTAAAGTCCGGAATTCAAAATGTACTTGAATAAAAGTACAAAAGTATTGGCATCAAAATGTACTTAAAGTACCAAAAGTAAAAGTACCAAAATGTTTGAAAATAGCAGATCTACAAGCTTGTAGCGTGACACTCGGTGCCGCGCTACAAGCTTGTAGATCTGCTATTTTCAAATAGCCTATAAAAGAAAGGGGTTATCCTGGAAATACATGATGGTCAGACAGACAGACAGACAGACAGACAGACAGACAGACACCTTGTTTACTCAGCCATGCTAGACTTCTGGACACATAGAGAAACAGAACTTAACTGGTAGCTCAATCTCATTGTATTTAAGATATTCAATATACATGCAAAACATTTTAATCCCAGATTTCACATCCTGAACCTTTAGACTTTATGTAGTGACATATTTGGCCGATGGGGAGCAGTTAGCCTAGTGTTGATGTTATACAGATGATAATAAAACTGAACATTAATGACATTTTTATTGTCTATTTCCAGATGGATATGTGTTCTATCAGGCTTCCCGCTGTGTGTTTAACTCCAGTGAGCTGAAGGACATACAGTTCATACAGTCATCGAATTTCGATGGTGATGAGCTGGTCAGGTGGGACAGTAGAGTAGATCAGTATGTTGGATACACTGAGTATGGTGTGAAGAACGCAGAGCGCCTCAATAAAGATCCTACACAACTGGCTATTATGAAATCACGACGAGAGGCATTCTGCAAACCCAACGCTGAGATGGACTACTCCTCTGTTCTGAACAAGAGAGGTGAGCTGATCTCAGAGCAGCACTCAACACTCATCACCTCATAAACTATAACATGAAATCACATGATTCTATTCAGAGATGATTAATGGTGTTAATATTGATCTGATAATGATTATAAAACATTCCTTAATCTGCTGACAAACATTTCAGATCCTCTTAAAACACTTAAGCCTGATTTATACTGTATCCTGCTGTCACACAGTGGAAATAGCAGATCTACAAGCTCACAACATGTGGTGTCACCATCGTACACTGAGTATAAATGAAACAGATCTATTTCTGAATGTTTTCACCCTCATATAATGACCTGCCTAAAACAGAGACACCAGGATTAATGTTTTTTTTAAATTCACTTTAAAATCACACCTCTACAGAGCACCGAAGTCCTGACGTCACTGCCAGTAGAGGGCGCTTCTCGCAGGTTCGTGGCTTTACTTTTTGTATTGATATCCTCATTGGGGAATCTTAGATGGCTTCATATAAGAACTGTGTTCCAAAAATAAACACATCACCCTGGCGTTCTTACTCATATGGATATGAAGCATCGACTGAAGGTGTAAATGTACACATTTACCCAAAGAGTAACACAATATAAACACTAGAAACGAGTCAAACAACCCAAAGACTACATTTCCCATGAAATGCTGTAGGGACAGTGATTTCAGACCCGGAAGTAGTAGTTCTTAAGACTTTTAAGGCAGAATGAATTCCATTTTCGCCAGAAACAAATATGAATGAATATCATAAACGATGCAGAGCCACCCCCCTGACAAAAACGCCAGGGTGGTGTGCTTATGTTTGGAACACAGTTCTTATATGACATGATCTAAGATTCCCAAATGGGGATTTCAACACAAAAAATAAAGCCACAAACCCGTGAAAAAGCGCCCTCTAGTGGCAGTGACGTCAGACTTCGGTGCTCTATACACTTCATTTCACCACCTGATTTTATATTTTAATTATTGTCTACTATTTAGTTTTTTATGTTTTTAATCGCTTTAGTAATGTTTTACAGGATTATGTGTATTTTTTTGTTTGTTTCTACTCTAGTTCATTCCAACTATTTTCATTAAATGATATTGATTTCTTTTTTAGGAGTGGAGCCCAAAGTGAGACTGAAGTCAGAGACTCCCCCCCGTCGTGGTGAACACACTCACATGCTGAGGTGCAGCAGCTACGACTTCTATCCTAAAGTGATCCTGGTGACCTGGTGGATAGGTCAAGAACCTTTGACCTCTGGTCTCTCCTCTACTGATGAACTGTCTGATGGAGACTGGTACTACCAGTACCACTCCTACCTGGAGTACACACCCAGGTACACACCTAACAGACACCTATACATAGAAATACACAACTAATAGACACCTCTACTGGTACTACCTGTGTGTGTGTGTGTGTGTGTGTGTGTGTGTGTGTGTGTGTGTGTGTGTGTGTGTGTGTGTGTGTGTGTGTGTGTGTGTGTGTGTGTGTGTGTGTGTGTGTGTGTGTGTGTGTGTGTGTGTGTGTGTGTGTGTGTGTGTGTGTGTGTGTGTGTGTGTGTGTGTGTGTGTTACAGATCAGGAGAGAAGATCACATGCATGGTGGAACATCCCAGCCTGACCGCGCCTATCAAGATGGACTGGGGTCAGTTACTGTAATCTAGTGTAATCTACAGTACTGTCAAAATAGCAGATATAAAAGCTCATAGCACCGAGTGCCGCACTATGAGCTTGTAGATCTGCTATTTTTTTTTAATCATGAACATTGTAACTGTCAAATGTCTCTCAATATATGTCTTAATTTTTCTGAAAAAATATATCAGTGGCGCTCAAACTTTTTCTTGTCAAGGACCCCCAAATTTATATGTTTTTGGCCGCTGATCCCCATCAAAATATGTTGTTCCAGACGAAAATGTTTGAGTTAAAAATGTTGTTTAAAAAATAAAATAAATAAATTATATTCAAACATTTGCAGAAATGTTCAAGATTTTTCAAAAATAGCAGATCTACAAGCTCATAGCGCGGCACTCGGTGTCGCGCTATGAGCTTATTGATTTGATAAAAAACAGATAAAAGACCAGATTGATTTGATAAAAACAGATTAAAGACCAGATTGATTTGATAAAAACAGATAAAAGACCAGATTGATTTGATAAAAACAGATAAAAGACCAGATTGATTTGATAAAAGCTGATAAAAGACCAGATTGATTTGATAAAAACAGATAAAAGACCAGATTGATTTGATAAAAACAGATTAAAGACCAGATTGATTTGATAAAAGCAAATCAAAGAGTCATCATGGTTTTATCAATGTGAAAACAAGACAGTTTTCTAAGACAGAACAAGCGCTGATCTGGACTACTCTGTGTGGAGTTTGCATGTTCTCCCCGTGTCTCCTAGTACGTAGTTAATACCCTCACAAAAACATGTAGTAATCCTGGTCGCTATACCGCCTCCCCCATGACAGCCGGGGCGCCTGATGGAGGGGAAGGGAACTGGTTGGAATAACGTGTTCCTTCCACGCGCAACGTCCTACCAGGGAAACTCTCCCCTGTCAGGTGACAAGAAGGTCAGTTGGCTCTCATGCATTGAAGGAAGCATGAGCTCGGCCCTGGCCTCCCTAGGCTGTGGGGGACTGGTGTAGCGCTGGTGTAGGGCTGGTGTAGCGCCCAGGATCACTTAGGAAATTGGCACCGGGTGAAAAAAAAAGGGGTTACAAAAATCGCGGAAAAAAAAAAAAAAAAAAGAACTAACGCTGATGTTCTATTTTACAAACTGCCTCACAGTTCTGAGTGTATGACTCTGTCCCAAGATACTTTCTGCACATTCCACAGCCTGGTTTATAATCATCATAGTAAAAGGTTGATTCATGTCTTCTAAAATCTATGATCATATCCTTTGTTTTGGATGTATTTAGCTCTAAGAAGGACATGTGATTGATTGATGTACTTTATTTAGTAAGACATGAGAATGGCAGTACATGGAAGTACAAATTCACAATACAAGGTCTACTAAACTGGGAGTCTCATTAAGCACTGAGCTTGTTTAAGATGAGATCCCCATGTACACAAATCATGATGACATATAAGAGACAGACAGATATACACAAAACTATACAGAATGTCATACAATCAGTTTACAGGTTACTGGTATGAAGAGTGAAAAACATGTACAAGAGAAGAAAGAGAAAGGGGGGGGGGTAGGGGGGGTAGGTTTAGGACTTGGGGTAGGTTAAGACTTGGACAGGGGCCATTTTAGAATTGCAGCCTCCTGAAGGTGTATCTTTAGGGCAGTTTTGAAAGAGAGTAGGGTTCACTCCTTTACTCCTTTTGGTAGGGCATTCCACATTTTTGAAGAATAGCATGAGAACGAGTCCATTCCCTTTGTTGAGCCAAATCTGGGTTGAACATGATTTGTGGAGCTGTGTTATGATCATGGACTTCTTTAACATTTTGGAAGTATTTTGACAAATGTCACATCAGGTGACAAACTCCTCAAGGACTGGACCAATAGGGTTGGACTCATTATTACTGAACAGACTCACAATGACTGTGTTGTCTGTTTATTACGGGGCCAGGCTCTGCAGAGCAAGGCTCCGTTTTGTTATTGGCAATATTCTGTTTCTTCTTCTGCCGTTTTTGGCAGTTCTGGCTTAACCGTGCATATGCTTTTTACGAAACTCGGCCATATGGTAGATGGTCATGAAAAACGATCAAGAAATAATTCTCATACTCATTCGTCAAAGGGTGGCGCTATATCACTCAATTGAAAATGCCAACTTTGAACAGGTACAACTCATGCCCTGTTTGACCTACAGCCATGAAACTTGGATACACACATGCGTCTCTTCATGCCTGACAACTTTTGTGGTCTGACTTTTGACCTCTGACTTTTAGATCTCCCACCATTTTTAATTATATGAAAAACATTCATTGGCTCTTAAAAGCTTCATTCTTTCACTTATGGAAAATCCGCCACTAACGTTTTGTCGGCAGAGGTCCAAAGTTCACGTGTAAAATGTTTCGAAAAACACTTAAACCCAGGATTTTTTTGCAATTTGCGTG
Organism: Gymnoscopelus braueri; assembly: GCF_963280865.1. NCBI lineage: Eukaryota > Metazoa > Chordata > Actinopteri > Myctophiformes > Myctophidae > Gymnoscopelus > Gymnoscopelus braueri. Next base: position 48,272,570 of record NC_137608.1, on the reverse strand, counting down.
AAACTGTCTGAGCTAATTTTTCACCAGGTCAGGTCTGTTGGTCCAATGGCTTCTCTCTACAGCATATGCCGAACAACTACAAGGCCGCCGGTTCAAGGCTCACTTCATGCAGACTTCTTTTAAAGTGCATTGCAAACAACATGACTGTATCAATGAATACATGTGCAATTGTTAAAGATGACATGAAATGCTTATTTGAGAGTATATATGTTTTTTCAATGTATGACATACTTCATTGTGAAAATAGACGATCTACAATCTCACAACTTTTCAGAGAGCAACGTTTTGTGAGCTTGTAGATCGGCTACTTTCACTAGTTTCTGTTCCGAGGAGACGTACAATTTCTCTATCGGTAGATGGTTAAGGAACCAGTGATCTAGAGTAGTTAGCAAAACAGAGGCTTGGTCCATCAGGGACGGAAAGACTTATATGTATCAACAGACACTACCAGGGCTATCATATCTCTAGCTCAATGAGAAGAAAGGCAGCCTATGAGTCCGGAGGTCACTGGTTGGATCCCTGTCCCCGACGATGTATTGAGTTGATCATGATTTGGCATTCTTAGGCTTACGCATAGTATTTCTTGAGGTTAGGGGTAGGCATAGTTTTACTGAGGTTAGGGTTAGTGAGGGTTTAAAATACTCATGTTAATTGCATGGTTTTCTTTCTCTCAAGTTCAGTCTTCTATATTTCTATGGCTTATTGTGCATATTACTTATCATTGCTTCTTTATTTTTTCTCTCTGCATTCACTGGCCCCGTATTATTGCTGCTTGCAGCTATATTTGTTTATTGTGTTTGGTTGTTGTAGCTTATTGTCAGATGACTCCATGTCATAGTCAGTGAAGAACAAGGTGTTTTAATCTACTGATATCATATGATATGATATGATATGATATGATATGATATTTGTATTGTCAGATGACTCCATGCCAGAGTCAGTGAAGAACAAGGTGGCCATGGGAACTTCAGGTCTGGTTCTGGGTCTGGTCTTGTTCCTGTCTGGATTCATCTACTTCCAGTGGAAGAAACGAGGTGATTAGCATGTTTAATTAACATGTTTAATTAACATGTTTAATTAACATGTTTAATTAATTATTAAACTACCAGTGGAAGAAATGAGGTCAGATCAACAGAGGATCACATGACATGTGGAACCCTCACAGAAATGCAAACACACAAACAAACAAACATGTAAAGCCACAACCTAAACTGGTTTATATTGGTTTAGAACCTTAACCGTTTTAGACCAGTTTAGACGACCTAGTTAGAGGTCAAAGTGTGTTCTATTTTGTCACATTTAGCTTGAATACATCAGTGTTACATTTAGTCCTAAATAAGAGTCAAATGTTCACATTAGTTCTGATGACTGAATGTTATTGTGTTATTGTGTGTACATTTATGCATTTTATGGAGAAATGCACACAATACAGTACATATGATTTATTTGTGTGTCTGTTTTAACTGTCTCTCTTCTTCTTCTATCAGGTCGTATTCTGGTGCCGACAACCAATGAGAATCTTTAGACTCCTCCCACACACCCAGGTTCACTTCCCCTTTCTTTTTACTGAACTTGTTTTCTTTTTTTTTTATGTATAAAAGTCTATAAAACTAGAAAACATACACAAAACAACATGCTTGTGTAAGAAGTGAAACAACTAGCCTGGTAAACCATCCCGGTCACGTGCATTCACATTATCATGTGTCTTCTGCTTAATTTCTTATAATAATGAATCTAATAATCACATTTAATAATCAAATGATTTGTTGTATCAGACAACACTGATGACAATGTGGTCATATGGGTTGTGTGTGTTTTCATCAGTTAGATGAACCGCCCACACTAATTGGGACTCCCTCTTCCTTTGGTGTGTCGCCCAGGTGGCGCCTAAACCCTGACCTTTAACCTCACGAACACTATGTCTATAAACCTAACCTTAACCCTAAACCCTGACCTTTAACCTCACAGAAACTATGGCCCCCATTCACGGCCCAAATTGCTATTAACACTAATATCTGATTTAGGACTAGGCAAGAGGCGTTTCCCCGCAAACTTTGCTATTCTGTGGCACCCCCCTTACCCACCAAACACCTGAGCTACCCCTTACATTATGCATAGGTGTGGTCTGGGCGTTACAATGATAAAACCAATCACCGTGCCAGAAGCCATTGCCTTTAAGAGAAGACTGCGCTAGCCGTCATCCCCGATCCAATATATGCTCTCCTATCTCCCTGTCTGCACTGTTGCCTGGTCTGATTATTATAAGCCACATTGGGCTTGTTTTCCTGCCGGGTCCAACTGGTCACGTATTTGTCTGGCTTTGGGTTGGGCTAGTAGGCTAGGCAACAAAATACAACTTATTTTATTTCATTTTATCCAAATGCATTTTTATATTAATTTGTAGCCTATTTTGTTCACAATAAGCAACTTGTCATATTAGTCAGATCCGGAATAGTATATGAAAGCCATTTAAAATATTAAATAATTACATCATGTTGCGACAACGCTCCTACAGGCAGCCATGGACCTCCAGCTGGTCGACCACAGGGCCGGGCGGTGGTACACAGACATACTGTAGCACATGGGTATAATAAATTGGACAGTTTTAGGAAAGGTCTATATGTACTCAGGTTGGCTGTTATTGTTCTATTTCCACCATTCTAATGGATTCCAGGGGTGTGTAAACATATCTGAAGTAGCTCCATAGTTTCCTCTGAAGTGACGCAGTTAACTTACATCCATATTGTCCCCGTTCTCTTTCATCATCCACCTTTGTTCAATAATCCCGAACAGAGCTACACTTTAAGTTTACATCAATCATAGCCTCTCAAACCCAGATACATTGCTGCGACGCATAATGTGCGTCGCCTACCTACCCAAAATAACAGACATCATGTCGTGTCGACAGCTTACAGATCTGTTATTTTGGGCAGCATAAACAATGAGGCGCGATCGAGCGGCGCGTGAGAACTGGAGTAGCCTATACAGCACTAAAACCAAATAAGCTCTAACATTACATTACGTGGTCAACAACATAGACTAGACATGTAACTTGCTTGGAGCTTTTAATGCAGTGGTTCTCAACCTGTGGGTCGAGACCACCACAACAGAGCTCACAACGCCAGGCATTGTGAGCTTGTAGATCTGCTATTTTCACAATATTTATCTGTGTATCAAATATGGTTATTTTGGGGGGTCGATGGCCTGAAAAGATTGAGAACCCCTGCTTTAATGCAGTAAACATGAACATAGCGTTTACGTGGGGAATATAATAATACTGTAATATATATAATATATAATATAATATAATATTCACCCGCAGCTGGGTTTTACTATTCTCTTACACAGCTGCTCCCAAATATTGAATCACCAGCGCATGCAGCGCAAAAGTAGGTCAAATTAATCAGCTGTCTTGTCAGTTGTCAGAGCCCCCTTTAAAGTTTAAACCATAACATGACATATAGAATGGATCTTCAGACAAACTATTGAGATTGAGAAGCTTTCTTCATGTCTTCCTCACCTCAAAGTAAACGTTGGATTATTTCTTCAAAAGACCAGAGCAGGCAGCGGGCAGTACGAGGTAACATGGGCGATTCACATCCAGGTCTTTATATTATAATAATAAATATAATAACTTTATTTATATAGCGCCTTTCAAAAACAAGTTACAAAGTGCTTTACAATAACAACAGTTCAATTTTACAAATGTACAAATCAGACATTATATTGGATGTGATTTCTCCATCGCAACTCTTTCCCATCAAACAAAGTAATCCAAACTATTTTGTACTGCTTATTTTGCTTGTTAAAAGCATTATTTATTTGCTCCAAGCTGTTTTTTAAATAAAATATAGACTGTTGGAATAGGGTTGAATGACTCCTGTTCTTAACGAATTACCAAGATTTAATGAGAAAAAAGGCTTCTTTAGAAAAACGACTGACGGGCTGGGCTGGGCCTAATTTGTCAATTATTAGTCGAGCCAGGCTGAAATATTTAGGGGATATGAAAGCTCTAGTTTGAAGTGCTCATGTGGCCTCGCTTCTTTTTGTTTTCATAGACCTGTGGTTGCTTATTTCTTGCCAAGGCTGGCAACACGGCTCATGGTCCAACATGCGCTCTGTCGATTTAACATGGGGCCGATGTTTCGTTTCTAAGTCTAAGCTTGCCTTTCAGTAAAACCAAATTTGATAGACATAAATATCACCTACATATTACTGATTAGAGAAAATTTGTAATCAGTTAATTATGTCCTGCATAATCAATGAATAAAACTGACGTGTAAAGTGGAGTATTGCATTGCAGATGCACAACTTGTCTTATTTAAATAGACTATCATCTTATATAAATACAATTGACACAAGGAATTGACACCCTTCCTTCTGCTGATTATAGTAAAATTAGAATCACAGAGATGTGTTGACAATAATAGCCTAGTAGAGAGAGGTGCGCTTTTAGAACCCACTGTCCCCCCTCCCAAAGCCGTACCCATGTGTGTGTGTGCAGAATAGCAATGTGGGGGATATAGCAACAACACGCCCACGGGCACGCCTCCACGCGCAAATAACGATGTCGGCATAATGGGTGACGGGTAGAGCAGGTGCTAGAATAACATTTTGGGACAGGGCAGCTCCATTATCCGTATTTAACAGGTTTAGGGTAGGATTTAGGCTGGAGGAGCTGGCGCTGAATAGCGCCGTATGTCTATAAACCTAGCCTTAACCCTAAACCCTGACCTTTAACCTCACATGAACTATGTCTATGAACCTAACCTTCACCCTAACCTTACTAATATCATTGTTCATGATCTATTAACCATTTATAGCATTGTTTTAAATCATTAACCTTTTTCACTAATGTGTCCTTTAAACAATTAAAGATGCAAATTGGTTAGCTAAGGCTAACGATAATTAGATAATTAGTGTCTTTTCCCGGTGTTTCGCCCAGGTCGACGTGGTTTTGAGGTGAGGTTAAGGTTAGGGTTAAAGTTAGGTTTATAGACATAGTTTATGTGAGGTTAAAGGTCAGGGTTTAGGCGCCACCTGGGCGACACACCAAAGGAAGAGGGAGTCCCAATTAGTGTGGGCGGTTCATCAAATTACTTTGTATAGTTTATGTCGTCAGAAAACACAAACATAATATTTCAGTTCTGCACTATATTGAAACATTAAATAAATGATCACACACACAATCAGAGTTCTTCATAAGAGTTCTTCATAACATATATAATATTAATATCCATCTGAATGGAAGTCAGTCAACCATGTTTGTGAAAAAAGTTTTATTATTTTATAATTGACCATAAGTCATTTATTATTATGTAATCATTTATAATGTGTGATCATTAATGTGTTACGATCATCATGACATCACTATTTCCCTGTGATGGGTGGACCTGATTCCCTAGGGTGGTCTGAGGTGATGTGTGGACCTAAACCCTCTAGGGTGGTCTGAGGTGATTATTTATCTTTCCGTTTTTCAGCTCCACTGTTGTGTTTCTATCCGTTCCTTCCCCATGGGATCTGGGCCCCTGATCATGAATGGTTTGAAGTTCAGATGTTAGATTGTGGCTTTAATTTGCTTGGTTTGAATGGAATGTCACAATATCAATAAAGGAATGAGAAGACATAATTGTGCCTCATGTTCTCTTAAATTTCACTGCAGGTGGGTTGCCAATTTCAGCCAATCAAGAGAGAGTGCCCATTCACAATATAGAGCTATATACTGTTACTGAACAAACACTCTATAGTAATGATTACTATCACAATATAGAGCTATTTAACACTGTTACTGAATAAATACTCTATAACAATGATTACTATCACAATATAGAGCTATTTAAACACTGTTACTGAACAAACTATAATAATGATTACAACACAATAAAGAGCTATTTAACACTGTTACTGAACAAACACTCTATAACAATGATTACTATCATAACACAGAGCTATTTTACACTGTTACTGAATAAATACTCTATAACAATGATTACAACACAATATATAGCTATTCTAACACGGTTACTGCACAAACACTCTATACATGTACGGGTTGTAAATGGAGAAAGTGCCAAAACCAGAAATTCCGCCATGACGCTCGTGACAGACAAGCGTCATGTGAACCATGGCTAGCTTTTTTACATAAAGTCCCTCAGTTTGGCTGTTGCGATGTGACACTATTGTGAGCATGTACTCTATATCTGCTATTTTTGGTATTAATTTTTTATTGTGAAGTAGTATTTATTTTCCGATAATTTGTGAAACGTTTTGGACTTTTTTTGGGACATTTTAGCCTATAGTAACATGCCATAAATAGGGGCACCAAGTTGAAAACAGCTACAGTATGACACAACGGTGTCAAATCTATCTATTTAAAAAAAATATATATATTTTTTTTTTGAGACTTTTCACTCATGGATTGATTATTACTCTATTACTCAATACTCATATGATTAAGTGATTGTTTCATTAAATTATAGATTTTATTCCTCCTTCTTTTTTATCGATTCAGCCGATTCATTCCATTAACCCCTACAGACAGACAGAAAAGACACAGAGAGAGAGAGTTGCAGTTAGTCAGTGTCAGACAGGCAGATATTTGCGGTTCCACTGAGTGCACCTCTCTCTATAATTCCAATAATTCCACATTACAGTACGAGAGCATTTCCTGTCTTTGACAAAGGACCACGTTGTGACTATGTTACAGCTCGGACAATTTGTGTTGCATCCAACATTTACAATATTCACTTATTATTATTCAAAGTGACATTTACACCACATCACAGTCACTATGTCTTACTATGAGAGAGAGAGAGAGAGAGAGAGAGAGAGAGAGAGAGAGAGAGAGAGAGAGAAGAGAGAGAGAGAGAGAGAGAGAGAGAGAGAGAGGAGAGAGAGAGAGAGAGAGAGAGAGAGAGAGCGAGAGAGAGAGAGAGAGAGAGAGAGAGAGAGAGAGAGAGAGAGAGAGAGAGAGAGAGAGAGAGAGAGAGTGAGAGAGAGAGAGAGAGAGAGAGAGAGAGAGAGAGAGAGAGAGAGAGAGAGAGAGAGAGAGAGAGAGAGAGAGACTTACTTCATTAGACACTATTGTAACCATTATGACAAATGAAATTCCGGGAGTAGGACGGAGGCTCTACGTCCTCCCGGTGGGGGCTCCTCACTGGCAGTTGTGTCAGTAGGAAACAACAGCAGAGACAACACACAGTGTGTGTGTGTGTGGGGAGGAATTCATTGGCATAACGACTAAATTGGGGAGAAAAATTGTTAAAACATATATATATTTTTTTTACCTGACAGTAGTAGCCTAACTAAATGTACACTACATGACCCCCAAAACACCATTAAATGGTTACAGGTGACTATAGTGGCACAATTCATGTCACCTTTTCTTAGGCCAACATAATTGCGCTTAACGATATTATCACGATAATCTAAATATGCTTAAAACTCTTAAAATGGCACTTTTGTCAGACAAAGATAACACTTAAAATGTCCGGATTTCTCCTTTAACCTCTTCAGCCATATACGTAGGCTATTTGAAAATAGCCGATCTACAAGCTCATGTGTCATGGTGCGACGCATTGTGAGCTTGTAGATCTGCTATTTTCAAAAGATTTGTATACAATATATACATTTGAAGCTTGTGAAATGGGACATTCTGCATAATGAGTACATTTACTTTTGTATATAAAAGCCAATTTTGATTACCAGACTATGTTACTTGTAACAGAGTGTTTCTACATTGCAGTATTGATACTTTTACTTAAGTAAAAAAATGTGAGTACTTTTTCCACCACTTATCAGTGAATATACAGCCTGGCAACAGGCAGCCTCCTCCACTCATCAGCTCTCAGGAGACAATGTGTAATCCAGACAGAGCAGATAGAAATCAAATCCTTACTCTCTCTAGAGTTCCAGGCCCATGAGGGTCCATCTGGACACTGACCTCGTGAGCATTCTTAATCCATCAAGACCGGGAACGCATCTGTGTAATTTAAGATTTCTTGGGCTGTTCAAAAATAGTAGATCTACAAGCTCATAGCGCGGCACCGAGTGCCGCGCTATGAGCTTGTAGATCTGCTTTTTTGTTTTGTTTTTAATCGTGGAAGATTTGTGCAAATCTTTGAATATAAATATGTTTGAAGGACCTCCCTAACCGCGTCCAGGAAGTTGTCTTCGTTTATTGCGCCCATATCGACTACCTTGGCTACGCCCTTTGCTTCCATCCATGTTCATGTTGTTTTCCTGGTCGCCAAGGATAGGCAGACCGACCAAAGGAACGCCATGGTAAATGGCCTCCTGGATCCCGTTGGTGCCTCCGTGGGCCACAAACACTCTGGTCTTGGGGTGGCCCAAGAGGTCCTTCTGGGGCAACCAGTCAACGACTAGAGGTGTTGTTCCCCCAGGGTTGACGGTCTCCCGCCGGTGTGCCTCCAGATCACCTTCTGCGGTAATTCAATATGCATATTGAATGCGCGTAAAAAGGTAGAAAAGTGCGTTTTTGATTCGTTGGGGAAATGTCATCTTGTCCGTCAGCATGGAATTGGGGACTGGGACATAGGAGAGGGGACAGGGGGCCGATGAGATCGTGCGCCTCCCCTTGGACGGTCCACCTCGGCACTGAGGACCAGAGGAAGACTGAGACGACGGGCCAACGTCGGCCCCGGCCCCGGCCCCACCGGATCCGTCAGAACCATGTCATACTTAGCGTCCTGGAGACGCTTCATCATTTCACTGTAACTCAAAAACAATCTCCATTGCCTGAACTGAGGCTTTCAACATCTCATAGAAGTTGTTCACTAATTCCCATTCGCTTGCCATACGAGCCCAAACCGAGGAACCGTCCCGCCTCAGGTTCACCATCCTCGCCACGATCGTTCCGAAGAACTCCTCGTCGCCGGCGCCGTGGAAGTCGACCGTGATGGTGTCGTAGTGAGGGGAGTCCGGCTTGATGTACCAGCTGTTTGAGGGCCTTATCACCGTGACCCTGTGGCCTCTGGAGTGCAGCTCTTCAACGATGACTTTCATGTTGATCCAAAGGCTTCCCTCGCCAGAGTACACCAGGACTTTCCCGCCGTCCACGAGCGGCGTGGAACAACACAGGAGTGTAGCAAACGCTATGAGCGTTAGCTGGCCCATCTCTGAGGAGAGAGATCAGAATGATGAGCAAGAAGGCACAGAAGTTAACGTTTTGTAATGGATCACTGATTAACTAATACTGCACTTTACACTAGATAACAGCATGAGTGGGATAAAACCAATATATCGCCACTGTCGAGCAGAAACCTCTTATCTCCATATTTTAACGTTTAATAATAGTTTTTTCCCCGTATATTTACGGCCTATACTTGATCATACCACAGCGTCCCACAAAAGCATCAAAAGTTGCAGTGTTTCGAGCTTGTAGATCTGCTACCGTTGTTATTTATTTATTTTTTAATCCTGAAATATAACAGTTTTGGACATATGAGGTTTCCACCCGACAGAGACGATATCATTTGTTAAGGACGTTATTCCACGGCTCCACTTCTATGCCCAGGATGAGTGCTCATAGGATGAGTGATCATAGGATGAGTGCTCATAGGATGAGTGCTCATAGGCGGGTAGGAGTAGGCACTGAACTCCCCAACTGCTGTGTGTGTGTGTGTGTGTGTGTGTGTGCGTGTGAGTGTGCGTGTATCTACCGTGTAGGGCATTGTTGAAAATGAGCATGTGTGCTCAGCTACGTTTACCCTGGGTAAATAAATAATAAAAAATATATTTTCTTTTAGTTTCAAATTTAAAAACAAGACATTTGTAACAGAATAATAGTTGCGAACGCGGAAGGAGGCGCGGCTCCGACCAAGTGGAGCTTACTATGTAACCGTGCTCGGGGTTGTGTGTGTGTGTGTGTGTGTCTCTGTGTGCAGCCGCGCTCTCATTGGCTCGCGCCCCCATGTGACTCACGTGCTTGCACTGCTGTGTGCAGCCGCCAGAGTGCGCCAGAGTGCGCCAGAGTGCAGGAATTTAGACAATGCTCTGATTAAAATGCACAACAGCCTGCAAAACACACACATTATAACACAAATAACACGGATTACAAGTCCGCTGCGTTCGCTTCCGGCGTTCGCGCGTCTTACTTGTGGGTTGTGCAGGTGAGATTTATAAAACCCTATGAATTTATAAAGTTAATCTCACCTCATTTAACAACACACATACAATAGAAATGGGAAATTAATCAGAAAAATCTAAAGCAAACATAAATAGTTTGGCAACAATAAGGTACTGTAAATAACCCAAACAATGTAAATGCAAACTCACTCACCAATAGTAATCCACAGCCCAGAAACACAAACACTGTGCTTGACTTTCAGCGACATACACTCACTGTGGAGTCCTGGTTCCCACCTCTTTATACCAGTGTTGCCAGGTCTGCTTATTATAAGCGACTTTGGGCTTGTTCTTTCTGTAAAGTTGCTTGTAAATATTGGTAGTAGTGGGTTGCGGTTTCTTTGGGGCTGGTTTCTAAAGTGTACCGGTAGACTAGATGCTTATTTGGGCGTGTTTCCAATTCTTTATGTCAAGGAGCCCCACCTTTATGTGTATTTGTCCACAGACCCTCACCTGAAATTATACTTTGAGCGAGAACAGTAGGCTACTAGATTTGTGTTGTTAAAATGTTTTTTTCCTCAAGATCTTTTTGAAAATACCGTAGCCAATCTACAAGCTCACAACCAATCTACAAGCTGTGAGCTTGTAGATCGGCTATTTTCAAATAGCAGATTTATATATAGGTTTGAAGTGCTCATGTGGCCTATAGTCGCTTCTTTTGGGCTTGTTTTCATAGACCTGGTTGCTTATGTCTCTTGCAAAATCTGGCAACACTTTTATACTTATGTACTAGTGGGTGTGACAAAGAGGCTGTGCATGGAGTTCATATGGCCATGATACTGACCATGATAATGACATGATACTGACCATGATAATGACCATGATACTGACATGATACTGACCATGATACTGACCATGATACTGACATGATACTGACCATGATAATGACATGATACTGACCATGATACTGACCATGATAATGACCATGATACTGACCATGATACTGACCATGATACTGGCCATGATACTGACCATGATAATGACCATGATACTGACCATGATACTGACCATGATAATGACATGATAATGACATGATACTGACATGATACTGACCATGATAATGACATGATACTGACCATGATACTGACCATGATAATGACCATGATACTGACCATGATACTGACCATGATACTGGCCATGATACTGACCATGATAATGACCATGATAATGACCATGATACTGACATGATACTGACCATGATACTGACCATGATAATGACCATGATACTGACCATGATAATGACCATGATAATGACCATGATACTGACATCTGGTCATAACAATATCAAAAATGAATTCCAATTAGTCAAAATGGAGGTATTACATGTGTATATCCACTCAAAAACAAATGAGTTGGATTTTCATCATAGCCGATGGCGGCCATTTTTGATTTGGCCATTGCGCCATTCGTGCCACTCTGGCGGACAAGCACCTCCGTGATTTTTCATGTCTAGGGACCCACTGACTCAGTTCAGGTGAGAAATTCCCCCAACACCAAATTGCGAACAGGTCTACAGGCCAGGTACTGGACTATATGTCCGGAGACTCCTGTCCAGGACAGGTTTCAGACCGCCTCCTCAGGAGACTTGGCTCATATCTTAACCCATTTGATTCCAAATGGTTAATTTGCTAACTTTAGCTAGATAGGTGAAACTAATTTAACCTTGTGTTTTGTACCTGTCTCAGTGCAATGGATTTAACCACTCAAGCCCTATACAGTTCGTTGTACGACAAATAGCAAAAATAGCCCATCTACAAACAGTTTTGATTTGTTTCAAAGTATGACAGGAAATTAAGTTCTGCGCAATGTCCACGTTCAGTATATATGAAAATAATAATTTGATGTAACTGGCATCGAATTATGTAAGCGAGAATATGGTATCCTGTGACTATTGTGAAGCCAGAAATGTACATTGCAGTTTGTTTATAATTTGCAGTTCATACAGTGTTTACTAGGGATGTCTATAGCAGATGTGACATTGATTATGATATTGATTATGACATTGATTTGGGGTGGCCGTAGTTGAGTGGGTAGCCTACAGAGACCGTTGAAGTGTCCGAGAGCACAACACTTGTCCTTTAACAGCCCCCGACACCCCCCCCCCCATCATAACCATCTGAGCAGCCATCAGGGTGATGCTGAAACTGATCACAGTATTGACAAAGGTCTCCCCTTCCCTATTGTTTGTTTACCCTTTGCTGAAATCATGTTCGAGACATGCTGTCCCATCATATGACACCAATATGAAGAGACCTGATATGCACTCTGAATTGATTATATGTGCCAAGGAACGTCAATGTTCCATGTGTATATGGTTGCATACTGACAAGTGAACTCTTGCACTCTTGTTTAATCTTCTGTACATTTGTAAAGAAAAAATAAAAAAGCCTACTGTACAACCAGAGCAAGTATTTATTGTATAAAATCAAAGTAAACTAGACGTGTGCATTTTTGGGCGGTGAAACCGCCCCTATAAGTGAGGTTTGGATATTTGTACAATTTTGTACAATTGTATTTGTAAAATTTGTACAATGCACCGTGATTGGCCAATTACAGTCTATTCAGGACTGTGATTGGCCAGTGTCACATAGCCCTATATAAGAAACCATAACTTGAAGAAAAAAAAATTTATGGTTTTTTTCAAGCCCTATATAAGAAACCATAACTTGAAAAAAACAAATGTATGGTTTTTTTCAAGTTATGGTTTCTTATATAGGGCTATGCACATGTGTCATGTGACACTGGCCAATCACAGTCCTGAATAGACTGTAATTGGCCAATCACGGTGCATTGTACAAATTGTACAAATAAAATTGTACAAAATTGTACAAATATCCAAACCTCACTTATAGGGGCGGTTTCACCGCCCAAAAATGCACACGTCTAGTTTACTTTGATTTTATACAATAAATACTTGCTCTGGTTGAAACACTCTTTATGATGGAAGAAACCATAACTTGAAAAAAACAAATTTATGTTTTTTTTCAAGTTATGGTTTCTTCCATCATAAAGAGTGTTTCAATAAATGTATTTATTTGTTGTACATGATTGGTTGACTCCATTCAGTATTGTGATTAGCTAGCAAGACACCGCCCACTTCACACAGGGTGTGATTTTTTTAATGTATGTGAAATATGAAGAGGATTGATTGATTTACTACTATTCTAATGTGAAATATGTTGAATATACTTCATGATGATATTTTATTTTTGTTTATAAAGTATTTATGAATCATGTCTATGGACGTACTTTTTTCACAGGCCTTGTTACCAGTCCATCCTTATAGAGCAGTGGTAACCAACCGGTCGATCACGATCGACACATCGATCTTCAAATCCGTCACAGTCGATCCCAACAGTACAAACTTCGATTTGTGTATTGTGGAATTATGACAGTTGCTGCTAGTGCTTTCTATGGTATGATTTAGGCCCCTAATGATGAAAACACAATTAATATAAACGGTTTAATACTTTCCAATAATTAGATAGAGGGGGAGTGGAATTATGACAGTTGCTGCTGTCATAATGTCACTCCTCTGTAAAAAAAAAACACTCCGGGTTTGAAATAGACTAATGCTTTCTAGGGTATGATTTAGAATTATGACAGTTGCTAAGCTGTAATCCTGGGCGCTACTCTCCCTCTGCCAGCCTGGGGAGAGCCGCCCAACTGAGCTCATGCTTCCTTCAATGCATGAGAAGTGAGCAGGCCGCTTCTTATCACCTGACAGGGGGGAGTTTCCCCGGTAGGACGTAGCGCGTGGAATGAACACGTTATTCCAACCAGTTCCTTTCCCCTCCATCAGGTGCACTGGCTGACCAGGGAGTATAGAGACCAGGATGTGTGACCCGTCAAAAGCTAGTAGTCTCTCGACACCGACGCGCGCGCACACACACACACACACACACACACACACACACACACACACACACACACACACACACACACACACACACACACACACACACACACACACACAGTAGACAGTCTTAACACAGTGACCTACCATGCTGCCTGCTCCAAATCGGTTTTCCTCCTGCTTTAACTAACAACAAACAATAAAGAACAACAAATCAAGATATGCAGTTGAATTTATTTTAGTTTTTATATACAGGTATATCATTGTTTGTTGTACTGTTGCTTGTCTGGCCTTGTTTATGGAGCAGTTTTGAGCACAATGAAAACAGGCCACTGGCTTTTTTGTGATAAATCCATTTGGCTTCTATTGAGTAACAAGTTCAAAAACTCTGTGTAATGCAGTGGTTCTCAAACTTTTTCATGTCAAGGATCCCCTACATTAATGAATGCATTTCACCGTGGACCCCCATCCGAAAATATTTTGTGCCAGGGACCCCCCTATACAAGATTTGTGTCAAGCATAGGCTATTCCAAATGTTTCAACTTTTTTCAAGATAATTTTGAAAATAGCAGGTCTACAAGCTCACAACGCATCGCATAGCGTCATGTTGTAAGCTTGTAGATCGGCTATTTTCAAATACCCAACTTATTATGATTAAAGTGGTTAAATAGATTTTTATGATGTTCATAAATTTTGTTGGGGACCCCCTGAAACCCCCTCAAGGACCCTACTTTGAGAACCAATGCTGTAGCCGACATACATTTATATCCATTCATAGGCGATAGATGTGTATTCCTGCATATGTTCAATGGTGTCTTATACTATTTAAGAGACCATGGCGCCAGGTGATGAGTAAAAGAATAGTACATAACAAACGTAATACTTTCAGTATTTTTTATTTTATTTTATCATCTTTTATGCAATTTTACACAAAATATGTCATAAATAATATACAGTATAGATCTAAGCAAAAAAAGATTAAATGTTCAATATAAATTATCTAGCATTCTTTTTGTCTCACTTCTCACCATAAATAGGTCTACTCTATTATTTACATTCGGTATTATCAAAGTTCCATACAACTGGCATATTTTATCACTCATCCCAATAAATAATCAATCATTGCAGTAGAAACTTCCAAGTTGGAGAGGTTGATGATGTCGCCCAAGTCTTGAAAAGCCAGGTCGATGTCGTCAAAAACCTCGGCCTGTTGTCGCCCTCTGCGGGGGAAAAACTGATACTGCAGCATGTCGCTCATGTCAGGCATGACGAAGCTGCTCTGTGTGTGTGCGTTAATATTATGCTCGGCCGTACCACAGCGGCTCCCAGTGGGCTGAGCTCCGTCTCCAAATAGAAAGTCATCGTCCTCTGGGAGAAAGACGGTGTTTGGAGCGACTTCGTTAAAATGTCCATTGAAGCCAGGCGTTTGGTAATAGTCCTGGGGACACCCGGGGACAGCCAGACAGTCCAGGGCGGTAGCCTGGTCTCCGGCGACTGGCGAAGTAGGACCGTTGGGTCTTGCCCGTCCCTGGCGGTGTCCCGGCATTGTAGGACTAAGCGTGGACTGGGGACTCCATGGCTGGGAGGCACTGCCACTCCATGCCTGGGGTAGACTTGGAGATGGGTAGCTCGGTGCAGAGGGGGAAGGGGTTGACATGGAGGAGGAGGATGATGGTGAGCTAGTAGGTGACATGATGTGACAGAACTGCGGTGAAGGGGGACTGCTTGGTGGCTGTGATGATGCGTCCCTGTTTTGTTTCTTGTTCTTGAAAAAGCGTGCGCGACGATTCTGGAACCACACCTGTAATACAAAAAGAAGAGGATGGTTAAGGCCACAATAAAGAAAGAGACACAATTACGCAACACATAACCCTCCGAGTTAAATGAACACAGAGGAATGGATTTTTTTCACTGTACCTGGATCTTATAATCCGGGAGCCCAGTGAGAGAGGCGAGGGCCTCCTTGGTCTTGACATCGGGGTAATGGTTGAGGGAGAAGACCCTCTCCAGCTCGCTCAGCTGCGCTTTGCTGAAGGTCGTGCGCTTTCTCCGGCGCTGGATGTCTGTGCGCCCCCTGTGGTACAACTGAGCATTAAGGGCCACTGCAGAAAGAACAACAAAAAAATATTAGATTATTATATAAATACCATCATTTAAGGTTTGACCTACTTTAGATACATTGATGAATTGAATACACATGACCCCAATGGAAACAAGCCATAGTGCTTTCTTGGGTTTATTCCTTTTAGCATCCTTTTGTATAGAACTATAGCCTACTCTCTGTGCTTTTTGCAAACTGTAAATAAAGTATTCAATCAATCAATCAAACAATGGATATATTTACTCTACATTTTACACTACATTCAACCGACTCTTTCCAGGGCAAATTACAACAAAAATAATACTTTTTTTACTTCAGAATGTGAAGGAACAACACCTAGGCTATGCAAGTTCTTCCTTCTGACAGAAACAGAGCAAAATGAGTGCATGTTGTTCCAAGGAATAAACCATAACAGTAACAACAGTTTTGTTTAAATTGAGTTCTTCTTACCTTTGGGCTCTGGTAAAAAGTCATCGATGTGGTACACATCCAGACATGATGATCCAGTTGACCAGTGATGTCCTCCTGGGTAAAGTGCACTCATCTCTGAAACATTAGTGTAATCCAATCCAAACGCCTCCATGCCTCCGAATAATAATAAATCTAAATGTGTATACACCAAAGAAATACAGGCTTAGTGATCCAGTGAGATCTTTTTCCTGGAGACTGGTAGGACTGTACTGACAAAAATAGTGCTGTCACCCTTTTTATAGTAGCACCAGACTACCCCCACAGACAGCCATCAGGCCTACCTGCCTCTCAACAGATATGATCACATGTCTTCTACCAACGGGTGCCTTTGAAGTGCTGTGCACCCTGGTCTAATAGGTGTCCCTGTGATCCCTGACGACCCCTAATGGGGCCCATTAAGGCCCAGAACGACCCAATGCTTATGATCCCAACACGGGCAGCAGGTGACAGGTCATGTGACAAAATGACAACACTCCTTTGACTTACACTGGAAATACTGCAGTAAAGTAAAAAATACCTCAAAATGTAATTAAAGTTACTTTACACCACTGCCTAACATGACCCAAGGTAAAAAAAACAATTATAATCATCAGTGTTAATGTATTATCTACTGTAACCCTGGCTGTAACCCAAATGGACACTTACGGGTCCATTTGGTTACATGTGTAGGCTACACTCTCGTGCATGGTCAGTGGTGTAAAGTAACTAAGTACATTTACTCAAGTACTGTAGGCTACTAACACCATTTTGAGGTATGGTTTACATTTAAGTATTTCCAATTTTCAGTACTTTTACTGCCTCATCTCAGATGCAAATATTGTACGTTTACTCCACTACAATTATTTGAAAACTTTAGTTACTATAGTTACTTTAGACTATTATTACAAAACATACAGTAACCACTTCAGCCCTATTTGGCCATTTGAAAATAGCCGATCTTCAAGCTCACAATGCATCGTGATGCGACGCATTGTGGAGATGGTAAAAGGCGTGAAAGTGTATTGGAGGAGGGGGCTTTGTACGTGTACTGTAGGTGTAGGTGACAAATCGGACTACTAGGCCTACTTGGTTCTTCTTCTTCCTGACCGGTAGTGTGTCGTTTCCTAGCCTAGACTTCAGAACGCCGGATGAAGGCCACGTCCAAAATCACAGTGCCAGACAGAGACAGAGTAGAATCCATAAACACCAACCGATTCATGTTTTTATTTATTTATGCATTTATGGCATGATCGAAGGCCACTTAATGCCACCATCTGTATGTCTATATAGGCTGTATAAGCTATATAGATAGACAGATAGATAGATTAGATATTTACTACATTTAGCTATTTATTATATACTATATGGCTACATAATCTTTCATTTCATTCATTCAGTGATTCAGTGATTCAGTGCAGATTTTGGGGAGAGGAGCCGGGCCAATTAGATTTTTTATTTTATTGTTATTATTTATATAGCCTATTTGGTTGACTATTTACCTGCTGTCATTATTATGTATTATCAAGCGACCCAACAGCAAAAGTCGTTCAAATTGCCATCCTTTACCAGGAGCAACATGAATGCAATAGGCCAATCCAATAATAATAATGATTAGCTGTACATTTTGTAGTATTTTTACATTGTGGTAACCTTTTGCTATAGGCCTAAATAAATGTATTTTAAGTAAAACCACCGATCTTATGCCTATAGTAGGTAATCTTATATCAAATCACAGGCTACAAATTAATGATATGAATATAAAAAGAGCATAACTGAACAGGCTACTTTCCATCAGGGCTGATCACATGGCGCAGCTAATGCCATGATAGATGCTCATTTACACCTGATGCTGCAGACAAAAGGTCGTTATGGCCTATTGTGATCATCATAATCCATGTTGGCCGCATGACATGCATTAAGACAACAATGCATCGATACCACGTGAATATGGGTCCATATGGATTATGCAAGCTATCGAAACTGGTTCGGGTCACATGCTTCTGATTGAGACCCATTTATGGCCGCTAACTATTAAATAGCCTATGAACAAAAACGTTTTTTCAAAGAAGTAGGCTACTGCTTGATTCCAAAAAGGTGTGAAGATATGAAGAGGATTGATTTACCACTATTCTAATGTGAAATATGTTGAATATACTTCATGATGATATTTTAATTTTGTTTATATTTTAGACCATGTTTGACCATCCTTATGCAGTGGTAACCAACCGGACGTCGATCACGATCGACACATCGATCTTCAAATCCGTCACAGTCGATCCCAATACAAACTTAGATTTGTGTATTGCGTTGCGTGGCCAAGCTCACAATGCATCTGTCATGTTGTGCTTGTAGATCGGCTATTTTCAAATAGCCAACATATATATGATTAACCCTTCATTCTCCATTGTATTAGGGTCTTTTTTGACCCGTTTTCAAGTTTGAATAGGTAAAAAGTACCCTTTACATTTCTTTATTGGAACGAGGCTTCATGATATCCTCAGAAATAGCCATTTTAACGCAACAAAATTATTTATCATCATTTTAATTAATTCTGATGGTCTAAAAAAATAAAAGTGACACGTCCGAAATGACCCGGCAAAGAAATGTGGCTCAATCCCCCCCCAAACTGTCAATGTTTACATGTTTGAGAGTGAGAGAGACTTGTCCTCAATTAGCATTTGCTATTAGGAGTAAAATAAAGTTTGAGTTTATGAAAAATAAATGACTTTTTACCTTCTATGGTAAACGGGTCATTTCGCATTTCACACCACTAGTGTCACTATTTTTAATAATTTTAACGTTTTTTAAAGTTAAAAAACTTTTTTTTTTTTTTTTTTTGTGTTCTAATTATTATTCTTAATTATTCTATTATAGCTAGATAACATCATTATCCATTGCCTTCATTATAGGAAATGTAATGAGATATATTGAAAGATGAAACCAATGTTTACATGGATATGAATGCATTACAAGTCAGCTATGAGGTGGGAGAAAAATAATAATGAAAATACTTATTTTTTGAGTATTTTGGGCTGATTTAAATCACGGGTCAAATTTGACCCGCTAACACCACAAGTGGATGCAGTTTTCTAACACAATGCAAGGGTTAAAGTGGTTAAATAGATTTTTATGATATTCGTTAATTTTGTTGGGGACCCCCTAGAAACCCACTTTGAGAAGCAATGCTGTAGCAGACACACATTTATATCCATTCATAGGCGATAGCTGTGTATACCTGCATAAAATCGTTGCTGTCCGGCAGGAACCAGCAAACTCAATTTTTCCGCTTTTGCATTTTTTTCCCCATAAATCAGTGCTATTGAACACCCTTTACGTCTGTGTGTTGGTAAAAAAAAATATTGAACCAATGAAAAGTATGAAAAAGTGCTTCTGACAAAAGCAGCTAACTCTGGATCCTCAAACTTTTTGGGAATCAAGCAGTAGGCCTACTTCTTTGAAAACCCTTTTTTGTTCATAGGCTATTTAATAGTTATAGTGCTTGGCATGGATGGCCCTTGGGATCATAAATGGGTCTCAATCAGAAGAAGCATGTGACCCGAACCAGTTTCGATAGCTTGCATAATCATATGGACCCATATTCAGGTGGTATCAATGCATTGTTGTCTTAATGCATGTCATGCGGCCAACATGGATTATGATGATCACAATAGGCCATAACGACCTTTTGTCTGCAGCATCAGGTGTAAATGAGCATCTATCATGGCTTAGCTGCACCATGTGATCAGCCCTGATGGAAAGTAGCCTGTTCAGTTATGCTCTTTTTATATTCATATCATTACTTTGTAGCCTGTGATTTGACATAATATACATTATACGATTACCTATTATATGCATAAGATCGGTGGTTTTAGCCTACTTAAAATAAATGTATTTAGCAAAAGGTTACCACAATGTAAAAATACCACAAAATGTATATCTAATCATTATGCAGAATGACCCATTTCACAATCATATTATTGGATTGTAATTAGTAGGCCTATTGCATTCATGTGTTCATGTTGCTCCTGGTAAAGGATGGCAATTTGAACGACTTTTGCTGCTGGGTCGCTTAATAATGCATCATAATGAGAATGAAAGAGGCAGCAGGTAAATATATAAATAATAATAAAATAAAAAATCTAATTGGCCCGGCTCCTCTCCCCATGAATCTGCACTGAATCACTGAATGAATGAAGTGAAAGATGATGTAGCCATATAGTCTATAATAAATAGCTAAATGTAGTAAATATCTAATCTATCTATCTGTCTATCTATTATATAGCCTATATAGACATACAGATGATGGCATTAAGTGGCCTTCGATTCCGCCATAAATGCCCCCCCCCCCCAATAAATAAATACAACCATGAATCAGTTGGTGTTTCATGGATTCTATTCTGTCTGTCTGGCACTGTGACTTTGGACGTGGCCTGCATCCAGCGTTTTGAAGTCTAGGCTAGGAAACGACACACTACCAGTCAGGAAGAAGAAGAACCAAGTATGCCTAGTAGTCCGATTTGTCACCTACAGTACACGTACAAAGCCCCCTCCTCCAATACACTTTCACACCTTTACTATCTCCACAAATTTGCGATGCATTGTGAGCTTGTAGATCGGCTATTTTCCAATGGCCAAAATGTAGGGCTGGTTACTGTGGTTACTGTGTGGTTTGTAATAATAGTCTAAAGTAACTATAGTAAAACAAATACTACAAATAATTGTAGTGGAGTAAAAGTACAATATTTGTAGCAGTAAAAGTACTGAAAATTGGAAATACTTAAAGGTAAACAATACCTCAAAATTGTGTTAGTAGCATACAGTACTAGAGTGTAGCCTACACATGTAACCAAATGGACCCGTGAGTGTCCATTTGGGTTACAGCCAGGGTTACAGTAGATAATATATTAACAGTCACTGATGATTATAATTGTTTTTACCTTGGGTCATGTTAGGGAGTGGTGTAAACAAAGTAACTTTAATTACATTTACTCAAGTACAGTACTTAAGTCACATTTTGAGGTATCTTTACTTTACTGGAGTATTTCCAGTGTACGTCAAAGGAGTGATTGTCATTTTGTCACATGACCTGTCCGTGTTGGGATCATAAGCGTTGGGTCGTTCTGGGCCTTAATGGGCCCCATTAGGGGTCGTCGGGATCACAGGGACACCTATTAGACACAGCGCTTCAAAGGCACACGTTTGTAGAAGACATGTGATCATATCTGCTGAGGGGCAGGTAGGCCTGATGGCTGTCTGTGGGGGTAGTCTGGTGCTACTATAAAAAGGGTGACAGCACTATTTTTTATCAGTACAGTCCCACCAATCTCCAGGAGAAGCATCTCACTGGATCACTAAGCCTGTATTTCTTTGGTGTATACACATTTTGATTATTATTATTCGGAGGCATGGAGGCATTTGGATTGGATTACACTAATGTTTCAGAGATGAGTGCACTTTACCCAGGAGGACATCACTGGTCAACTGGATCATCATGTCTGGATGTGTACCACATCGATGACTTTTTACCAGAGCCCAAAGGTAAGAAGAATTCAATTTAAACAAAACTGTTGTTACTGTTGTGTTTTATTCCTTGGAAGGTTGGGAGGAGGAACAACATGCACTCATTTAGCTCCGTTTCTGTCAGAAGGAAGAACTTGCATAGCCTATAAGTGTTGTTCCTTCATATTCTGAAGTAAAAAGTTATTTTATTTTTGTAATTTGCCCTGGAGAGTGTCGGTTGAATGATTGATTGAATACTTTATTAACAGTTTGCAAAAAAGCATAGAAAGTAGGCTGCAGTTCTATACAAAAGGATGCTAAAAGGATTAAAACCAAGAAAGCACTATGGCTTGTTTCCATTGGGGTCCTGTGTATTCAACTTTTTACCCTAAAGTTCACCCTTAGTTCAAACCTTAAATGATGGTATTTATATAATATTAATTATTTTTTGTTCTTTCTACAGTGGCCCTTAATGCTCAGTTGTACCACAGGGGGCGCACAGACATCCGGCGCCGGAGAAAGCGCACGACCTTCAGCAAAGCGCAGCTGAGCGAGCTGGAGAGGGCCTTCTCCCTCAACCATTACCCCGATGTCAAGACCAAGGAGGCCCTCGCCTCTCTCACTGGGCTCCCGGATTATAAGATCCAGGTACAGTGAAAAAAATCCATTCCTCTGTGTTCATTTAACTCGGAGGGTCATGTGTTAGGTCAAATCGTTGTGCGTCATTGTGTCTCTTTCTTTATTGTGGCCTTAACCATCCTCTTCTTTTTGTATTACAGGTGTGGTTCCAGAATCGTCGCGCACGCTTTTTCAAGAGCAAGAGACAAAACAGGGACGCATCATCACAGCCACCAAGCAGTCCCCCTTCACCGCAGTTCTGTCACATCATGTCACCTACTAGCTCACCATCATCATCCTCCTCCATGTCAACCCCTTCCCCCTCTGCACCGAGCTACCCATCTCCAAGTCTCCCCCAGGCATGGAGTGGCAGTGCCTCCCAGCCATGGAGTCCTCAGTCCACGCTTAGTCCTACAATGCCGGGACACCGCCAGGGACGGGCAAGACCCAACGGTCCTACTTCGCCAGTCGCCGGAGACCAGGCTACCGCCCTGGACTGTCTGGCTGTCCCCGGGCTGTTCGATGGACATTTTAACAAAGTCGTTCCAAACGCTGTCTTTCTCCCAGAGGACGATGACTTTCTATTTGGAGACGGAGCTCAGCCCACTGGGAGCCGCTGTGGTACGGCCGAGCATAATATTAACGCACACACACAGAGCAGCTTCGTCATGCCTGACATGAGCGACATGCTGCAGTATCAGTTTTTCCCCCGCAGAGGGCGACAACAGACGGAAGTTTTTGACGACATCGACCTGGCTTTTCAAGACTTGGGCGACATCATCGACCTGTCGGACTTGGAAGTTTCTGCTGCAATGATTGATTATTTATTGGGATGAGTGATTAAAATATGCCAGTTGTAGGGAACTTTAATAATACAAATGTAAATAATATTTAGACCTATTTATGGCGAGAAGTGAGACAAAAAGAATGCTAGATAATTTATATTGAACGCTTATTATTTTGCTGAGCTCTATACTGTATATTATTTATGACATATATTTAGTAAAAAATTGCACATAAGATGATCAAATAAAAGAAAAATACTGAAAGTATTAGAAGTGTTATACTATTTGTTCCTCCTCACCTGGTGCTGTGGCTTAGTTGGTTAAAGTTCCTGTCTAGTAAACAGGAGATCCTGAGTTTGAATCTCATCGGTGCCTATTCCAGTTGGTTCATTACGCTGAGTCGCTGAATCAGTCGTTTATTTTTCCACGACATCTAAAAACGGTAGCTTTGTGTTAAACCCTAATGAGGTGACATCTGATGGTTTTAATTTACAAATTGTACGGAAGTCATTAATCCCGCTGTGGCCAGACATAAAACAGAATGCTGTTGAGGAACAACTCTACTGTTTTCATCATGTGGTCAACTTCAGTTAGAAATAGCGTTCTAAAGGACTGAGTTAGCCTTGGATCAAGACTATCATAAATGTATTCGATCGATTTTGATATTTGCATATCTATGATCGTCTTGGGCTTTACCCCCCAGTTGTCGCTGAACATCCGCATGTCCGTATTTCTCCGAACAAGTACAAATAAGAAGCCGCGCCTCCGCCCAAGTGCAGCTTAGTATGAAACCCTGCTCGGCTTGTGTGTGTCTCTGTCCGTGTGTATCGTCTCTGTGGTGCACTGCCTGTGTGCAGCCGCGCCCCCATGTGACTCACGCTCTCATTGGCTCACGCCCCCATGTGACTCGAAACTCGTGCATAGGAGAACCATATACCCCCCATTAACTTCAATACGAGGCGAAGGCAGTCACGTGACTTTCTCTCTACGCTCTCCCCATCACGGTGAAATAACACGGATTACAAGTCCGTAAATACACAACATAACAATTTAAAAAAGACAAAAAAAAAATAGGGCTGCGTTCGCTTCCCGCGTTCGCGCGTCTTACTTGTTTGTAATAGAAAACAGACCATTAAACTACAGCCTGAATAAATAACAATACTGTTTTCAACTGAACATGAGCATAGCTGTCTTAATATATGAACCCTAGAGCCGCTATTCTGGGCAAAAAATCTGCGAAAATAGCACACAGCAACAGAAGATTTTGTATCATGTCTATTACTTTATTTGTCATAGAAAACAGACGATTAAACCACAGCCTGATACGTTTTCAACTGAATAGTTGTCTTATGACATATGAAGCCTAGTGTCCTTATTCCGGGGCAAACATTCGGTGAAAATAGCCGATCTACAAGCTCACAGCGTGTCGCTTTGAGAGCTTGTAGATATTATCAGTGATAGAGTTTTTGGGTATCTGGAAAAAAGGTAAGGGCCCATTATAGCCCTCTGGGGGACTCTTGCCAGTGAAGCATACAGGCTTTAAGTAGTTCAACATACAGTATCTACCATATCTTACACACCTCTGCTGCATCTCCACAACGATGTGGAAGCCTTATCCCTGGATAGAGAGGTTGTGTGAATGTGGTTTGAACTGTATGGAGGAGAGTAACTGTGTCAGAAACACAGTAGAATGACAGAGTACCTGCCTTGTGATCCACGTACACTGCCACCCTGGAGGAAAGAGGCCCTGACACTTTATTCATAACGTGGTTGTGGCGGAACCTGTACCCTTCATGACACGAAACAGATAAACTCCAGGACTTGTCATTGCATCCAAAAGCTGACAGGTTATGCTCTTTTCTGTTGATGTCTATGTAAGAGACTGCTATGTGAACCCACTGTCCCCTGCATTCTACTTCCCAGTAACAACGTTCAGGCAGACTCTCTCTACCCAACACCTGATGGTAATGTTTAAATCTCTCTTTAAATCTCAAATTAGGGTAATGCTGGTGTTGTTGTGTTCTGGTCACCTTCCTGTTCTCCCCCGACAGGGAAAGATAGTTGTTTAGTGTGTTCACGTCCAGTGACAGTGGGTAGGAATCTGTGAGAAGAACACATGACAAAATGTCAAAGCATAAAACTTCATGTACCTTATTGTGTTTAGAGTTTATACCTTCTGATTACTGTACAGCCTCTGTACCCACTCAGGTACGGCCGCCCATCAAACAAATAAATATAATTCAAACTATCAGTTTAAGTTGACCCATATAAATAAATGTCACTGTTTAAGGCTTTTAAACACATTTTGGGGCAAAATGTTATTATACCCACTTCTCCAGAAACTGATTAGGGATGTAACAATATAATAAAATGTTTCAATATTATTGTGGGCCGTCTCAGTATTATCGTGGGCCTGTGACAGCATCTGCCATATGTATTGAGGTCTAAAATTGAATCGTTTTGTTTGAACAGCAGCAACGTAATGAAGTAGTGAAACAGCCTGCCTCTACTTTGAAGCGACTCTCGCTGATCGCTTAGTTATTTAGCTAAACATCTAACCCGTGGTTGTACCCTTGCCATTTAGATTGCCAGCCATCTTAGCTTTAGTCAAACAGTGATGCCACTTCTGTCATAAAAGGGTGAACATTTGTACATTTGTTATTTAATTTATTTATATATTAAATGTAATGATAAATACATTGTGGACTTGTTATTGTGATGTTAGGGGCTGTGTCCACAGAAAGTGTTTTATGAGTGGAGGGGCGCTTTGGATATCATCTCTGTTGGGTGGAAACCTCATTTGTCCAGAACTGTTACTTTTCAGGAATAAAATTCAAAAATGGCAAAAGTAGCAGATCTACAAGCTCAAAACTCGGCACGTTTCGAGCTTGCGGATGTGCTACTTTTGATGCTTTTGTTTGACACTGTAGTATGATCAAGTAGGGGATTAATTTACGAAAAAACAAATGAGTTAGAAGAAAGGTTAGAATATGGAGATGAGAGGTTTCTGCCCGACAGCGACGATATCATGTCCATAGCGCTCGCATGCAGCGTTTATTGACAACATCTGAACCGATCAACAATTGCTGTCCTCAAATGTCCTGTCATCTGCGTTATCACAAATAAAAAACATGGCCTTCTGACGGTTGTGATAAATTACCGGGTTTTCAAGACACACCCACAAGGATGAAAAGAGCAGCGCTCCTATCAAAAGTTTAACTATTGTCTCATAATTCCGACCTCCCATTATTAAGACATCCCAATTGTCGGACGACAAACATTAGGTTAGTGTGAGGTTAGGGACAGTTATAATAATGGGGCCAGCCAGACTAACGGGACGTCGGGATAATAGGCTGTCGGAATCAGGGACGTGCAGAGGGATTTGGAGAGGCAGGGGCTGGAATTTCAAAAGGGCACCGAAAAATTACCATACATTTAGGCCCAAAAACCCAAATAACCCAAATAAATGTGTCATTGCGTGCTTAAAGTCACGCATCCAACAAGCTTTGAAATGAGCAGATTGGACCTTTACGTTCCAGAGATAATGGCCAAAACATCTTGAAAACGACCACTTTCGCCGATTTCGATCGAGTTTTGGCCATTGTCGCCCGTTTTTCTTTTAACCCGGGCTATGAAGGTCGGACGGCAACAAACTAGATACCTGACTAAAGTTCACTTTGAGCTGCATCCAGCACTACCACTGCCATGGCCTTACCGTTAGGCCGATAGGGGCAGTTTAAATTTCTTTTTTGGGGGTAATAGATATATATTTTTTCCCTGTCTGGAGAGGGCACCTTTTTACCGGTAAAAGGGCAGGGGCTTGAGCCCCCTTTCATGTCTATGTGTGCACGTGCCTGGTCAGAATAATGACATGCCCATGGCACTGCCCCCCCAAAAAAACGGTAGATGCAACGAGTGTTGAGGCACGATGCGAAGGCACTGGGAAGAGGAGCACTGCAGCGTGTCTTTACCATAGAAATGCATGGCAGACAGGCGCTGGCAGCTCAAAAAACACTCCGTGGACTGGACACGGCCCCTTATAGTATTGTGAGTTTTTGGTATCGTTACATCCCTACTACTGATTAATATGGACTCACATTGTAGAAGGATCTGTCTGGTCTGAGATGAGACTGCAGACACAGCAGAGGCAGCAGACGGTTGACCTCCTGGATTCCTCAACTTCTCCACAACCTGGAAGTAAAAAGTAAAGGAGGTGGACAGTCACTCACCGATGAAAACAACAGAATCGTGGATGAAAACACAGTGAGAAATGTTAGGATCATAGGAGTTATGGAAATGGCTTTCAATTACTGTTGATTGTTTTGTTACATTGTTGTGGTAGTAACTTGTAAACATATTCAAGTTGCAGGTAATCAGTGTGTTGCGAGATTTAGCAAAAGAGGCCAGGTCTATGAAAACAAGCCCAAAAGAAGCAACTAGGCTCAGTTTTACCACTTTACATTGGCTGAAGAGTGTTCATTTGAACCTCCTCACCTCAGCCAGCATGAAGTTCTTCCTCGGAACAGGTGTGGGACGGAAGCTCTCTTCGCACTGGACACAGCTGTAGGCTCCGCATCGGAAACAGCTGTAGGCTCTCTGCTGGCTCCATTGGCGCTCGATGCAGCCTCTGCAGTAACTGTGTCCACAGTATAGAGCCACCGGTTCCTTTAGGAGGTCCAGACACATGGAGCAGCAGAACCGGCCCGGGTCCAGAGCAACGACCCGCTGCTCACTCCGTCCGCACTGAGACGGGACTGCAGACACAGCGGAGGGCGAGGACGGTTGACCTCCTGGATCCCTCAGCTTCTTCACGACCTGGACATGAATATGCCAAGGAGGTGGTCAGTCACTCACTGATGATAAAATACATTACAACAGGAATCGTGGTGGAAAAAGTTAAAGTATCAATACTACAAGTAAAAGTCCGGAATTCTAAATTTACTTGAGTAACAGTACAAAAGTATTGGCACTAAAATATACTTAAAGTACCAAAAGTACTCATTATGCAGCTGATCTACACGCTCGAGCTTGTAGATCGGCTATTTTCAAATAGCCAAAGTTTAAATAGGGCTGAAGTGGTTAATGTATGTTTTGTAATAATCGAAATCTACAAAGTAAATAGTAACTAAAGTTTTCAAATAATTGTAGTGGAGTAAAAGTACAATATTTGCCTCTGAGATGTGGTGGAGTAGAGGTAAAAGTACTGAAAACTGGAAATACTCCAGTAAAGTAAAAACACCTCAAAATTGTACTTAAGTACAGTACTTGAGTAAATGTACTTAGTTACTTTACACAGAACAGGAATCATGCTTCATGATGAAAACACAGCGAGGAATGATAAAATCTACTAGGATCATAGGAGAGATTTCTAAACACCCTTTGACCTACATGCTGTTACATTGTTGTACAGTAACTTGCAAAAGTGTTTTTTTCTGGAGTACAAATGATACTTTATTGGGTTCAAGTACAGATGCCAGTTGTGAGGTATATGATACAGTTGCAATGTTGGGATGTGCACTGCAATCTTAATCCATCTAGAAATGCACAGAATCACTGTTTCTGTGTGGCTGTCCTCCTCATATCTTCAGAACGGCCCGGTCGACTTTGAAGTCGGTCGGATAAGCGGTTGTCCAGAAATATTTAAATGCATGCATACATATATTTATCTGTCTGTCTGTGACCATTAAATGCCCCATGGAGATCCCTAATATGATATCATTGTAGCCTACTCCTGTCAGACTGTCCCCCAAGTACTAATGGGTATTGGGTACACCAAGTGCTCTGACAAGGGGTACAATGGGTATCGCATATCTGGAGGGGCATGCGTTCCCAATGGGCATGGGCCTAGTTTGTATAAATATGACATCACAGTTAATCATGCATGGACACTCCCAAGTATACATGTTTGAGATGTGATCAGTGAATTAACGTTACCACTATTGCCATTACCGCCACTACAACCTTCTTCTCAAGTCTGAATCTCCTCACCTCAGCCAGCATGTAGTTCATCCTCAGAACAGGCCTGGGGGTGCAGCTCTCTCTGCACAGGGCACACCTGTAGGGTCTCTGCTGGTCCCATTGACACTCAACACAGCTCATGCAATAGCTGTGTCCACAGTGGAGAGCCACTGGCACCTTTATAAGGTCCAGACAGATGGAACAGCGGAAATGCCCCGGGTCCAAAACAACTACCTGTTGCTGCTGTTGTGACATTTTACTGACCAGTGAAGTAGGGACAGGCTTTCCTGGTTGTTGTGTTGTTCGGGAGGCGTGGCATTAAAGAGTGGCTGTAGAGAGAGGCCATGGAGATGGACAGAAAAGGGAGTGAGCTGAAGGAGTTTAGTGGGAGGCTACATACTGACTGACTGCAGACCTTGAGATTGCACTGCTAGAACTCCAGAGGAGTGGTGGACAAAGTATACAGTATACTCAAGTAAATAGGCTACTCAAGCATTCAAAAACACAAATGACTAAGTACATTTTCTTTACTATCAAGGCAATTTACTTAAATGTAACCCCCCCCCCCCCCCCTTTTTTTCTAATGGTTAATTCATAATTATGTTTTAGTAAGTTTGAGTCCCTTGCTGGAAATGTAGTGGAGTGAAAAGTACAGCATTTCTATATAAAATGTAGCAAAGTGAAGGTCATTATTCTGGCACCTGGGCAAGTATGAGCATGCATCACCGGATGGTCAAACACTCATCCTTTTCCTTTGAATGTTAACATAACATCCGTTTAAAGAATTGTGAGTGTGAAATACAAAAAAGGACCATGAAATAGCATAAACTACTAAATATTATGAAATACAATAAAACATGTAAAGATTCAATTCAAAATAGGAACATTTCAATGAGTTTGGTCCATGAGCCAACTGTTGTGACTAATTATCCTTTTAAACTACCAACACATTTTTTTATCTAGCAAATGTACAATTAAATAA
The DNA here is from genome assembly GCF_963280865.1 of Gymnoscopelus braueri. Lineage (NCBI taxonomy): Eukaryota > Metazoa > Chordata > Actinopteri > Myctophiformes > Myctophidae > Gymnoscopelus > Gymnoscopelus braueri. The sequence continues at coordinate 48,242,175 of NC_137608.1, read as the reverse complement.
TACAACATGAAATGTATTTTTTCTTGTAAAGGAACCACTAAACATTGTAAACAAACATCAACTAATAGATTACTGTAACTTACAAAGCTTCCCCAAGGTTAAAACGCAGGTACCTGCTGGTCTCCAGCTTGCTTGCTGTAGAAGCTGTGTCTAATAATCTCTTGATTAACAAACTCAGTCTACTAATCACAAGACCTCCAAAACACATTTGACAGAAAACAAGGGATTGACGTATCAAATTCATGCATGTAACATGAAAAAAGTACTCGAGTAAATTTACTTAGTTACTCTCCAGCACTGTTGGAGAGAGTTACTCTCCAGCACTGTTGGAGAGGAAGGTTTCCACAATGTGTTGATTATTTCTACAGAAAATATAATAAATGAATAATGTACTCTTGCCCTGTCTGTGCGTCCTAGTGTCATGCTCCCATAATCTCTCACATTGGATGATAAGGGGACAGGAAGAGTATCTCATTAAAGGTGCACTTCACCAATATTGCACCCAAATCCCATTTTAATGAAGTTAAAATTAGGACAACTAGAAAAAGTGCTCCTCGGAGCACAGGTCTCCGCCAGGTCAGGTACGTTATTCTGGCCTCCTGGTGGCGCTATAATAGGCCAATGTGAAAAGGGTGCCAACCATGCCATTTATTCTTGCATTGACACTGCATTCATGATTTGAGGCATTTTGTTCCAAAAATGTGTTTTGCTAAATTAGACCTGCTGGTGGCGCTATAACAGGCCAATGTGAGAAGGGTGGCATTTCTTCCTCGGCTTAGTGGGAATGTGCGTGTGAAATTTCACGGAAATCGCAAGCTGTGTGTATACTTTGAGGCTTTTTGTTCAAAACGGACCAATCCTGCAAACTTTGGAAGCCAACCTTAGGCAATGAGGATGGAATATGGGAAATTGGACAGATCTGTGTTGATCACAAGACTATAGTGATACTGTGTACTGATTTGCATGACGTTTGGATCAAATTTGTAGGAGTAATATAAAAAAATGGGTTTTGCACAAATCAGCCTCATGGTGGCGCTATAACAGGCCCATGTGAAAGACTTGGGGCAGAAGTTCTGAATTGGCATCCAGGGAGTGTGTGTGCACAGTTTCGGAGCGACCGGGCCAACGGTGCCGGAGATTAGCTGGTGACAGACGGACACACACACACACACACGGACGGACGGACGGACAGGGGGTAAAACATACTCTCTCGCCATGCCTTCGGCCTGGCGGAGACAATAAACTTGATAGTGGAGTGAGTTGTCCATTTTCAGTGTTTAAAAATAAATAAAAAAATTAACACAATTTCCCCTGTGACATCACCGAGGTGAATGCCATGCCTTCCCGCATGGCACCATTGTGGGGTGAAGTATGAAATAATGCCCAGGTGCTCCGTCGTGCTTATTCGATTAATCGAGAAAGTAATCAATAGAATGCAGTAAACAATCGATAGTTGAACCCTACATGTGCTTTAAGATTTTGCGATAGATTGCATGCAATTCAGAGACAGTCATGAATGAAATTCCAAACAATATCTACGACTGTCAGTTGTCAGTTATGTTTTAATACAGCACTTTTACTTACAGATAAGAAAACGAAGCAAGAAATGCATCTATATAATCATCAGGTAACTTTATTTTCTTTCACAAATCAATATTGATTGTAGAACATAAATTTTAGACACAAAAAGTACAAAATCATAACGTAAAAGCAGCAGAAATGATCACAATGCAGTGTCATCAGTCAATACAGTAAAATCCATAAAATGTATTTGTTTGGGTAAAAGTAGGTGTTGCGGTGTGGATGTGCATATTGTCACTGTCGAGCAGAAAACTTGTATGTCCAAAACGGTTACTTTTAAGGAAATGGAAAGAGTAACCTGTGTTCCAATGGAACCAATGTAGTTATTTAGTCACTCTTAATTAGTTAATACTTTTCAGAGGTTGGTTACATATAAAACGTGTATAAAACACAGGCAGTCAGGCACACTTTCAAAACAAACAAAAAATTGCTGATCTTCAAGCTCAACCCGTCACATTGCAAGCTTGTAGATCGGCTATTTTTGCTACTTTTGTGTGACACTCTCGTATGACGAAGTAGGGCATTTACGGAAAAAAATAAAAGAATAAATATGGAGATAAAAGGTTTCTGTCCGACAGCAACAATATAATTTTCGTGCAGGCAGCCGCAGTGGGAAATTAACACATGCAGCGCCACATGCAGGGAGTGCCAGTGTTGTATCTGATGAACTGTGCAGAAGGCCATGCAGGCACGTTTATGTGTAAACCGCTCATGTAAATCTGAGTCCACGGAGGCTTTTTTCCCCCGGCTGAAAATGCCAAAGTGCTCGCCTAAAAACACTTCGAAACACCAGAGGTGAAAATATTTTGCTTCAAGCTTTAAGCAGGCAAAACAAAAATGCCACACGTGAGCGCCAGCACAGAATAAATGCTCAGCGCCACGCCAAGCCACGCTGCTGGTGTTTCCAAACATTCTGACGCTCCCATTGTAAACAATTCAAAAGCAATTTTTTTAGGGGGAAAAAAATATATATATATTGGTGTACACAGCCCCTGAGAGTCTACAAATGTAACCTTAATGGACCCACATTTGTAGACTCTCTTGGGTATCACTTTTTCCATACACAAGGTGCTTTGCATAAGACCAAGCCAACAATAATAATGTCCCCTTGACCCCTTACAATAAAGAGTATTTATTTCAGGCTATGGGGTGAGTGGCATCTTCCTCAAATGGCTTGTACTGCTCTGGATCCTGCATAATGAGAGTGTAGAAGACAGTACCTTTTTTTTTTTTTTTTTAGAAGGCGTGAGTCAGGACATAAAATATCATCGCTGTCAGGTGGAAAGCTCATATGTCCAAAACTGTTATTATTCAGGATTCAAATAAAAAAATTGCATAAAAATAGCTCATCTAAAAGCTCAAAATGCGTCGCACAGCGACGCATTTTGAGCTTGTGGATTGGCTATTTTTGCTACTTTTGGGTGATGCTGTGGTAAGACAAAGTAGGGCATTAGTTTATGAAAAACATGAAAAGTTAAAATATGGAGAGGTTTCTGCCCGACAGAAATGATAACATGTGATGTAAACATCATGGCAAACATCATGTTTACCACATTTCTATACTGTAGCTTTAGCAACCTGCACCCATCTTATTTAAATAGGCAACACAAATCTGACTGTCAGTAATCTAAAATAGTATGGCAATAATAGAAATATTGTTTGTAAAAAAATGTAAAAATTTAAGTCAACAAACTTACCTGAACTTGGGTAATAGTAGCAGAAAAAATATGAATAATCTAAATCTGTAAAGTAACGTTGAACATTTGCCACTGAGAGTACTTAACCGATAATAGTAACTTAACCACTTAAACCCCCAGCATCCGTATTGTGGGGAAAACCTTCGCAGAATATAGCAGATCTAGTCACCAGTATAGAGCCTTGAGGGACTCCGATCAACCAAGTATAGAGCATCGCAGTTCCCGCCCACTTCCTGGTTTTTCGTGGTGCCGGAAGGAAAAGCTCAATGCATTTTTCCCATTGACATTTCCAAAAATATTTATATCAATTAATTTAAGCCTCGAATCAAGCCATCCAGGGTCCTGGTGAATCATGACCATAACACGTTTTTTTCTGTGATTCTTTTTATTTTATATTTAATGATATGATATACTATATTTAATAAATACCCTCTGTTTTGCCGTTTTCAAAAAAGTTTTTTTCACAGAATCAAACGTTTTATGGTCATGATTCACCAGGACCCTGGATGGCTTGATTCGAGGCTTAAATTAATTGATATAAATATTTTTGGAAATGTCAATGGGAAAAATGCATTGAGCTTTTCCTTCCGGCACCACGAAAAACCAGGAAGTGGGCGGGAACTGCGATGCTCTATTGAGCGTGCCAAAAATCCTGAAGGGGGCGTCAACAAGTGTCTTTTGGTAGCTGCGGACATCTTTGAGGGGTAAAAACCAGGTTGACTTAACATTGCCCAATGCCACGCCCAATGCCTCGCCCCCGCAGGCTGATTTGCCCCTTCTGCTGGTGACGACACGTTGGCACGCTTAATAGGGTTTGAGTGGTTAAGTGCAGTACCTGAGTAAACGTACTTTAAACAACTGATGGTCAGTTGTGCTTGTCATACCTGGCTAACATGGTTGCTGTTAGGGATGCACCGATATATCGGCCACATATCGGCATCAGACGTTATTTGCCGTTATCGTCAACATCGGTATCGGCAAAAAAAAGAATCGATTGATTTTTTCTTTGCTGGTTAAAGTTACAGGAGTTTTTACTCTATGGTGTTTGTGATATGAAATGTAAGCTTACCATAATCACAGTAATTATCATGTCATATTAAAGGGCTTTTTTTTAAAACCAACTTCAGTCAGTTTCAGTTCAGCACAGCCGAGGTGTGTGTGTGTGTGTGTGTGTGTGTGTGTGTGTGTGTGTGTGTGTGTGTGTGTGTGTGTGTGTGTGTGTGTGTGTGTGTGTGTGTGTGTGTGAGAGACACTGCCCAGCTGGCGCTCGTTGACACTCGTTAATGTTACTTGCATCAAGGCAATTATGTTGTTTCTCTGCAGATTCCGAACAGTTATTTATTTTAATGAAGATGTATTTGTTTCCCTGGCACAAAAGGGGGAAATAACACCCAAAGCAAAATAAACAAATATCGGTATCAGTATCGGCTAAATTGTTATTTTAAACATCGGCATCGGAATTTCCATATCGGTGCATCCCTAGTTGCTGTGTTACTTAGTTACTTTACACTAGTGATTACCAGTTGCTTGTCATACCTGGTTAACATGGTTGCTCAGAGCTTTGATCCCCAACACAGCAGAGCTGATATTGACACACAGCTGCAGGACTGAAACAATGATCAACACTGCGGTCACGCCTTGGGCCAGCACCTGGGACAAGAACAATCATGGTTATCTTTTTTCAAATCAGTGGAGCCCCCCCAGATGAATATGATGTGTTTGGCAACGGATGAGACGCGTTGTCATTGTGTAGCCTTTACAAAAGGCATTACACAGATTATGAATTATATTAAATTAGATGTCAGGGCCGCTTTGCGTCTTTCCGTCGTCACATCATCATTCCATCGCGGCCCTCACATCTAGGCCCTAGATCTGAGGCCTGATCTGAGGCCTGATCTGAGGTTGGTCCAGACAGAGTCCAAAACTCATCAGATGTCAGGGTGTTCAAACTCTCCAAACTTTCCTCTGTCATCCCTTCTAAGAGTGATCCTGTGCTTGCTTACCCCGGACGAACTTTCGGAGCTTTTGTCAATTATATAGTAGTAAGATAGTAAGATAAGATAAGATAGTAAGATATTGAATATAGCATTTAAAAGAATGATCATGATACAAATAAGAAGTCTATGGATTCAAAGCCTTGTATGATTTTTTTTTTCCATTTAAAGAACTGGACAGCTTTCAGGTACTATAACTGCCCTCGTGTGTTAAACATAGCACTGCAAGTATCAATAATTTTCTTAGCGAATAATCTATCAACTACTTTACCGATCAATCAGATAATCGAGCTTTTTTATATTATTTCAATGCATCACTAATCACCACTTAAGCCCTATTATACTTTGTCACTCAGCAGTGTCCTGCAAAAATAGTGAAAATTGCCAACCTACACACTTGTGAGCTTGTAGATCAGCTATTTTGACTACTTAGAACAATTTTCCAATTTTTGGAAGATTATCGCCTATAATGACGAGCCCAAAATAGGGATTTATTATGAATCGATTATTTTATTAACCCATTAAAGACCTGAGGCCGATTCTACACACGCTTTCTAAATCAGTATTCTCAAACTTTTTCGTGCCAAGGGCCCCCAAATTGATATATATTTGGGGGCATAAATACATCTGAAAATGTTTTATGCCAGGGACCCCCATAAGAGAACATTAACATTTTTTTTGCACCCCTAGTTCAACACTCACAATCATAGCTGCTTCGACCTCGGTGCAGTAGATCTGTGCCATGGAGGTCGTGTCAGCAATGTGATCGCACAGTGACCACAGGTCACCCGGAAAGTAAGTGGCGTAGAGCACAATGGCTGTAATGGCGGCAGCAATACCGGCTACGTTCACCAACACGTTGACAAACATCTAAAAGATGTTTGAGTTGCCATATTAAATGTACAGTATATTGCACAGACACATTTTAACAAGTTGTTCATACAAGTAGCACTGATGCCAATTAAAAAGGTGGCTGGTATTATTCTGTCAGTTTGAACAGTGCAGAAGTACCCTTGAGTAAGGCACTGATAAATGCATATCGTCACTTTTGGGTGGAAACCTTGTATATCCACACATATTTTTTGTGGCACTTTAAAACAGCATGTAACTTTCCTCTTCTACCCCGGATTTGAACCTGGTTTCCTCCGTAAGTGCTGACATTTTTACCCGTGAGCAAATCGAGCCTGCCTGCTCGCTCAGGGAATCTTGTGTCAGATCCTGTGTCTAGGTGAGACATAAACTTTGACACGATCTAAATGTCTCAATAGAAGAGCAGGGAGACAAAATACAACCACCCCAATTGTATAAGTTATATTGTATTAACATATTCTACTATACAGATCGGACAAAATGACAATTTATTCATTAAAAAAAAGTTACATAGTGCTGCTTTAACTTCCACTTTCAAAGTTTCAAATTTCAATAGTGAGCTTGTAGATCGTTTATCTTTGCTACTTTTGTGTGACATTCTTTTATGACAAAGTACGATGCATGAATGGAGCGTTTTGTATATGCCCGATATATTTGAAAATTACAGTAACCTTTTGTAATCTTCAATATTTCTTTTTCTAAAGACATATGAACAAATAAATAGCTGAACTGCTTACCATGGGAGGACTGGGGAACTTCTTGGTCAAAATGCACAAGATGCCAATGCCAATAAACTAGAGAATAAGAAAGAGAAATTAACCAAGAATTCTGTTGTAATTGTATGGTGATTTTTTTCCCTTTACTTATGCCATAAATCAAGGGTTTTCAGGCTGCGACCCCACACAATAATCAAATTTGAACCGGGGACCCCCCACCCTGACAAGCTAATTATATTTAGTTTGACTCGGATCCACAGATAAATATTGTGAAAATAGCCAAACAACAAGCTCACGCCACCTCTTGTGAGCTTGTAGATCGGCTATTTTCGCAATGTTTGCCTCTTTCATAGTTGACAATTTGCCCAATTTGGTATCAAAAAGGTATTAAAATGTAACTTTAGAAATGGGCAGATACCCTGTATACACGTATACTGCATGTTGTTTTGTTTACTGTTGAGTGAGAAAACAATGTTGCACATTAAGCTAATCTGGGGACCCCCAAAAATCATTTGTGGACCCCCAAAAATCATTTGTGGACCCCCCCCCCGGGATCCCGACCCAGTTTGAGAACCAGTGCCATAAATTACATGAATTAATATGAGACTCCTTACCACACCACCAAGGACGTAGGGATACAAAAGGTCCAGCGCCATAGCTCTGTACAATCCCCCAGTATGATACGATCCCGCACTGCTACTGGCGAGGACGGCCCCAAGGCCAACGTTAAGACACCCAGCCATGATCTGCAGGGCCTGTGTGTGGAGGAAACGTCACCGAGTTGTAGTTAGTGATTAATATCAGAATACAGAGCTTAAACTCGTGGATTAAAGGTTTCATGACATGCTGGTTTACAAAACATTAAAAGTCTTTATCATGGTCCTTCAAATGTGTATTAAATGGTTTTAACTGAAAATTTCACTCCAGTGAGCCATGGCAGGTTTTTTTCTCTCCCGTGTTCTGAAGCCTTTTCAGCTGCAATGGTGTCGCTGTTGAGGGATTTTGCCTGTCAATCATCGCCTCTGCTCCGCCCCCCCCCAAAGGAGAAGGATAGGGGAGGAGAGGGGGCGGGATTAATGGACTGTGACATCAACAAGTCCACGGGCAAATCACAGCACTTTTCTGAGCCTAATTATTCAGAAACCCCCAGACCACAGAAAATCCACTATGTGTTCATTCAAAGTTCAGTTTATTTGGGTGTAAGTAAACCTAGAAAAAAAAACCTGAAAAATAGAAGAAATAGAAATTTGATGTCATGAAAACTTTAAAGTAAAATCAAATCTCATGACTGAACACATTTTTGTAATCTGTGCTTTGAGAAACAGCGTGAAAGGAGGAGCCCACCACACACTAGCGCTGTGTTTCATAAACAATTAGCACAATGTGTAGAATTATGAATGTTTTGGTAGCCATACGGCCAACCAGTTGAAGAAATTGCAGATTTAACGTTTGCTTTTATGGAATATGAGATCAATAGGATTCTCTGGAAGATTGAACATGTTTTGCTAGTTCGACCACTTCAAATACTCTTTAATATTAAAATAACGAATAACCGAAAACATTTTTGGTGCATGACAAGCTTCCATAGAAGACATTCCCAACTTCTATAGAATCCAAATGACTGAAATCGGTCACGGTGACTGAGAGCTTAAATCCAACCTTTTGTTTTAACAAAGAAATATCACTTACACTTAAATGCAAAGCCCTGTGTTAACTCATTGAGTACCATTCACGTGTTTCACGTGTTTTACCGCTATGGTGCAACGTGCCAACCACGTGTTTCACGTGTTTTTGAAAAAAAAATCAGAACCCAAGATATCATTACTTGAAGATTTGCAGCTCCATCCACTCCTTGTTTAACTTATAACTGAAAAAGGCTGTATCTCGCTTACAAAGCACTTTTTTTTTACTTTGAAAATAAAAATAAAAACAAATCGCACTGGCCAGAAATAGCCAGAAATTATTCTGGCACTCAGTGAGTTAATTGGTTGCACCAGACTGGCAAGTATAATTTACCCTTAACCCATTAAAACCGGGAACACATCAGTGTAACCACTTAAACCATTATTTTATATTTTCTTTGGCTATTCAAAAATAGCACTTTTTTGGGTTTTTTTTTTAAAGGCAAACATTTTTAACTCAAATATTTGCTTCTGGGGGGTCCCTGGAACAAAATATGTTCAGATGGGGGTCGGCGGCCAAATTCATATCGGTGGTCCTTGACATGAAATCCAATTCAAATTCATGAGGTGGTCCTTTACTTGACATGAAAAAGTTTGAGAACCACTGATAGTATAGTGTTAGTAATGTAGTAACGTTTTTCAGAAAACCGTGTAGGACTTTTTAAAAACATTTTGTAGACTCGGAACCTCAGGCCTTATAATGGATTAATTGTGCAACTTCACCAATCACTCACCCCCAGTACTGACTGAGAAGTAACCGCGTCGACCCTCAGCTTCTCCGACGTCGAGCAGCACACCGGGCTGTAGCAGAGAGCCCCGAGGATCTGGCACAGCGGGGGGCAGCCACTTTTGGGGTCGGCGGTTATAGTGACTGTCGTCACCCCCTCACCCTTGGTCATGGACATCGACATCCTGATCACTAATAAAAGGAAACTGAAAACAAAATACGGTAAAGAAGAGAATCATCTTTATCATCACAGGTTTACAGGTGTAAACAGTTTTTTTTTTCTTCTTTTTTTGAGCGTGCTCCATCAACTGTAGTTCCTGTGAGAAGAGAGTGGGTAGAGCAAGGGGTCCCAAACATTTCAGGCTGTGGCCCCCAAAAATAATCATGTCTGAACTGGGAACCCCCCACCCTGACAAGCACTTGGAATTGTAGGCATTACATATTTAGGTTGACTCGGATAAACATTGTGAAAATAGCCGAACTACAAGCTCACAATGCCTCTCGGCTATATTCACAATGTTTGTCCATTTCTTATATGAAAATTTGGCCAATTTTGATATAAAAAAGGTCTTAAAAGTCATTAATTTGTAACTTTAGAAATGTGCAGATACCCTGTATACACTTATACTGTATGTTGGTGGTTTGTTTACTGTTGAGTGAGAAAACAATGTTGCACATAATCATCTGGGGACCCCCCAAAATAATTTGGGGACCCCCAGGGGCTCCCGACCCCCAGTTTTGGAGCCACTGGGGTAGAGCAGGAGGTAAGGAGGTAAGGAGGTAAAAAAGGACGCAGGTCAAATATCAAAAGTGTTGCATAATCAAAGTGTCAAACTATATACATAGTGTATATATAGCATGCAGGTTATGTACATGATGTTTAGAACATTAGCATCGTATGCAGGTGTGTGCGTGTCCTTTTTGAGGAACATTAGAATCATAAACCTCATATGTCTAAAACGGTTTTTAGACTGTTCTTTTCAGGATTCAAATTCAAAAATATCAAAAGTAGCAGAACCACTAGCTCAAAAAAACACATCGCTTTTCGAGCTTGTGGATCTGCTGCTTTTGATGCGTGTGTGACGCTGTAGGATGATCAGGCAAGGCGTTAATTTACAAACAAACACAAAAAGTTACAATATAGAGATAAGAGATTTCTGCCAGACAGCAACGATATGCAGCTGTACACATACAGTAGGGCAGAGATTAAAGGAAGCAGCAGCAGGTAGTGTTAAGGTGCAGTTCAATAGGCCTGTTGAGTGACATAATATACATGTATATACACAATACAGAACGTGGGTCATAATGGTAAATCATTCATCTGCTTCAGTAGGAGGAAATATAACTCTAGACGTATTAGGTCTCCAGTCGTGACGTGTGTTGTAAGCTTGCAGATCTGCTATTTCCGCTATTCTTGGAAAACGTGGAATCATGGAAACGATTATGCAAAATAATTGTGATCATCTCACATAATTACGATTAGGCGATTATGTAATAACTAGAGATGTACTTCCACATCTTATATCTTTTTTTATCTGAACCACATTAACCCTGGAATCCCTATTTTGAAAAATATTCAAATTATTTTCCAAACCTTTGACAATAGTTGACTTTTTAGCAGATCTACAAGCTATTCACTGTATGACGGAAGTATACAGGGCTTATGGGTTACAGAGCATTTCTGTCTCGTATTGACTATGCAATTCCTAAAACATGCTGATCTCCATGCCATAACTTCAAAACATTTTCATACTTCATATTATTGTCTAATACAATGGTTCTCAAAGTGGGATCGAGGGACCCTTGTGGTTCCTTCAAGGGATTTCCGAATGGTCCTTTTACTCTGTAACTCGGAGTGTACAAATGGAACCCATAAGGGTCTGTTATGGGGATCCTTGAAATAAAAAAGGAACCAGTGATAATAAAAGCAGAGATACAGAACATGCACATAATGACATAACAGTCTTACCTGTTCGCAGCTATTTGGCTTAAGAACACTGTATGGCAAAATCCAGTAATCCACCTGTCAATGCTGGTTGGTGTGATTATTGTGCAGTTTATGAGGGCTTGTTCCGGATAGTACCTCCTCCAATGGTAAACTTAACCCTCTCCTGTCCACTGTTGGGCAAGGCTCTCAGGAAGAGTAATGCGTTACTAGTTAATCATTGATCCTTTAAAAAAGTTATAATACCACATTGCGCATTACTTGGTTTCAAGAGTAACTGGTCTAGTAACATGACAAGCTATGTTTTGTCTTTTTGTAAAAGAAAATCAGCATCTCCATAAAGCTCGTCAATAGACAGGAGCATAAAGTGATCTAAAATCTCTTGGTAGACGGCTGCATTGACTCCTGACTTGATAAAACACAGTGAACCAACACCAGCAGATGACATGGCACCCCAAATCATCACCGACTGTGGAAACATTAACACTGGTCTTCAAGCAACTTGGATTTTGTGCCTCCCCACCCTTCCTACAGAATCTGGGATCCTGATATCAAAATGAAATCTAATATTTACTTTAATATGAAAGGTAAAGTTTCATGGCTCGTTTAAAAGGCGTCTGACGTTTTGAGTGCATAAATGTACATACTTTTTAAAATAAATCAACATTTGCTTTAATAAATCATTTTTTTTAATTATTGGTCTTATGTAGGATAAGGATAAGGATAAGGATAATTCCTTTTAACAGGTCGTTCATGAAAGTCCTTGCGGTCTTGTTTCCAATGAGAACCTGTGAGCAATTGGGGTTAAGAGTCTTGCTCAGGGACAAATTTCATATCATCGGCACATATGCTGGGATAGCCTGGAATCGAACCTGGGGCAACCAGGGCCAGCTGGTTCCCTAGGCGGGCTCACTAACCACTCAGCTATGGCCGCCCCTGTATTACCATGTAATGTTGTAAAGTTTTGATACTGTCCCAAAAGAATGTTCAAATGTTTCACTTTAAGTGTAATGAATCTAGAAATTATGAATTGAATTACGGGAACATTTTGAAAAAAAAAGATCTCCACCAGGCTGGGTTGCCTACCCAGGGCTGTCAGTCGTGGACACAGTCATCAAGACCCACGGAAGCTGCGAAGGAAAATGTACGACAGACATGGCGACCCCCTAAAAAATTATTCAGGACACATGGGCTGCATAATTGCAGAGACCGATGTAATAGAAAATGTGCTCAACCGTTGAGTCCTGTGTGAACAAGGTTACTTTCAATCGATATACACTGCACACAAAGTAAAGTAAATAGTAAAAAATATTTATTAAATTATACAGTCAAATATTGACTGATCCATTTGCGATGTGCTGATATACTTGAGAAGACGGTGGGTTTGTCTGTGTTACAACGTCGGTTGCCCCAGGTGACCAAGCCAAACAGGTAGTAGACACCATGCTTCTGACAAAACAAAGGGGCTCCAGAATCCCCCTGTAGAAAAACAAAACAAAAATGCAATCTGTTAAACCACTGGTTCTTTAACCTTTTTCATGTGAAGGACCCCTAAATTGATGTGTAGTTGGGAATGATGCCCGTTGGGAACGATGTTTGTTGGGAACGCTCGGGATATGCAATACCCGCTGTAAAGAACCACAATGTGTTTTTATCCTTGACGTTTTCGTGAGAAGCATGCAACATGTGTTTTTCTTTTAATCATAACGTCCAATATGTAAAATCAAATACCCTTTGTCAGAGTACCAGTTTTACCTTTCTATGCCCATTTATTGAGATCTCTGTATCCGTCTGTTTTCTGGTCTCTTTTATGCCCATATATGGGCATACATTTTAGAGATCCCAACCACTGATCCGACCACATAAGGAGATTTGAGAATTTATCAATAATTGTTGGAGAACCTTCATAACGGGCCTCCCCCTCCTCGGGTCTATCGATTGGGCGGTTCCAAAGATATGCGAAAGGCAATCATAATGATCACAACTTCCCTTAATTAAAATGTATAGTAAAGCTCTTTCAAAACACAATCTCACAAAGAAAAGAAAATTACATACAATCTGTGTAAACTGATTGCAATTAAAAAATATATATATATATTATGATTTTATACTGTATACTGTATAATGTTGACATTTCTGTGTAGGGATCAATAACGGTTGATATTATCTTCCCGTTCTCGTGCCTCTCCTTTATATTACACAGCTTTATCTCTCAAGGTTCAAAGGTTAACAACCTCTAGACTTTAGTGAGATGGACCCGAGTTGGCTCTGTATTTGGACCACTTTTCCCCCCTCTTTTTTTGTGCTTACGTTCCCGGCAAAAAGAATGGATGCTGAGACTCAAGTGGTTAATATGTTATTGCATAACAAGTTTACACTATAACTACTAGAAAGGAGCGTGTGAAGTCATTCTGTGACAGCTTCCTTAGACAGCTGTTACATTGCAAAATAAAAATAAATAAATAAAATGTGCAATAACAAATACAAAGACACTGTATATATATATACACTGTATAGAAGGCACAAGAAAGGAACTGCTAAATGTATGTAATCAAATATACAACAGGTCAAAACAGTGCATGGAAAAAACCTGCAAATCCTTCCCCCCTCAATACTAGACCAACGCACATTCTGTATCTGTCTGTCTGCGTCCCTTTTATGCCAACACATGGAGATCTTTGTATCTGTCTGTGCCCCTTTTATGCCCATATATAGAGATCCCAACCACTGATCCGACAATATATGGGGATTTATCTATATTTTGGGGGAAAACCGCCAATCCGACCGACTTTAGACTGGGCACCGCACCACCGCAGGTCGATCGGTTGGGCGGTTCTCAAGATATGCGAAGGAAATATTATACACAGACAAATTGTGAATACCACCAGATCTTCAAACTCAAAACACGATGCATTGTGATCTTATAGGTGGGCTATTTTCACTTTTTTTAATAAGCCTAACAGTCTGTTTTTAATCGGTTAGTTTTCAACCTGAACTGGAAAACAACTACAGAATCAGCCATGCCCTTTTAAAGACGAGCTCTGTTGACCCTTTTAGAGCATATCAGTGGTCATTGTTGGGACATGGTTAATATATGCAAAACAGAAGGAAAAGTGTGCATTTTAATTATCAAAAGTCAAATCTTAAAATGAAAACACCTTTGTGGACATTTTAACGTCTACATGGGTTTTTATAAACCCATTGTAACATTGATAACACACGTCCCCGTTTCTGGTGACTGAGTCTTTCTAATGCGTGAGGGGGCCAACCCAGAGTCTAGGACCTGGCTAAGATATGTATGCACTTAATTGAGGAGAGAATATCTCAAGTGTTCTTGGCTAATATGACCCCAGGGAACAACTTAGGAACTTTGACCAATTCTCTATCCGGGACGAAATACCCACGCCCTTTTTAAAATGACCATAACCGGTGCACTATTTCCAACATGGAAAACCGTTGGAGCTACAGATTTACTGAGGTGCTCAAAATGTTCAGAATACTTATGTTTAGGCAAACATAGTAAAGTGCAACATTTCTAATTTGATATTTTATGACAGAACAGCCAGGGCTTAAGCCCTCTCCAGACCAATCTGAGTCGGCCCGATTTTGGGCCGAATTGGCTTCGGGAAGCGTCGGCCAGTCGGTTAGGGGTCCGTCGGGGGGTCCGTCGGGACCTTTTCGGCCGACCCAGAGCCGACCGAACATGTTCAGCTTTTTAGCCGACTGGTAGCGCAGTGGCAGTGACAACAGAGGGCTGTCGGTGTTGCCAGATTATGTGAGAGAAACAAGCGACCATGTCTATGAAAACCTACATTCACTGTTTCTTGTTGTTGCTCCCAGAGAGAGAGAGATTGATTGATTTGCCCTACTTTTGCGCTGTGGTGATTGGGAGCAGGTGTGTAAATTTGTCCAGTGACGGAGTCACATGCATCCGTGTTTATGTATAAATATGTAATGCGCAAGTATGTAAACATGTCCTTCTGAGTGGGAGTTCAAGCATTGCATGAATAGGCTCGTAAAGCAGGGAGATAGTGACAGAGGAAGAGTGGTAGAGGGGGATAGAGAGGGGGGAGAAAGAGAGAGAGAGAGAGAGGGAAAGAGAGAGAGAGAGGGAAAGAGAGAGAGGAGGGGAGAGAAAGAGAAAGAGAGAGGGGAGGAAGACAGAGAGAAAGTGGGAGACGGAGAGAGAAACGGAGGGAGGGAGAAAGAGGGAGGTAAAAAGCGGCAGAGAGAGAAGGAAAGAAAGAAAGAGGGAGAGACAGAGGGAGAGAAAAAAGGGAGAGTGAAAGATTGAGAGAGAAAGAGCGAGCGAGAGATTGAGGAGACGGAAAGAGGGAGAGAGAACGAGCAATTAAGTGAATTGCTTTCACCTGCTGCTGCTGCTGCTGTGCGGAGTGTGCTACAGGGCATATCTCCGCCAAGCCAGGGTGACCTACCCAGGCTCATGAAATTCATATTCAGGCTAGTAGCCAATTAGAATGAAATCTTCAAAAACGGACTCATATACTGATACAGAACCATATATTGGCTATATATTATGGCTGTCGGGTGGAAATCTTGTATGTTCCTTTTTTATTATTATTTAAAAACAATTTAAAATCGTGAAAATAGCCAATCTACAAGCTGTAATTATTAATAATTAAGAAATACTATATTTTAAAGAGTGAAAAATCAACTAAAGTCATTATTAGTGCAAGTTCATTCACATTTCATTTGAATGAAAATAACTTGTGGGTAAAATACATTCTGTGAATCTAATGTGATTAATGTGACCGCTACTTCAGTCAGTGAAGTCCAGGGCTGAATGTGACATATTGAGACCTATATAACTAAATATTGGTCATTTGCCAACACATTATTTTGTGAAATAAATGGGTAATATTTCACAGATAGTTATACTATTCTTATAATATATTAAAATACAATCATCCTTAACCTTCAAGTTAAATGCATTATTTCCGTGGACTTAAAAATCATTTTTGGACTTAAAAATCTTTATTATTTTTTTGGATGGCCTTCCTGCCCTGGCAGGAAGGCCGGGCAGGGCCTTTGTGCCCTCCAAAAAATTACAACACCAAAGGCCAAGTGGCCTTGCCCCTAAAATGACGAAATTCCAGGCTTGAATGCAATAGATGTACTCTGAGTCTGTTACAAGTAAAAGTCTGGAATTCAACATTTACTTGAGTAAAAGTACTAAAGTATTGGTATAAAAATGTACTTAAAGTACCAAAAGTAAAAGTACAAAAATGTTTGAAAATAGCAGATCTACAAGCTCAGAACGCGTGCATCGCAACACGTTGTGAGCTTGTAGATCTGCTATTTTCAAATAGCTTATAGGTATAAAATAGGGCTAAAGTGGTTAATGTATGTTTCATAATGATTTATATCTGCAAAGTAACTAGTAACTAAACATTTCAAATAATTGTTGTGGAGTACAAGTATAGACAATTGGAAATACTCCAGTAAAGTAAAAGTACCTCAAAATTGTACTTAAGTACAGTACTTGAGTAAATGTACTAGTTACTTTACACCACTGCACGTCAGTGAAGAAAAAACGCTGGGAACATCCCTAAGTGGCTTTGCAGGGAAACAAGCCCAAAGTCGCTTATAATAAGCAGACCTGGCAACGCTGGCACGCTAAAAGTCAAATTAGCACATGAATGGCCAGTCGGCTGACAGACTTAAATGGCAACTTTTGCCAACCGAATACCAGTCTGTTGCAGTCTGGAGTAGTCTGCAATAGTCTGGACGAGTCTGTTTGGTGCGGAGTTGCCTTTACAGTCTGGATTACAGTCCAGGGGCATAGGGATTTTGTGCTAACCCTAAAAGCACTACATTTGTCCCAGATGTAACCCAGGGCATGCTCTAATGATTTAGCAAGGGTGCCCGAGCCAAACTTGGTGTCTAAATCATGTGTTTTGACAATTAGAAACATGTTTGAATGCTTATCTTTATGATTTAATCAATCTAGAGGACACTAATTTGATTATCACAAATATGGCCACTATGTTATGAAACAACCAATGTATCTTACAATGTAATTTTATTGAAACAATAGAATTTAAGAGTAGAACTCATTCCTAATGATACAGCTACAGCTAGTGCAGTAGGTGCAACAATGCTCAGCATAAAATGTAATACTATATAGTATTACTATATACTGACCATCTTAATCCGGCCCGCCAAGTCCTCAAAGAAAAACAAAATGCCCCCCCCCCCCAAAAAAAATAATAATAATATATATATATATATATATATTTACATTCTAAAAGGCTGCCATATGTTAATAGTTTTGAGGTTTTGAGTACTATACCTACTTGCATTCCTCCATCCGTATGTACTCAAATGTTTTATGTTTATAATGTAACAGTGAAACAGTCAACCTTGAATCCATATTTATAACATAATGCAATGTGTTTGATCAGTGACCTAAGGATTGGTGCATATCAGACAAGATACGGTCTAAATTTATAGGCTCATTTAAAAGTTGATACAGCATTGACGTATGCAAGTACGTCAATTGACGTATGCAAGTACGATTGTTTTATGCAAGTAATCTTTTTATTGTAAGGCCAGAGTACACCAGAGTGATACAGTACAGCTGTAAAAAAGAAAACTGATTATTGTGAAGACAAGTACCTTATTGTAGTAAGGTAGGCTACTGTCTACCAAATTCATGCAGTTTTAACATAATTCAGCACCATGTGTTTCACGTTTCAATTCAATTGTACAATGTGTGGCCCTTCACTCACTTTATCGAAGTCCGTATGAACCCCTGGAAAAAAATCTTGCCCACCCCTGGACTAGTATGATATCATACTAGTCAAAGGTGTATAGAATTGTTTACAATAGTTTATATCACATTATGGTCTTGGTGTTACAACAGCAACAGCTTTACTGGCACCTGCAAGCTCCAGTAAGGTTCACAAGTCTTAGTAATGGAGTCCCAGTACCAGCACAACCTATTGAGAAATCTGGGATATTTTGTTGGACAGAGGTTGTCTGATCCAATAGAAGCTGGTCTGAAGCAGTTTTTACATGCTGAATCAGTGCAGCTTGGGTGGGAGGAATGTTCTTGAGGGACTGAGAAAAGCCACTGTCAGGATTCATCTACTCTGCTGTGGCCACAGCTCTTGCTGTATGATGATGACCATACACTCCAATCTTTGGACATGGAAATTGGAGTTGATCTTTTCAGGCTCCAAGGTGAGGGTGACCAGGGTTTCTGTGAGATACCTGCACTCCTTTTCCCATAGTCATGGAAGGCTGATGTTGGTCAAATGGTACCAGGTCCCTTGAGAACCTTCCTCCCACCCAAGTGTCAGAACCTTAATGGACCCATCTTGCAGATGCCAGTAAAGCGTGCACTATCCTCCTCCACAGTGGCTGCAAGAGTCATTTGGTGGACACAGCAAATGCTGCAAAGCTGGAGTCTGTTGCATTTCGATATATAGATGTATGATTAGGACATTAAAAAACAGTCATCTCTTTGTGTGTGTGTGTGTGTGTGTGTGTGTGTGTGTGTGTGTGTGTGTGTGTGTGTGTGTGTGTGTGTGTGTGTGTGTGTGTGTGTGTGTGTGGCAGTACTGTATGTATCAGTTATTGCAGAGCTGTTCTGTTGTTGTAGTAACACCAAGACAAATTCCTAGCAACCATTTGTTGTTTAGCAATTAACTTTTCTGATTCTAATTTAAACATATTGCTCAAATTCCATACACCTTTGACTATTATGATAGTGTTCAATGCATGCTGAGCATTGATGTGCATAGTGTACTGGCTGTTGCTGTATACTTTGGGTTCTATATTCATATTATATTGTTTCAATAAAATTACATTGTTTTCTCCAGTTTGATCTTAATTTGATCTACTGTATACACTCAATTTGGATGAAACTTTATATTAAATAACATGTTTGGTATAGTGGCCATATTTGTAATAAGGAAGTCAGAGTGATCTAGATGGATTCAATCATAAATATGAGCATTCCAATGTGTTTCTAATGCTCAAAAAGCATAAAGTAGACGCCAAGTTTACCAAATTTTCAAAACTAATATTTCTTTGAAATATGTAAAATTGAGGTCCAGCCACACCCAGTCATAAAGATAAGCATTCCAAAATGTTTCTAATTGTCAAAAAACATGATTTAGACACCAAGTTTGCATTTATAGCTCATCTGGTTCAAAAGTTATAGCCAAACCCGTTTTTAGCTGTTCTGTCATAACATTTCAAATTAGAATTTGAAATTAGAATTTTTCCCTAAACATAAGTATTCTGGACATTTTGAGCCCCTCAGCAAATCTGTAGCACCAACGGTTTAGCAGATAGAGCCATGTTGGAAGTAGTGCACCGGTTATGGTCATTTTAAAAAGGGCGTGGTCATTTTCAGGTATTTCCTCCCGGATAGAGAATTAGTCAAAGTTCCTAAGTTGTTCCCTGGGGTCATATTAGCCAAGAACAGTTGAGATATTCTCTCCTAAACGAAGTGCATACATATCTTAGCCAGGTCCTCTACTCAATAGTTACAAATGTCACTTTAACACTTACCATACAGGAGGCCGAGCCAGCTGAGTGTGTACACAAGTGAGTGTTCTTGAGGCGATCGCCTCCCCAACGGTCCCTGCAGGCTTTCTTGTCGACTAGACTCAGCTTAGCCTGGTGCAGAGTATCAGGATTCACATCCACTGGGGGGGGACAACACCACAGGAATGAACCCATTAAGATGTGAGGCCGATTCTATATTAATGTCTTCTAAATACTAACAGTTATAGCAACTTATGTTGCTATAACTGTTAGGATTATGTTACTTATGTTGCTGCATCAGTGGTGCTCAAAACTTTTTCATGTCAAGGACCCCCAGAATTACATGTATTTGGCCACGGACCCCCATCTCAAAATATTTTGAGCCAGGGATCCCCAGAAGCAAAGATTTGCGTTAAAAATGTTTGCTTTAATAAACATATATTCAAATATTTGCACACATTCAAGATTTTTCAACTGAACTAAATATTGGACCTGATCACCACAAGCCACCCAATCTTCCCAAGATTTTCATACTAAAATGGCTTTTGTTCAGAGAGACAAATCAGGAGAAAATGTACTTTATTATCAACCTTTCTCTGTCCCAGCAATACACTCTCGTGGGATCTAGCACCAGTAAACATAGGAGAGGACGTGCGCAAGATTTGCCATCAGATGTCGTGCCTACTTAGGAGACCATTTGTAGGATTTGTTTGTGTACCATTCGGCCTCTAGTGGCTCCAATTGGGATGGCGGATCTTCCAAAATGAACCATCTTTGACTAACCTCACATCCACTTGGGGGGGGACACAACAGGAATTAGCAGGAGCCAGTGGTGGAAGAAGCCCCCCTCAGATTTGTTTTACTTAAGTAAAAGTATCAATACCACACTGTAGAAATACTACAATTTCTCAGAATTCACAAAATAAAAGCTCTACATTCTCAAAAACAAGTCACGATGCGTTGTGAGCTTCTAGATCTGCCATTTGTTTGATAAAATCAAAAATCTAAATATTGAAACAAGCAATTGTCTGGGTGACAAAATTACCCCAGAGGTTTTTGAAATTTAAATACCCCTTTCAAAAGGGAAGTTTCACAGCTGGAAGAAGCTGTATTCACTCAAAGTTAACAGTATTTGTAGTGGGAAAGAGAAAAACACAGGTCAAGTAAAGGTTTTGGACATAAAAAGTTTCAGTCCGACAACAACGATATTGTTGGACATTCGGGACTGTGTGGAATATATTTAAATGCTGAATCACGTTAACAGTGTTTATACAGTATATGACAGTCTTATTACCTGCTTCTCTGCTTTTCCCCCAACCTGTTGTGACACAAGACCAGCTGTCATCCAGTGTCACATCATGAGGGATACAGACTGGGAAAATGGCTGTACCTAGGGACAGTAAGAGACAAAAGGATGACATTGGACCTCTACAGCAGTGCTTCTCAAAGTGGGTCCTTGAAGGGGTTCCAGGGGGTCCCCAGCTAAATTATATATAGTTAGGAATCAAATGGAACCTTACAGATCTGTAAAACAGTGTACGAATGTAACCAAATGGACCTGTGTTACATTCGTACACTTTCAGAGTTTAAGGGATATTTCACTTTCAAACATGTTTCGGGTCATTTTAACATTTACTCGGGCTTGTGTGAGCACCCCAGACAGTTTTTAAGTTGATTGATTCAGCATTTAGATAGTTGATATTCATTTTATCTGACACGCAGTATACAAACATCCTATACAAGCCCATTGAAACTTCAAACTCCATTTTA
Source organism: Gymnoscopelus braueri (assembly GCF_963280865.1). Classification (NCBI taxonomy): domain Eukaryota; kingdom Metazoa; phylum Chordata; class Actinopteri; order Myctophiformes; family Myctophidae; genus Gymnoscopelus; species Gymnoscopelus braueri. The sequence continues at coordinate 48,220,673 of NC_137608.1, read as the reverse complement.
ACCATGATAGATTCATCAAAAACACCCCTCCTTGGTTCTGGTGACTGATATTGTCCTCTAATAGGGGCATGTTTTGTCAATTAATTTATTAAATAATTAATTTATTAAAGAAAAAAAATCCCCCCAAAATGTGTAATACCATGGGTTTGTATAGGAAGGGGGCGTGTCTGATAAAAACGTGTATCCAACATCTAAATACTGAACCAAGCAACTGTCTAGGGTGCTCGCAAAAGCCTGAGTAGACATATCCAACATATTTGAAAGTGAAATATCCCTTTAAGTTTTCTCCAAATATTAAAAACAAATTCAAACATTTTCAAAAAATAGCAGATCTACAAGCTCACGGCACGAAGTGGCGCGCTGTGAGCTTGTAGATCTGCTATTTCTGAATAGCCAACATAAATGGATAAAGTGGTTAAAATGATTGTGACGCTATATTAACTACTTTAGTTAGGACCCCCTGGAACTTTGAGAACCACTGGGTTAGGTCACAGGTTTTCAAAGTGAGGTCCACCAGAGGGCGTCACAGAGCCAATATTAAATAACTAGAAAATACATTTAAAAAAAAATGGATGTGCCAGTTTAACCACTTTCAACCTGGCATTTCTTTTAACCATGACCCACCTGGATGTCACATCACTGTGACTGTGTTTACCACGCACCAACACACACAATAACAGAGGACATTACCTACCACTGTGCAGCAAACTCAGGTGTACTCTTGATTAAAAGTGGCGTAAGTGGTAGTTTTAAAAAAAATTAAAAGGTTTTGTTAAAAGGTTAAAAGTTCTATATTCAGATAGAAATCATTGCTATATAAAGTGTTTGTTCAGTAACAGGGGTCTCCCCGTCTCGCCAGCTCTTAAGTGAACAGAAAATACATTCCTTGCGTCGGACAATTTTTACTCAGTCAGTCAGAAGAGAGAACTCCACACATATCATTTAGCTTCAATTTCATAGTGTTCCAGTTCCAATTGCATCTGCAAATTGTTTTTGTCTCATCACTTTCAATTTGTATGAGTTCTCACTTCTGGTGTTCTCTCTCCTCCCTTATTGTGAAATGTCTTAAAAGGAAGAAAGAGAAGTCGTAAAAACATCCATCAATAAGCTCACAACGTGAGAAGATAAGACTGTTTAGCCATTTCAAAATAATTTGACAAGAAAGTGGTTAAAATGGCACAACAAGTGATATTATGTGTGTGAGTGTGAGTGTGTGTGTGTGTGTGTGTGTGTGTGTGTGTGTGTGTGTGTGTGTGTGTGTATTTTACCATTATAATTTTTTTTCTCCTTTCAGGCCCCTATTTTGAAAACCACTGGTCTGTGAGTAATGAAAAAAGTACCAATTCTGGCAGGGACACTGAGGTGGATGAGCGACAGGTCTGAGCTCCCGTCGTCAGGCGGACTGTACACCTGCTCCACCACCACGCTCTGGACGGCCATGTAGTTCAGGTCATGAACGCCTAGCACCACCAGGTCATTTCTAGGGCTGGAGGAAGAGATTACAGTGATTGGCCAGGTTTCCCAAACGAATTTGGGCTCATGCGCAGCCTAGAAGCTGCGTAAGAGCCTCCACGCACCTGCGCAGTAGCAACCCCGCCACGCACTATCTTCATTAGTAGCAGCTGTGTGTGCTCTACGTGCCATCTAAACTGGCTTCAGGAGGCACCATCGTCGTAGTTTCTCATTACGTGTGTGCTAAAACTACATTCGCGAGACAGCATAGACGAAAAGACCTCCTGGACGAAGTCTACGTAAAGCCGACGTAAACTACGTAGTGCTGTCCTACGCTACACTGCAGTTTAAACACCCTTTGCGAAAGTGAAATGGATCATAAAAATACCAGAGCCAACTGTCAGATGTCCTGAAGCAGTCCACTCCAAATACAACTTTTGAATAATATATTTATGAATGAAATTACAGTGGTGAGTTGACATCTGCAAGGTAAATAAAACACTAAAGTGTCCCCATTATGCAAGTAAATTAAATATACTTAAAATACCAAAAGGAATGCAGAATGTCCCATTTCCCAAAATTAATATGTATTAAAATATTTTGAAAATAGCAGATCTACAAGCTTGTGAAGCGTTGTGAGCTTGTAGATCTGCTAGTTTCAAAAGATGTTTTAACCATTCATAAACATGGCGAGCGCAACAGCTGTCACTTTGTGAGAGGAACTGGGGACTTTCATCATAACGTTTAACTATAAAACTTCGAAATTAAGTAAACATGTTTAGCTCAGCATCATTTATATACCTTTAGTTAACTTGGCATATGCTTAATATTTTTATCAGACGATCGGATCATCCGTGAGAGTACAATTTGTAAACTTCGGGTTCATGCATATAGAGGACGAAGCCCTGGTTCAGAGCGTTAGTGAACTACAGCCACACATGTCCGTAAAGCGTCCGTCAAGTTGCCGTACGGACGCCGGAGGTCCCATCCACTCCCATGTTAAAAAAAAAAACGGAACGGTACTTCCGGTTTTAAACTTAACATGGGAGTGGATGGGAGTTCCGGCGTCCGTACGGAAACTTGACGGACGCTTTACGGACATGTGTGGCTGTACCCACTAACGCTCTGAATCAGGGCTAGAAGCAGCGCAGCTGCCCGCGTTGGTTGTGTGTGTGTGTGTGTGTGTGTGTGTGTGTGTGTGTGTGTGTGTGTGTGTGTGTGTGTGTGTGTGTGTGTGTGTGTGTGTGTGTGTGTGTGTGTGTGTGTATATATATATATATATATATATATATATATATATATATGTGTGTATGTGTGTATGTGTGTATGTGTGTGTGTGTGTGTGTGTGTGTAAATTATATGTGTGTGTGTGTAGTCGGTCTTTTCATAGATCTATTTCGCTACGATGGGTGTTACTAGCGCCCCAGGGCGCTAGTAACAAACTGCTTCGTAGGACAGCACTGCAGGGCTACGCCTCTCGCAGAAGTAGGAGGAGAGTAGGATACGCCATTCTGTCTCCCAAATGTAGTTTTAGCAGACACGTAACGCCGTGGACGTGGGAACCCATAGCACGTTGGGCACAACCAGCTGCTACTAATGAGGGTAGAGCGTCGGTTTCGCCGGGTCCCAGGCTCTTACGCAAGCTGCGTAGGCTGCACATGACCTGAAATCTACGTGGCTGCTATGGTACTGCGCAGACTGTGTGGACACACGTAAGACCCGTCGTAGAACCTGCGCAGATGCTCAACGCAGCATCTCTACGAATCTCTTTGGGAAACGCGGCCATTATCAGTTATGCCGGGTGTTCAATTTGTAAAAGAAAAATGGCTGTTTTACAAGCTCACAACACATCCATACGTTTGTCAGCTTATCGATCAACTTATAAAAGAAAACATTTTGACATTTTGATTTTTTAAGTTGTTAAATTGCGATATTATTTTCAAACCTAAACATAAATATCAAGCACAGTCTACATTTCCCAAAAGGAAATGCATGAATATTTAATCACTCTCACGTTTTTCACCCCCGCTAAGTTTTTCCATAACTGGAACCCTTTTATCAACCATTTCAGTTCCTTACAAACATTACCCCCTGACTGAATCCCTCCCCCCCTCCTCTTCCCCGCCCTCCCCCGTACACCTTGTCTTTTTTATTATAATTGTATCTCTTCTTTCCATTCATTATTTCCTTGCATTTCCCCTTTATTTTATTGTTATCCTTACCCATTTGATTCTGTTTTACTGTGCTTCAATAGTTTTACCCATTTGATTCTGTTTTACTGTGCTTCAATAGTTTTACCCATTTGATTCTGTTTTACTGTGCTTCAATAGTTTTACCCATTTGATTCTGTTTTACTGTGCTTCAATAGTTTTACCCATTTGATTCTGTTTTACTGTGCTTCAATAGTTTTACCCATTTGATTCTGTTTTACTGTGCTTCAATTGTTTTACCCATTTGATTCTGTTTTACTGTGTTTCAATAGTTTTACTAACATTGTAAGTTTAAATCCTCATACCATGCAATAACTGCAACGTCTAATACACCCAAAGAACGACACACACGGATACTGCTAATCACTTTGCTATTGTCGCTCAGTCGTTCGTTTCTTTTTCAAAAATTGTATTATCAATCAAATGTTTTATTATCATCATTTCTCCATGTATACAGAGATAAAGGGGACAAAAACTAAAAAAGGGAATACAAATGTACACCTGTACCTCTGTAACTATGTACTTATAATTGTCGCTAATAAAAAGATTAAATACAAAAAATAATAAATTAATTAATACTCTGACCAGAAGGTAGATTCGGCTATTTTTGGCAAATGTTCACCCATTTCCCCCAAATATTCGCCTGATATGGCATGGCCAGAATAGGGACAATAGGGTTCAAGTGGTTAAGGGTTCGGGTGCAAAGAAACCTTCGATGTAATGAGCAGGTCTCCACCATGGCAAAAATAAACGTACAGCTCACAAGCTCACGATGCTTCACATTGCGACGCGTTGTGAGCTTGTAGATCTACTATTTTCAGCGAAGACATATGTGGTAGAGGAGTGGGCCAAAAATAGACCCCTGGGGAACCAAAGTCAACGACATATGGGTTTAACCCATTTAGACCGGAGGCCGATTCTAAAAACGCCTTCTAAATCCCGACCAATATTTATTCAAAAATTACAACAAATGTATGTTGCTACATGGCCCATCCTGAAAGGTATAGTTACAAATGGGGGTTCCCGCCCGACATGGAGCTGGTTGCTCGTTTCTCTCACAGAATCTGGCAACACCGAGGACTAGCTTCCACGTCGTTCTGCATGAACGGCAGCTCATAAGGGTACATTAAGTGCATGTTTTGAGTGTCAGGACACTGCATAATGAGGATTAGTGGGGGAAAAAACAAACTTTGGAGCTGCTAAAATAGGCGATTTTCGTTGTTACACAGTACTCCATTGTGCCAGTGGAAGGGGTCTCCACAATGGACAACAGGGGCTTCTATGAAAAAATTAAACTGCCCCTGGTATGTTGGCGAGTGATTAGCGACACATCAAAGCAAACACCTAATATGACTGGAACTCTCCTTTAAGTTGTGAAGATGTTTGTGTATCGTGACAATAAAAGCCATTTCATATTTGCGCTGCGCCTGTCACCTGCTATGGCAGTGGCGGGGTGCCAGCACCCACTGTTTGTGGATCAGGGTGCCACTGCAGTAGTGGAAGCCGTCTGCCGTCTGCAGACTGACTTGCCAGGGCCAGGCGTTTCGGCACGCCGCGGTCACGCCGCCCAATCGCACCCGGCCGTCCTTGGATAGGGTCAGCTCAGCCAGGGTGGGCTGCACGGGACAGGCTGACCTCTGCACCGTGCCACAATTCTGTGGGATCGCTAGAGTGGTGGAAGTAGTGATACAACAAGGTAGAAATATTTCATTACAAGCAAAAGGTCCTATTCAAGGCAATCAATGCAAGGTGACAATATTCAAACATTTGTTTTAATGGTAAAACCTACATACTTGCAGACTCCAGCCCAGGATCCGGATGCCCAAAGTCTTCAAACATGCCTGCATGCACGCGCACACACACACAGCATTTGGATCATTGTCAGTTTTTTCACTTTTCATCTGAACATAGAGGATCAGCTAAAACAAATACCTATCAGTTGCTTAGATTAAAGGTAGGGTAAGTGATATTTTTTGGTTAAAACAAAAGGTATTTTGTTAAAAGGTTAAAGCACTATATTGTGATAGTAATCATTGCTATAGAGTGTTTGTTCAGTAACAGGAGTCTCCCCGTCTCTCCAGCTCTTTAATAAACAGAAAATAAATGTTCTGGTAGGTGTCAAAATCTCAGCCAATCAGGAGAAAGTACAAATTTGTAAGCTTAATTTGTATAGTGTTCCAGTTCCAATTTTGTCTGCTCATTTCTTAGTGTCATCACTTCCAATTTCACTTGTTTAATCTGTATCCTGATTGAGTTCTCTGTCCTGGTTGGATAAAATTGGAAATGAAACTGAAACGAAAATGAATTTTCCGTTTTATAAAGAGCTGGAGAGACAAGGAGACTCCTGTTACTGAACAAACACTCTATAGCAATGAGTACTATCAGAATATAGAGCTATTTAACACTTATTTTAACTAAAGTAAATCACTTACCCTACCTTTAATACAACTACTACTACTAATAATAATAATGGACAGCAGATGTGACGTGCTGTGAGCTTATAGACTATTTTCGCTTTTCATCGTACGAGACGATAAGTGGTTACTTTTCGTGTAAAGTGCAGAACCCTGAGGAACCTCTCTTTCACATGCCGTCACAAAATATTAACGATCACCACATCAGTCCTGGTTCTAAGGTGGCGTCCTTACCGGTCAACTGGGCATTGATCCAGTCCACGTGGTCCTTTAGTATGGTGTAGACCCCTGGTCTCCTGGCCCGGCCACAACCCACCCCCCAGCTGACCAGCCCACCCAGCTCCCACCTCGTCCCAGTGAAGCAGGACATAGGACCACCAGAATCCCCCTGAAGAGCAGAGATGGGGTAGTTATTATTAGGAACACAAGAACGCTCGCCCTGGGTCAAGACCGGCGACCTTGGACCGGTCGCCACCAGGTATTCCGAAAACGTAACCTCAGTAAAACTATGCCTAACCCTAACCTTATTTCCAAACCTTAACCTCAGTAAAACTATGCCTAACCCTAACCTCATTTCCAAACCTTAACCTCAGTAAAACTATGCCTAACCTTATTCCAAACCTTAACCTCAGTAAAACTATGCCTAACCCTAACCTCATTTCCAAACCTTAACCTCAGTAAAACTATGCCTAACCTTATTCCAAACCTTAACCTCAGTAAAACTATGCCTAACCCTAACCTTATTTCCAAACCTTAACCTCAGTAAAACCATGCCTAACCCTAACCTTATTTCCAAACCTTAACCTCAGTAAAACTATGCCTAACCTTATTCCAAACCTTAACCTCAGTAAAACTATGCCTAACCCTAACCTCATTTCCAAACATTAACCTCAGTAAAACTATGCCTAACCCTAACCTTATTTCCAAACCTTAACCTCAGTAAAACTATGCCTAACCTTATTCCAAACCTTAACCTCAGTAAAACTATGCCTAACCCTAACCTTATTCCAAACCTTAACCTCAGTAAAACTATGCCTAACCTTATTCCAAACCTTAACCGCAGTAAAACTATGCCTAACCCTAACCCAGGCGCGGAGATCCCGGGCGGGACGGGGGATTTTGTCTTTCCCTAGCTTCAGATTAAGGGTAAAGGTTTGTCTGGCTGATCTAAGATTACGGCTGGGTATGTGAGGAGACAGGAGGTCAAAAATATGATTTAAAAACAAACAATGTAATCTTAAAATCAATTCTGAACGCCACTGGTAGCCAGTGCAGCGAGGCAAGAACAGGGGGTAATGTGGTCAAAACTCCTTACCCCCGTGTTCTTGCCTCACTGCACTAGCTACCAGTGGCGTTCAGAATTGATTTTAAAATGACATTGGACCACGTCATAAAAGGACCACTTCACCCATTTTCAACCCATCTTCGTATAATTGGGAGAGAGAGTGAGTAGAGGGATAGTGTGCCATCTTATAAAGAGCATTTGTGAGGGCAAATTATATGAAGATAAGGTTAAAAATGGGTGACGTGCTCCCATTAAAACGTACAGGCATGTTCATATCTTACCTGGCAGGCATCCACGCCTCCCTTGGAGTCTCCAGCACAGACCATGGTGGGCTTGATTCTCCCGCGGTAGTATTGGTTACAGGTGCGAGAGGACATACAGGTCACATTCACTTCTTGGAGCCTGTGAGCCCGTGGGCCCTCTGAGAAAAAGGTGCATGTGGTTGTAATACGCTTTTGATTTGGAATTTCTGTATATTCTAATCCTACCTGAACAATTATTATTTATTTATTATTAACTCTTTAACTGCCAGCATAATAGTGTAATAGTGTGCCACTACTGCCAGCGAAAACGAGCGATTTTACTGTACCTTTAAAAAATATATATATTCTTTACTCCGTCCTCACGGAGATTGGCTCATTACACACATTATCCGCTCCGGGTAATCCATTGCACATCTGTGGCCATTTGAATGAGGCTTGTTTTTGCCGTAAAGCAAGAGGAACAGAGATAAAGCAATTTCCCAACAGGAAATAAACAGGAAGTAAATGCCCTTTTTATGGTGTGGCAAAAACCCCAGGAACTCCTTCAAAAAGGTCAAGAGTTTGTGGCGGACTTGAACTTCCTAACCTGTTATTTTATTACTGGGCCACAAATATACAAAAATGTATACATTAGATCCGTTCTCCAGATGCAGATTGGAGTCAATCTGAGGCCAACTCATGTATTGCAACATCCCTCGCTGCTCTGGTTACAGCCAAGCTACCCCCATCTCCCAAACAATTCACTTCAGACCTCGTGGTTATATCTACTCTTAAAATCTGGGCCCAATTCCGTCAGCATTTGAATTTTAGTGGCTTTTAGAAGGCCCCATATGCAACAACCATTTGTTTCTCCCTGCTAAACTGGATGCCAGCTTTGTGCACTGGAAAAGATCAGGCCTGGACAAATTCACTGACCTTTACATAGACTTTTGCCACTTTCAATGACCTTTCACTCAAGCTCAACCTTCCCGTTCACATCTAGTCCGGTACTTTAAAATCAGACACTTTGTTAAAATCCAAAGTTCAACCAGTCCTAATTGTCTCCGCCAGGCCAAAAGGCATGGCGAGAGTATATTTTGCCCCCCACGTACGTCCGTGTGACCGTCCGTCCTTCAGTCTGCGAGCAGCTAATCTTCGCCACCGTTGGCCTGGTCGCTGTGAAACTGTGCACACACACTCTCTGGATGCCACAGCAGAACCTCTGCCCCACATTTTTCAGATCAGCCTGTCATAGCGCCACCATGAGGCAGACTTTTGCAAAACATATTTTTTTATATTACTCCGACAGATTTTGTCCAAAAAACATGCACATCGGTACACAGTATCTCTATAGTCATGTGATCAAAACAAATCAGTCCGATTTTCCATATTCCATCCTGATTGGCTAAGATTGGCTTCCAAAGTTTTCAGGATTGGTTCGTTTTGAACAAAATGCCTCAAATCATGAACGCAGCGTGCGATTTCCGTGAGATTTTCCACGTAGATTCCCACTTGGCCCAGGAAGAAATGCCACTTAAAAACTTTCAAATCAGCCTCATGGTCGCGGCATCAGGCCGATTCACGTTTTTACCTATAACTGCACCGATATGCGTGAAACTTTGCATGCACACACCTTTGCCCTGCATTTTTCACATCTGCCTTTTAGAGCGCCAACATGTGTTGTAAAACACATTTTTTGCTCTTACTCCTTCAGATTATTTCCAAAAATCACGCACATCGGTACACAGTAACTCTATAGTCATGTGATCAAGATGGATGTGTCCGGAATTTCATATTCCATCCTAATTCCAAAGTTTGCAGGATAGGTCAGTTTTCAACAAAATGCCTCAAATCATGAACGCAGTGTGCGATTTCCGTGACATTTTGCACGCACATTCCCATTAGGCCGAGGAAGAAATGCCACCCTTTTCACATTGGCCTGTTATAGCACCACCAGCAGGTCTAATTTAGCAAAACACAGTGTTGGAACAAAATGCCTCAAAAATCATGAATGCAGTGTCCGATTGCCGTGAAAGGCCTAAGAAGAAATGGCACCCTTTTCACATTGGCCTATTACAGCGCCACCAGGAGATCACAATAACCTACCTGACCTGGCGAAGACTTGTGCTCCGAGGAGCACTTTCTCTAGTTTAGAATCAGACTTGAAATTTGATATTTTGTTACAGACCTCTGCTCAACTTCAAGGTCTCATATCAAACATTTACAGTTCTATTTCTTTTCATTTAATAACTCCTCACTTAGCAAGATTAAGGGGGACTGGGACGGGGACCTTGGTGTAGAGATACCGGAGGACACTTGGGACCGGGCTATGAGTGCAGTGAATGAGATTACTTCCTGTGCTCGTCTCAATCTGATACAGTTTAAAGTTCTCCACCGTGCCCATTTTAGCAAGGCTAGATTAAGCAGAATCTTTCCCGACTTGGATGGGAGCTGTGAGAGATGTCAACAAGACTCAGCCAACTTGACTCACATGTTCTGGTCCTACCCCAGTTTAATTAACTTTTGGACAACCGTGTTTAAAACACTCTCAGATGCCTTTGGGGTGAATATTCAACCTAGTTTTGAAGTCGCTATTTTTGGGGTGCCCGTGACCAAAAAAAAATCGAAAACTCTATTGCCTTTCCGTCCTTGTTAGCCCGTAGGAGAATTTTACTAGAATGGAAATCAGCCACCCCACCTAGAATATCACTCTGGTTACAGGACCTCATGTTCTTATTAAAATTAGGAAAAATAAAGTACTCAAATGTTTTACTCCACCTGGGGACCCTTCCTCTTGTATTTCCAAAAACAAAATGCGCTCTCTCCACATTAAATCGTTTGAGTGGGGGGACTCTAAGGGTATAATCTCAATCTTTATTTATTTATCTATTCATTTTCCCTTTCATGGTCTGGGCCCACTTGTAGGTCAGTGCGTACACGTTATGACGAACCCCCCCCCAAACTTAACAGTTTGTAGTTGATTAGGCAGTGTGAACTACAAACTATAACAAAAATCAAAATTTTAATACATTTTAGTGAAGGCTGAGTCAAACTAAAATACCAAATAAAAGTTTTTTAAGTGAAATATATCCCTTACTCTCTCTGGTGGTACCCCAGCCAGTAACGGTGCACTCCAAGGGGGGCTTGAGCTCTTTCATCCATACGTCTATTGGTCTGACAAACTTGTTGAAGGTCAGCTCATCCTTGAGCTTCAGAATGGCCAAGTCATTCTCCTTGGTCTTTGTGTTGTAGCCATGGTGGCTGATGATCTTGGCCACTTTGACCGCCTTGAACAGAATGCATTTTGGTTGAATAGTAAAACATGTGCATATATACAGCGTGTATTATTACATCGCATTCACACTAGAAGCGACAGAAATTCTTAACAACTAAGTCACCGGTGAAGTGTTTGTGTGAAGTGAATGTCCGTATGTGGGAGCCACGAGCGAGATATACAGTAAAGGGAAATATAAAGCCTTGGATTCAAAATAATGAGTTCCCCCCCATTACAAGCAGGAATAGGCTCTATGCACAGCAGCCATATTGGAAAGAAATTGGGCCTCTTCTTACTTCCTTAACAGGTGTTACCAATAATGCTAATTAAGGCTCTGTTCCATTCTGGTCAAACAGAGTCAGGGGGCTGATGTTGTGCATGTGGGTCCATTTGGTTCCATTTCTACACTCTCAGAGTTATGGGGGTCCTTGAAATTAAAACGTTTGAGAACCCACTGTGCTACACGAAATGGAACAGAGCCTTCATTAGTATCATTGGTAAAACCTGTAAAGGAAGTAAGGAAGAGGCCCAATCTCTTTCCAACATGGCTGCTGTGCATAGAGCCTATTGATGTCATTGTATGGAGAGAGAAGGGCAGTGGAAATGGTGGAACAAAAACATCATTGACGATTCACTGCATCACTGGAGAGCTGAACCAAACTGAAGCCAGATCAACTTCTTTCTGTAGCTTTTATAACTCGTCAGGCAGTGACAAAGTGTCGGGCGTCAAGTTTGTATAGACGAATCCACAGACGCGCTGCCTGTAGCTGCCTGTAGGCGGCCATTGCTGCGGTGTCGCGGTGCGGAGCGTTGACACCGCAGCTATGGCTGCCTACAGGCAGCGCGTCTGTGGATTCGTCTATAGATCTGTATGTGGCAGGCTTCCATTGAAAATGCCTTGTAGCCTGTCGCTTTGTGTCTGCTAGTGTGAACGCAGCGACACGTCAAGAGTCGTTCACCTGCTGACTGCTTTCATGAGGATCCTCCAGGTCGTGTTTCCCAGCCATCACCATCCAGAAAGAGGCTTTGTTATACCTACGAAATGACACCTATTATTGTTACTTTTATGCCAATATCAAGGGCTTCAAAGAAAGAAAGAAAAAAGATTTAATAAAATCTTTACGTTTAGATCTGTCACAATGATAAAAGTTTAGTTGACAATTTATTGTCGTACAAATGTGCAGTGGTGTAAAGTAACTGAGTACATTTACTCAAGTACTGTACTTGCATACACTTTTGAGGATTTTTTACTTTACTGGAGTATTTCCCATTTTCAATACTTTTAGTTCTACTCCACTACATCTCAGAGGCAAATATTGTACTTTTACTCCACTACAATTATTTGACAGCTTCAGTTACTAGTTACTTTGCAAATTTAGATTATCATCACAAAACATACATCAACCACTTCAGCCCTATGTATATTTCGACCATTTGAAAATAGCAGATCTACAAGCTCACAATGCGTTGCGACGCATTGTGAGCTTGTAGATCTGCTATTTTCAAAAGATTTGTATACATTTTGAACTTGTGAAATGGGACATTCTGCATAAAGATTACTTTCTACTTTTGGTACTTTAAGTTCATTTTGATACCAATACTTTTGTACTTTTACTCAAGTAAATTTTGAATTTCAGACTTGTACTTTTATTTCTATATTGCAGTATTGATACTTTCACATAAGTAAAACTTGTTAGTACTTTTTCCACCACTGACGATATGTTACGATGTCTCACCGTTTGAAACAGTGTGCGGCGGTGAGCACGTAGTTGGGGTGGATGACAGCCCCTCCGCAGGCTGGCATGGTGGCAAAGGTGAGAGACACCTGCCAGGGCCAGGAGTGAGCCCAGGACTCCTGACCCCCGATGATCCTGGTCTTTACTTGTTCCTCCTTAGTGAAGGTACGGAGCCCTGATATAGCTATAAACACACACATACATACAGTATAGTAAACAAAATGTTGCGCGCACAAAAGTAGCAAAAATATTCTATCTACAAGCTCACTATGCGTGCGTCACACTTGTAAATATTGTATTATTTTGCTATGTGTCTGTGACACATTGTGAGCTTGTAGAATGTATTACTTTATTTTGGAAATATTTTGGAAATGTTCATGAATATTTTGTCTTGCACTAGGAGTAAATACATCCAAAATGTGTTGCAATTTTGAATTGGATCTCTTAGTGAAACTAGCGATCTTGTACAATAGATCAGCTATTTTCACTATTGCGCACCACCATGGTTGTTCGAGTCAGTGCGACTAAGCATAAGATGGTCTTGCATACCAAGATATCCAGGATGGATTGCTACATCTTCATGTTCTGTACCCATTCTGTCGCTACCATCATCTGAGGAAATATCAAATGGGAAAATGTGTAATTGTGTTTTAATTATTAGTTCTACACACATTCTGATATGCAGCCTACATTGCACATACTGTATTAAAATGGTAGGGTAAGTGATATGTTTTTTGGTTAAAACAAAAGGATTTTTGTTATAAAACGTTAAAGTTCTGATAGTAATCATTGCTATAGGCGGGTGTTGTTGAGTAACAGGGGCCTCCCTGAATTTCCAGCTCTGTCATAAACAGAAAATACGGAACATGTTCAGGTGGGTTACCAATTCTAGCCAATCAGGAGAGAGTAGCCACAAGCAACTATTAGATCCTATTTTCAAAATCTGGAATCTAGAGTTGCAATACCAGCCCATGACAGCCCATGAATCCAAACAGAAAAGTCATATCTGATTGTATTAAACAACGTTAAACTCACCAACATTGCAGCTGTACGGAAAGCTTGAATTATCTCGGTGGTTCTCAACCAGTGGTCTGGGGACCACCAGTGGTCCTCGGAGGGGTACCAGGGGGTCCCCAGCTAAATTAGTTAACATAGCGCCACAATCATTTTAAGCACTTAGTTTTGGCTATTAAAAAATAGCAGAAAACTTAATAAAATTTAAGTGAAAAAAAATAAATAGCAGATATACAAGCTCATAGCGCCGAGCTATGAGCTTGTAGATCTACTATTTTTGAAAAATCTTGAGAATGTGTGCATATCTTTGAATATATATATTCTTGAAAGTGAACATTTTTAACTCAAATCTTTGCTTCTGGGGGTCCCTGGTACAAAACATTTTCAGATGGTGGTCCGCGGCCAAATATATATCAATTTAGGGGTCCTTGGCATGAAAAAGGTTGAAAACCACTGCTCTATCTGCATAGTTTTTGTTTCATAAAAACCCACCACAGACATGATGTTATGAGCTACTTTCTGTCAAAAAAATCCGTGCAGGCGATTATTTTTCTAAGTGTTGGAGTTTGGAAGCGCTCGTGGGAAATCACTCAACGGTCCTGCGTACCACCCGATTCTAAATAGCTCATAATGCAGGAGGCAGTAGGACGTTGCGTTGAAAACGAGCACTTCCAAATTCCTACACGTAGAAAAATACAGAATTTCTTGACAGACAGTAGCTCATAAAATGTCTACGGTGGATTTTTATCAAACAAAAAACTTTAAAGATATAAAGAGGATAATTCAAGATTTCCGTACAGCTGGCAATGTTGGTCAGTTTCGTTTAATACAATCAGATAGGACTTTTCTGTTTGGATGTATGGGCTGTCAACTGTCAAGGGTTGGTATTGCAACTCTAGATTCCAGATATTAACAAGACCAGGAGACCTGGTTCTGCCAGACCCAGACTTCACATGACGTGTCAGCCTGTGTCTATGCCCATGTATGGACGAAAGGGGGACAGACTTTTATGGCTGGGGCCTCAGGACAAAGTGACCAAAACCAGTTTTTTGCCCATGTATGGAGAAAACAGGTACAAAACATGCCCATGTATGGACGAAAGGGGGACAGACTTTTATGGTTGGGGCCTAAGGACAAAGTGACCATGCCCATGTATGGAGAAAACAGGTACAAAGCCTCATGTAAGCCAGACGACCCCCTGGGTCCGGCAAAAATAGAATCTAAGAGTTGCTTGCGGCTAGGGAGACCCCCGTTACTGAACAAACACTCTATAGCAATGATTACATATCTATTTAACAATTATATTTTAACAAGAAAATCACTTACCCTACCTTTAACCCATTCAATCCGGGGACGCATCGCTGTCATTTTAGATTTCTTTGGCTATTCAAAAATAGCAGATCTACAAGCTCATAGCTATGAGCTTGTAGATCTGCCATTTTTTCTTAAACGTGAAAATCTTTGAATATATCTTCTTTAAAGCGAACATTTGTAACTCAAATCTTTGCTTCTGGGGTTTCCCCTGGTACAAACATATTTTACAAATGTTCGCTTAAAACAAAATATGTATTTCAAGATTTGCACACATTTTCACGATTTTTCAAAAATAGCAGATCTACAAGCTCATAGCGCGGCACTCTGAGCTTTATCTGCTATTTTTTTAATAGCCAAAGAAATCTAAAATGACACAGATGCGTCCACGGATTGAATAGGTTAAGCAATCTATATTGGGTCAGACAGTAGGCCTGCCTACTGCATGGTGCTTAATGTTTCTTTCTCTCCACCTTATTGCATGTATAACTCCATCAATAATATAAACATTGCATAATCCAGTGAATATCAATTCCTACCATGAAAAGTAGTAGCTGAATTGATTGACCCAACAGTTGTGTTTGTTGTTGATGGAAGTGTGGTGGTTTGGTTGGTGGACTCAACTGTAAAAAACAAAACAAAAAAAACAATCAACATTGTTTTCATGGCTCTCTGACTTAATTCTAGCTCTGGTCCATAGTGTTAGGAGTTCTCCTTAAAGGGACACTTCACCCCAAAAAAACTTTGTTTCAATGGATTAGTCACCCCATGGAGACTTGACTACCGGAACCACTGCCGGTCATCAAATTATTGTCTTAGGAATGAGACTAAAAACTTAAAAAATATCCATGAATGCAAGTCTCCATGGTGACTAATCCATTGAAACAAAGTTTTTTTTTGGGTGAAGTGTCCCTTTAACGCCATCTTGCTTTCGAGCCGTTGCCGCACACCCCTAGTAGTGCAGGCTGATTGTAGATCTGCAATTTTCAAAAGATTTGTATGCATTTTGAAAACTTGTGAAATGGCACAGTCTGCACAATGAGTACCTTCTACTTTTGGTACTTTAAGTGCACTTTGATACCAATACTTTTGTACTTTTACTCAAGTATATTTTGCATTCCGGACTTTTACTTGTAGCAGAGTATTTCTACGTTGCAGTATTGACACTTTTACTTCAGTAAAAAGTGTGAGTACTTCATTCTTCCACCACTGCAAAGCAGCTTGTAGATCTGCCATTTTCTGAACAGGAGACCCTTACCAAACAGCACCCATACATTCAGCAGCATGATGCTTGATGTGTCTTTCTTTCCACCTTATTGCATTTATAACTCCATCAATAATATAAATATTGCATAATCCAGTGAATATCAATTCCTACCATGAGAAGCAGTAGCTGAATTGATTGACCCAACAGTCGTTGTGTTTGTTGTTGATGGAAGCGTGGTGGTTTGGTTGGTGGACTCAACTGTAAAATAAAAAATAAAATAAAATAAATAAACATTGTTTTATGGCTCTCTGACTCAATTCTAGCTCTGGTCCATAGCGTTAGAAGTTGTTCTCCTTAACGCTATGTTACTTTCTAGCCGTTGCCCGCACACCTCCAGTAGCGCAGACTCTTGTCTTTAGTAAAAATGAAAAATACACTTTTGCTACTCACCAAAACAAAGACGGTTTTAAAATGTTGATAGCCTACTTTCCTTAGTGGCAACACTCGTAGCCCCCCACCTCACGTCTAAAATACACTTTTTTGCCAGAAAATAAAATATATATATAACCAGAAGGAAAACATGTTTTAGTTACTCCACTGCGCCCCCTACAGATCTGGTCAATGGAATTGATCTATTGACAACATTTCTTCCTTCCGGTGAAATATTTTCTTTTCTGGACAAAAAGTTTATTTTAGACGTGAGGTGGGGGGGTACGAGTGTCCCCACTAAAGAAAGTAGGCTTTCAACATCTTAAAACCGTCTTTGTTTTGGTGAGTAGCGAAAGTGTATTTTTTATTTTTACTAAAGACGAGAGGCTGCGCAGCCTGCGCTAACGGGGGTGTGCGGGCAACTGCTTTAAAGTAACATAGCGTTAAGGAGAACTCCTTCTAACGCTATGCTCCAGAGCTGACTCAATTCCAAATACACCAAACCTTGCATTGTGTTTCTTACCCCGCCAAACACCATGCAACAGCATTGATGTGTGCAAGAAAACACACGCCAAAGAAGTCAACATGGCTAGAGTTGGTTGGGCTCCTGCCAAGAAAAACACACGCTGCTGAAGCTGCACTGAAACTGGTGACCTGTAGAATTCTGTGACTCCAGCCAGAGCCACCCTGAATAACCCATTTTTAACTCTATGGAATAACCTCGCTCGCTCTGCAATGCAGATTGATTGATTGTTTGTTTGTTTGTTTGTTTGTTTGTTTGTTTGATTGATTGATTGATTGATTGATTGATTGATTGATTGATTGATTGAATATTTTATTAGACAGAAACAGCACTTTGTCTAAAAGGATAGAACTGGTCTTGTTTCCATTGGTATTCAATTCATCAACATATAAAATAGCACCATCACAATGTAAAAATAAATAAATACAAAATAAATAAAAAGGGGGGTGAGGGTAAAGAAAGGGGGGGGGGGGTTAAGGGAGAAGTGATAACTACCTCCCCCTTTGGCCTCCTGAAAGGTGAATTTTCAGGGATGTTTTAGGCCTAGGCTACAGAATCTTTTTCTAAACGGATATATATATTAGTCCTCCGTTTTCAAAAATAATCCCAGGCCACATGACAAAGACAAATCCCTGTCCACACTAAGCGCAGAAACGCATTGATCAGCTTTCAATTTTATATCAGGTTTTATATTTACATTTATTTTATATATGAGGCCGGGGCCAAATATACATTTTGAATCACATGCTAGGGCCCAATACTGCAATAGCTGCATTATCTTAATTGCATACGTGAACAAAAATAAACGAAAACAACATTATTATGGCGCAGCTGCAGTACAAAGAGATGAGTTTTTACTTCAATTCATTCCCTGGGCAGCCGGAACAGGTCGTCCCAAAACACCCCGCCCCACGCACCTTTTGGGCGGGCCACCCGCGGCCGGTGAGCGGCTCCATGGTCGCTGGATTTTGACCCGGGGTGATTGTGTTTTAGGACGACAGACAGTGGCGTAATGCAGAATCGCGGGGCCTCTTCACGTACATGCAAAATTTCGGGTCTAATTCGGGTCTAATTCGGGTCTAATTCGGTTCTATTTGACCAATATAAATCACCTTTTTTATTTTTTTTGGCTGTAAAAATATTTGTATCAGCGCAGGCGGGGCCCCCCCTGCTGGTGGCCCCCCCGCACCGCATCACTTGCTACCCCTCCGTTACGCCACTGACGACAGACCCCGCATTCAACCCGTGTGCGCTACTCGGCGCAGAAAGAGGGTTTTCGTCACAGTATGGACTGATAGTAAAGCGCAGGGCTGCCAACATTGGACTGTCAGAATCCAGGAGATTTGGGGGGCTAGTGGCCATGACCCCACAAGCCACACCCTCACACAAACAACCCATACACCAATATATAACATTGCATTATACAGTGCTTTGTTATCAACTGTTCCACAGTCACAGACTCTGACTGCATTACAATGATCAAAAACAGAGTCAACAGTAACAAAATAAACATTACAATATTTGGACAGTGAGAATCAAGGAATGATGGATACAATTTCATCCATTAAAAGAAGTAGGTCTAGAGAAATTGATTTGATGACTGATGAAGCAATGTAAGACCCATCTTTAATAACCATTCGTTAGTTACTTAAAAGTTAATATCTCTGTATGATTGACCACACGACCCAAGTGGGGGGTCTGGGGGTCCAACCCCAGAAACTTTGTAACATATTAGATGTAATTTCCTGTGTTCTGGTGAATTTCGGGAGTCAATCCAGGAGATTGTCAGGAGACATGGTTGAAATCCAGGAGACTCCTGCAGGATCCAGGAGTGTTGGCAGCAGGATGATCATAGCATATTTTGGATGGTGTAACATAAACCCTATTTATGATCTTGAAATGAATACATTGATGAGTGACAGTTTAGAGTTGCAATTGAGATTATTATGTAGGCTACCAATTAGAGTATAGACCTGCATGTGTGTGCTGCTGCAGTATGTTTGAATGTAAGTTTAGATATAAAGCTATGATGGGTCCTATACAGGAAAGTGTTGAATATGAGACTGACAACAATCAAACTCTCTCATGATATCATTTGCTTTTCATGTGTTAGACTAGATGAATACTATCTAATGACTGAATGGTTCATTTCTATATTTAAGTTATTTGTCTTATCTTCCCTGTGCAACTTTTGTTAAAGGAGTATAGTTCACCCCCCAATTTTTTTTCTTTTTTCTATCAATTAGGCTACAAGCCTTGAATACATGGTGATTTTTTTTGTTTTTGTCGCATTCCTAAGCCAATAATTTGATGACCGTGTGGCTGCTACCAGAGACTGCGCCGGTCATCAAATTATTGTCTTAGGAATGCGACGAAAACAAAAAAATCTCCATGAATTCAAGGCTTCATGGGGTGTGTAATTGATAGAAAATAAATCTACTACTCATTTAAGCCTAAACGCCTAAAAGGCAATGTTCAATGCAAAACTCACAATTCAATCGTTAATCACAATTATTTGTGTGACGATTTGTAAAATGAATCAAGTAAAATTGTGTGATTGTGTCAGCCCTAAGAGTAGGTTATATTCATTTCTCAGCAGCTTTCATCTGATGCTTGTTGGAAAAACTGTGTGGCCCCTGCTGCTGTTATGAAACAATTGACAAATGTGTTCCTGTTCATTCAGGAATTGAATTGTTTTTATTTGTGAAGGTACAATTACTTGAATTGTATTCATAAAATGTTAAACATTGTTGACAGATTTAAAGCTATTCAAAAAGTCCACCTTACAGGGATTAGGTCTGTGTGCTTTTGAAACAGACAGTGGACTTTGAATGGGTTAGGCTCATCCATAATGGACCATACCAACTTTCAGTTCAAGTTCAAAACAAGAAGTTACACAACGTGTTCATCCAACAACAAAGTGGAAAACGTCCACAAAATGGAAAGTGGAAAAAAGTATACAACGACAATTGCTTAACTGATATTATATACTATGCCTACTTTAAGTGCCCATAAAACGATTGAAATAATAACAAACTTATACATGTATGTACATTGTTTTCCTGCTCAGAAAAAAATCTAAGCAAACAACTTAAATAAAATCAAACAGCTGATCCTTTCAACATAGAACACACGGGCATTATATATTCATTGACAATAACATGATCATGCTATTACCCATCAAAAGCAGTGATTTAAATTTCTAAAAGACAGAAGTGCATACTTTGTACAAATCTATATGTAATATCAGGAACAAACCTGCCAGTTCTATTCTGCTAATAAACATATCTTACAGTCCAACTAGATCCATACAAGAAAGTATTACTTATTTATCTCAGGACCTGATGCTTCACTATGTGAGAATCTATGAACTGACACATACAATCAACACATTGATGTTTTAAGATCACATAAGATCAGTTACAGTGAAATCTTGACTGAGGTGATGAACCGTTATTTTCATTTTATATTTCATTTTGAGATGAGCTCCTTGGAGTCACAACTCCGTTTCCCGGATCTCTGCCCCGCCTCATGGGAAATCCACCTCATACAGGTGGACTCTTACCTCTTCCCTCGGCCCAGATTCAGCATCCTCCTTGGCTATCCTCCTCTTCCTCTTCTTCATACTGGTGGTATTCTGACTCCTCACTCGAACTGGCCTCAGCACCTCCTTGGATATCCACCTCTTCATATTGGTGGTACTCTGACTCTTCACTCGAACCGGCTTCAGCACCAGAACCAACAACGTTATAGTTAACTATCTCAATGTTCTCCCGTCTTACTTTATAATAAACCATCTCAATGTTCTCCACTCCTGCATTCCTCCTGGCCTGGAAAAACACAACATCACCAATATTTAACTTACTGAATCAGATCTGTCTGTCTTAAATAAAAACAGTCCAACTCTCTCATTTATATTTCAGGCATGCATTAAATACACTATACATTACCCTCCAGAGATGATAGAGATGATAGAGGACTCTGAATATCAGCATCAACAGCAGCAGCAGCAGGATTGCGATGATAGCTCTGATTATTTCCGATGTCAGACGAGACGCTGTGAGAGAAACATGTTGGAATAAGATAACCAAACAGCATATTACGGAACAGTTCTCAATTAAAAACCTTACTTACCAGGGACAGTGAGAGAGAGGAGCTCGCTCTCAGAGGAGAAATTATGAGAAAAAACATTGATGTGATAAACACAGCTGTAATTCCTGTGGTGGTGGGTGTGGTTTGCTGCAGGAAACGTTGGCAGAGTGATTGACAGCTGGCTGGGTGTGGTTGTCTGCTGTGTCTGGGCCAGTGAAGGTGAGGTGGAAGGAGCCTCCTTGGTATTGTGGTTGGATGGAGCAGGTAATGCTGAAGTTGTAACCCTCATGAACCTGCAGCCCCTGCTGCTGCTCATCAGAAATGCCATTTATGGAGGGGAGGAAGGTGATGTTTGGCTTAAACAGTAGATCTGTAACATGATAACAGAGGTCATTTGCTGAAACAACAGAATTAAACGGAGGGAGCAAAATTAAATCAATTTAGAGATCAAACATACTGGAAAGAAATATAATGTCAAAGTTGAAGGAGGCGTTGAAGGAGGCTACTACAGTAGGTGATCATCAAAAATGCTTGTATTTTTAGCACACACTTCAAGGTATGAATATGCATATGTTTTTTCATGCCCATTCATCAATCCATTGAAAAAAATAGTTGTTAATTATATCTCCCAATGTGACCACAGATATGCTCTAGGACTGTGAAAAACACTTAATGAAAGAGAAACATCCCGTGTTTTCCCTTTAATATTATAATAAAGGAACATCCGCACTCTCTTCAGTTATATTCTTGGTTTATTCTTTAAAGGTGAACAGCCGCAGCAGACATGACTATCTAGAGAAACGGACGCGTTTCGGCACGTCGGCCTTCTTCAGCGTTTCAAACTGTAGTTTGAAACGCTGAGGAAACCAAGAATATAACTGAAGAGAGTGCAGATGTTCCTTTATTATATGTATTCTCAAGAATCTGCACCCAGTTAATCCCACAAGACTACTCCTCAAGACTCCCCTTGAGTAGAGCACGCCTTCTCCTGACGGTATTATCCGGTAGGAGAGCTGTCTTCATTCCCTTTAATATTAGACAGAAGAAATTAGAGACTGTAAAGATTACTGTTATTGTTTTTGTCACCTGAACAGATCACATCCAGTCTGTGAGAAGAAGAACCAGACTTCTTTGCTCCACACTCCCTCAGTGAAGACTCAGACCCCACACAGGAAGATATAATCCTCCATACAGGTGCGTGTGTAGAACCAGAACTACTTTCTGTTGAAACAGAAGAGCCAGTCCAGCTGTCTACACACTACAGACGATGAATTCAGACGAATCATCCGCTGGATTCCACAGTCCCTGGTGTTTCATCTCCACTATGCTAATACAGTAACTGGTTCCTCCAACCAATCTGACACCAATAGACTCTGTACAGAGACAATCATTCCCTGCCAGAGGTTTTTTTTTATTTTACTTCCCCCAGTGCCAGTGTTTAATTTTTTTTTACACAGGAGCCGAGATACAGGATTTTAAAGTAATAAGTTAACCAAGGAGTGAATGGAGCTAGAAATCTTTGGATCGTGATATCTCTGGTTCTGTGTGGATAAATTAAAAAAAAAAAAAAAAAAAAAAAAAAAAACTATTTTTTTTTAAACGGTTATACTCGTGGATGGCAGTAAACGGGTGTATTTTTCATCAACGGTTATACTCGTGATTGGCAGGTAAAGTGTAAGAGAGTAAGTAGTAAAATAACTTTCATAATAAAATTATAATCCAAATAAAAAGCGCAGTATCGCTTGTTAATTAATTTGCTCCAGGTGTCTGTGTAAGCTCAGAAGCTCATTTAAGTGGGCATTGGGCAAAATCAGAGCCCCTGTGACCGTTTTGGTTGATAAAGATAGCAGTAGTTGTAGTTGAGCACTGTTTGGCAGTACTTGTTGCTACAGAGCATGCTAATGAATGCTAAGTGCTAATGACAAATGTATGCTATATAACGGATGTCACTGGTTACAATGTGGAATAGAAACGACGGACGCTTCCCATCAGCTGTCATCAGGCAACAGTTTCAAGTGATAGGAAAAAATTTTGACTGATCAGAAGTAAATCAACTTGGATGTTGTTGTGCTCACACACACACACACACACACACACACACACACACACACACAGTTTGAGCCTTCACTTGCTGTGCTGCTGCGCAACAGGGCAGATCTCCACCAGGCCAGGTGGCCCTACCCAGGTCCATGAAATTGATAGGCAGTCTACAGCAGCCAATTAGAATGAAATCTGCTAAAACTGACTCATACACTAATACAGAACCATATATAGGCTAAATATTGTCTCTGACTCTCTGTCGGTTGGGAAAACTGTTCCTTTTATTTTAAAACAATTTCAAATGGTGAAAAAAGCCTATAATTATTAAAAATTAAGAAATACTATATTTTAAATAGTGAAAAATACAGAAAATAGGGGAAATACATAAAATCTCTAATCTGTGATTCTAATGTGATTAATGTGACCCCTACAGTCAGTGAAGTCCAGGGCTGAATGTGACAAATATTGAGACAAATAGGCTATAACCCAATACATAATTTTATTAAATAAATGGGTTATATTTTACAGATAGTTACACTATTCTTGTACTATATTAAAATTAAATCATCCTTAACCTTCAGGTTAATTCATTATTTCCGTGGACTTAAAAATCATCGTTTTTTTTGATGGCCTTCTTTTTGATTGGCCTTTTACAGGCCCTACCAGCCTGTAGGGCCACATTATAATACCAGCCTGTAGGGGGAGGTAAAGAGTCACATTATAATACCAGCCTGTAGGGGGAGGTAGAGAGTAACCTATTATAATACCAACCTGTAGGGGGAGGTAGAGAGTAACATATTATATTACCAGCCTGTAGGGGGAGGTAGAGAGTAATATATTATAATACCAGCCTGTAGGGAGAGGTAGAGAGTAACATATCATAATACCAGCCTGTAGGGGGAGGTAGAGAGTAACATATTATAATAGCAGCCTGTAGGGGGAGGTAGAGAGTAACATATTATAATAGCAGCCTGTAGGGGGAGGTAGAGAGTAACATATTATAATACCAGCCTGTAGGAGGAGGTATTATATCGGTGCCGCGCTATGAGCTTGTAGATCTGCTATTTTTGAATACCCAAAAATCTTAAAATGACACACAGATGCGTTCCCGGTCTTAATGGATTAATACAGAGGTCTTCAACAGGGGGTCCGCGACCCCTAGGGGGTCCGCGGAGGTACTGCAGGGGGTCCGCGAAATTGTTGTTTGATTAAACAATATTTTTGTTTGAAAAAAGAATTAAACTTGTTTTTATTTTTTTCCCCCAAAATGTCAAATTGTCTTTACACTTAACATTAATCCATAGCAAACAGATAATTGGAGGCACAATGCACAATAACATGGTATGTTTATACATATTTTGTAGAGATTTTTTTTAATACTATTTTTATTTTGCACACCTACTGGGGCAGGTGCGTAGGAGCAGGCAATATAAAACACAATTTTATACATAAATATACAATATGTGGTAGCCCCCCCTACCCTACGAGGTAGGGGGTCCCTGCTCCATCTCCCCATCAGTTTGGGGGTCCCTGGCCTGAAAAGGTTGAAGACCCCTGGATTAATAGAAGTTTTACCACCGCTGGCCTGCACTCCCTTTGGCCAATTTCAATATAGGAAGACATTGTTGCGACATTTATTTGGGTCTTAAATTACATTTGTTGAGGTCTTAAAAGGGTCTTAAAAAGTCTTACATTTTACTTTCAAAATGGTGCAGGAACCCTGTAACAGAGGTAATTTGCTGAAACAACACATTTAAACGGAGGTAATGTGCTGTACACTGCACGGCACTGTACTGTACTGTACTGTACTGTGCCGTGCCGTGCCGTGCCGTGCCGTGCCGTGCCGTGCCGTGCTGTACTGTACTGTGCTGTGCTGTACTGTACTGTACTGTATTGTTATAGCACAGCATAGCACAGCACTGTACTGTACTCTACTGTACTTCACTGCAAGGGCGTACCGTTATAGAGGCCAATGGGGCCATGGCCTGGTCTGGAAAATTCTGCTCCCCCAAGGGGAAAAAAACAAAAAAACAACATAACATTAGCCCCAACATTGGCCCCTCACCCTATTCTCTTCTAGCCAACCACAGGAATTCGCCTTTGTTTTCAAGTCGGGCTTATTTGCATTCGGCCAAATTGTTAATGGGGGGGTCATTAAAAACCGGTTTCCCCGTCAAACCGAAACCGGTTCTCTTGCCAGGTAAACAGTATAAAGCGGGTCCAGAGATAGCTCTACATTTCATTATTGTTGTGACTTGTGACTAGTCTACTACTCTACAACATGAAGAAGCTCAAGCCACCAACCAAAAAACGATTCGTCCAGAGCAGCATGCTACTACACTTCGCCGCCAGCTCCAGCAAGACGCCAGCAAAGGAGGACAGCAGCAGTGCCAGGACACCAGCGCTCATCACCGTGCCAGCGGTGACGACTGCCCCACCAGCGGCTGCTGGTGGGGGGCCAGTGGGGCCACAACCAGCAGCGCCCACCACAACGCCAGACCCGCCACCACCAGCAACCATCGCCGTGGCCAACAGCACCATACCAGTGCGCCCCTGCTCCCCGGATTCCAGCGGCGCAGTTGCGCCTACAGACCTCTCTGCTACGGACATAAAGAAGGACTACAAAGATACCTGGGATACAAAGAAGTAACCGCAAGTGGCCGTGGCTCAGTCCTAAATCAGTTGACAAACACTGATGGGATTTATGCTGAGAAACTCGAGAAGAACCGCGATCATCTCAAAGCTGTTTTGGACGTCATCCTTGTCTGTGCAAGCCCCGTCGTATTAAGCTGTAACAGACTAGGCTGCTATATGTTTGCACTGCAGTGCACTGTATTTGATTTGTTAACTTTGTTAACATTGATTATACTTGCATATTGTGTTTTATTCACGTTTCTCTCTCTCTTGCATTAACGCTGATGGTAATTCTCAAAGACTGTCACTTATCAGCCATCGTTGCGCATCGTACGCGCCTGCTTCACTGTACTGTACTGTACTGTACTGCGCTGCACTGTACTGTACTGTACTGTACTGTACTGTACTGTACTGTACTGTACTGTACTGTACTGTACTGTACTGTACTGTACTGTACTGTACAGCTGTTACGACCAGTGGCCGTAGTTATTATTATTAGTATTATTATTATGATTGTATTTCCGAGACTATGTTATTTTGTATTGGATTATGCTGCTAACTACCCACGGATTGGTCCATTCACTTCGTCGCCATGGCAACGACAGGCTGGCAGGCCGCACCTCGTCTATATAAGCTCAGTCTGGAACTGTCAGCTGGGGGGGAAGCAACAGCACTTGCTACGTGCTAGCGTAGACTCTGATCCTCCTTTCCCCCTCAACCAAACCTAATGATATCACAGTGACTATGATGGTGCTCTGAAGATCCCTTCGGGGAAACCTTCTTTTGTTCAGTTATAGTTAGATTCTATTGTTGGTTAGCCTGATTTAATTCCTTTGTGTTCTGTTGTTTATTTCTTGAGTTCATTCTATTTCAAAGACATATATATACAATGTCAAAGTCATATATATTCTATTTAAAAGACATTTATCCAACCATTGTACCATACAATATTGGTTAATAAATTCACTTTATTTGCAAAAGCTGTTGTTTCCTTCAATTGTGTTACGATTCTTACCCTAGACAACTGAAATGTACTGTACTAAATTGTACTGTACTGTATTGTTATTGTACAGCACTGTACTGTAATGTACTGTACTGTACTGTTATTGTACAGCATACTGTACTGTACTGTACTGTACTGTACTGTTATTGTACAGCATACTGTACTGTACTGTACTGTTATTGTACAGCATACTGTACTGTACTGTACTGTACTGTTATTGTACAGCATACTGTACTGTACTGTACTGTACTGTACTGTACTGTACTGTACTGTACTGTACTGTTATTGTACAGCACTGCACTGCACTGTACTGTACTGTACTGTACTGTACTGTACTGTTATTGGTTACTAGTTAACAATTTAGTGAAGAATCTAGGCCCTGAAAAATCCATTGGCATCCTTTTCTTTCACGCTTTCACTGGATGTGATTTTGTGTCAACCTTTCGTGGAAAAGGCAAAAAGACAGCATGGAAAACCTGGCAAGTGTGGCCTGAAGTGTCTCATATCTTCCAGAAGCTCAGTCAATAGGCCTACCCACCAGTAACTGATGACGCAGATCTCAGCATGCATGAGAACTTTGTCATTACAATGTATGACAAGAACAGAACTGCTGATGGGGTTGATGATGCAAGATTTGACCTGTTTGCATGGAAGCAGCGGTCCTATGATGCCACTCCACCTACAAGGGCATCTCTAGCACATCATGTGAAGCGTGACACTTATCAAGTTGCCTGTGTCTGGAGCCAGGCAACTAGGGCTGTGAATCTTCTGCTATCTCACGATTCGATTTGATTCCGATTCTTGGGGTCACGATTCAGTTTTTTTTCAAAAGAAAGGATTCTCGATTCAAAAACGATGTTTTTCGATTCAAAACGATTCTCGATTCAAAACATAGGATTTCAGGATCTAGTCCAGTCTGCTGGCATGAGAGCAGAGTACATTTACGTAGCTTTTATAATTGTAAAGGTTTTATCAACTAAACACACAAAGGTAAATCCAAGATCCCCCCCAAAAAATATAAATAATTAAAGCTGCAAGCAGCGATGAACGGGCCCTCGATGTTCTGTCCAAGATACAACCCTGTAAGAATACAGGGCTTAATTTCAGCCTGTCCCTATTGGCCGTCTAAGTGTACCTAGCAAATTTCGTAGGTATTCGATGCTCAGAACCAGTGTTATGGCTGTTTAAAGGCCGGCCAATAGGAAGACAGAGGGGGCGGGGCTTCAGAAATTACAGGTCGTCCCTATTAGTGGTCTAAATCCACATACCAAATCTGTACTCTGTAGCATGCTGCGAACTCGAGTTATGGCTGTTTAAAGCCCAGCCAATAGGAACACAGTGGGGGCGGGGCTTAAGCAATTTCAGCCATAGACATATAAAGGTAGACGCCTCATTCGGCTCTGAAGCGTTTGTATCTCGGGCGCACTTCCTGCTTCCGCAGGGCTGCCGTGTGCGTCACAGAAGCGGAAGTTTGGTAGGCCAATCAGAGGCAGGTGGGGGCGGGTCTTTTTGTAACCCAGCTTTTTAACCCTTTAAGAGGCAGCAGCTGTGCGCAGCATCTAGTTAGTTGGAACTTGGCAAACTCCACACTCTATTTGTGAAATTCAAATAAGAGACATGGTCCTTTTTCATATCAAGGTCCATTATTTATTCAGCATTTGAGTCACGGAACACCGTTTGATAAGCTGGTAGCCTCTCACACCCAAAACGTAGAATATGTTATCGTTCGATAAGATGTTGTCAAAATAACAATTGTTTACGTTCTCTAATTGTGTACTTGTTTAGTAAGTAATTCAGATGTTTAACAATCTGACTCTTGACAGTGTGAAATGTTATACTCAAGATTTAAAGATCTATAAGGGTCCATTTGGTTATCAACTCTCCATCATTTAGCTGGGTACCACCTGGAACCCCCTCAAGGACCACTGGTGGTTCCCGGACCACTGGTTGAGAACCATTGCACTGACAAGTCCCGGAAAAGACGCACTGTGATTGGCCAGTAGTCAACGCACTGTGAGCGCTGTGATTGGCCAGTAGTCACTTTGAGTGACAGGTTCCCTGCGGAAGACGGAAGAGCCGCCGTGTATTGCGATACCAGTCGCCCCAATGAACTGCAGAGGCCAATGAGGTATCTAGGTTTCTAATATCTATGATTTCAGCCTGTCCCTATAGAGCATCGCAGTTCCCGCCCACTTCCTGGTTCCACTTCAAAAAACTCAATGCATTTTTCCCATTGACATTTCCAAAAATATATATATCAATTAATTTAAGCCTAGAATCAAGCCATCCAGGGTCCTGGTGAATCAAACCATAAAACATTTTTTTCTGTGATTTTTTTTATTTTATATTTAATTATTTAATAAATACCCTTTGTTTTGCCGTTTTCAAAAAAGTTTGGCTTGATTCTAGGCTTAAATTAATTGATATAAATATTTTTGGAAATGTCAATGGGAAAAATGCATTGAGTATTTTGCAGTGGAAACCGGAAGAGGCAATAGGAATTGTAGATCGGCTATTCTCACTTTCTGTTTGGCGTTGAAGTTTGACGCTTTGCCACGGTCATGCCGTTTTACGAAAGCTTTTGATAACTTTTCATTGTTAACGTCTTTTGTGTACTTTGAGCGAATTTGAGGCTGATCCGACAATCCGCCTTGGAGGAGTTCGTTAAAGTACAACGCGTGAAAATGGCGTGAAATGCACAAAAACGCTACTATCAATTCAAAATGGCCGACTTCCAGTTTGGTTTCGTCATGGCTCCAAGAGACTTTTTCGTAAGTCGGGACATGATACAGGTGTATACCGATTGTTATACGTGTAGAAAAACCGTATTGTCGGGCTTGAAGCACAAACTTTTGTAGGGGGCGCTATTGAGCCATTAGGACACGCCCCTTTTTTAAACAATTAAAATACGTAATTCTTCGCCACTTGTGATATGTGTGCAAAGTTGCGTAACTTTTGGAGTACGTTTAGGCCCTCATTTTCCCGATTCATTATCGGGAAAATAATCATTGCAGTTTCAATAGGGCCTTGCACTAGTGTGCAGTGCTCGGGCCCTAATAAATTATAAATAAATTAAAGCCGCAAGCAGCGATGAACGGGCCCTCGACGTTCTGTCCAAGATACAAGCCTTTAAGGCTACATAGCTTAAAGGGATATTTCACTTTCAAAAAAACTTTTTGTCATTTTATCGTCTATTCAGGCTTTTGTGAGCCCCCCAGACAGTTTATAAGTTGCTAGATTTAGTATTTAGATATTTGATATTCATTTTATCAGACACGCCCCCTTCCTATACAAACCCATTATAACTTCAAACTCCATTTTAACCCGTTAGATTCATCAAAAACACCCGTCCTTGGTTCTGCTGACTCACCCTGCCCTCCTAATACGTGAGGGGGCCGTGTTTTTTTGATAACTTTTTTCACAATTGATTTGTCACAACTATATTCTGATGCCAAAATAATCAAAATTGGATTATCCAATCACAATCCGAGTCAAAAACCACACAAAATGTCTTTCGCTGGCAGCCATCCTGGAAAATGGCAGCCATATCGTTTTTTTTTTGCATGGCTAACGGGCTTTTGTGAAAATGTGGCGCTTGTACGATTCTTTAAAAAAATGGACTTAAGCTGCCTGACTATTAGGGGGCCAAGCACGTAATGCTGTGACTCCCGAAGAAGAATACATCCGGAAATCAAATGGAACCATTTGGTTCCATTTGTACACTGTAATTTAACCATTAAACCCTGTAGTGTGTACTTAGTTGACTGGGGTCCCCCAGGGCTCTACACTAGCCCCGCTGGTATTTCAATGTGAAATGGGTTCCAGGGGGTCTTTTTATACGTTGGCGATTAGACAATAGCTGTGTAGCTTTGTGTTATGGGCTTTGTGTGCTCCCACCACCACCCCAGCACCACCAGTAGGCTCTGCTTTCCCTAAGGGCAGCTACACACATGCAAGGCTCACGTGATATATGCGCGAGACAGAGA
The DNA here is from genome assembly GCF_963280865.1 of Gymnoscopelus braueri. Taxonomy (NCBI): domain Eukaryota; kingdom Metazoa; phylum Chordata; class Actinopteri; order Myctophiformes; family Myctophidae; genus Gymnoscopelus; species Gymnoscopelus braueri. The sequence goes on along the minus strand of NC_137608.1, from coordinate 48,189,821 downwards.
CAGGACGCTATTGATTGACGTTAAATAATTATCTCTCTCTCTCTTTCTCTCTCTCTCTCGCTCTCTCTGTCAAAAGCGTTGCTTGGCTTCCGCGCATTTTAAGCTGGAATATAAACCCGAAATCAAACCAACCACTACCACTGGTTATGTGCAGCATTTCACTTGATGTTGAATCTCAACCAGACAACTGGTGTCAACCTTATTGAGAGGAAGATAATGCAGAGGGGGAACGGTGAAATCAGCGTGGGCAGTGCAGTCAGGGGGCCCTACGGCCACAGTGGCCGTAGGGCATGTAATTTTTCGAGGGGCATACGGCCAAAGAGAAGGGCCGTCGTGGCCGCCGTGAAATTCCTGTCCTGGCTGCCTTATCACTGACTGATCACTGGGGGAGATGCGGTCATTGTGTGTACACGTGTGCACAAAGCGTGCACATGTGCGGTGCCGGCCAGTCTGTGTCTTTAAGTGGCTTGTGTGAGTGGTGCACTGTGCCTCATGTTTGAGCTAAATTATTGTAATTAGTTGTGGCTTTGTGTCAAGCAGTGACGTATGTTTATTCCATACTCATACAGACAGATGCGGCTGGCACCGCTTACCAATACAAGCTCAGAGTGTGTCAGACAAAGTGGTTAATGCATTTGAAAGCATGGATTGAATTGATAAGACTATCTAAAATATATATATAAATATATATATATATATATATATATATGGCAGGCTATACATTTATTCCTGCTACAAAATATTTGCTCTCATGTACACAAGATGTAATAAAGAAACATTACAAAATGTCTTTGGCCTACAAATATATAAACTTGGGCCAGTGCACTGCTGACTGGAGGAGTCTGATTTCACCTTACCAGAGTAAAACTTCTTTGTACTAAACCCAATATACTTCTAAAAACACAACATCCAAACATTTATGACAGCACTCACTCAACAAATAACTTTTAAAAGAAAAAAAAGGAAAGAGACAAAGTGTCTTTGTTTGAAACTTCAGTTCTTTTTTTTAGAAAAATACTGTAAAAAATACTGTAAAAATAAAACAACAAATTATGCCACAATACAACTGTCTTAGTGTGAAACCTGAGCTTGTTTTGCTGAACACAGAGTTTATATCCTGGCTGAGTCAAGCACACACGGAGCTCCCAGTTGACCACCAAAACACTCGCCCCAAAACACAGTCGCCCACCTGGTATTCCTAAACGTAACCTTATTCCTAAACGTAACATCAGTAAAACTATGCCTAAACCTAAACTTATTTCTAACCTTATCCTCAGTAAAACAAATACAAGAACCGCTGGTCCGCGAAAACAAATGGGGAGTAGCGTGCTTTGGGGCGAGACTTTCGGTTACCCCAGTCAGCCAACGTCGCTGCAGCCGTGGAGTAATTAAACAAATTACACGGATTATGTTCACACTAACACCCTGGAGCGATTTAGAAGCACTTTATATGAAATCTAACACTTATGTAGTGTTTTATTGTTGGACATTCATCATGGCAGGTTATAACATGGACTTTTGGGACAGGACAGCCCCTCTTTGCCGGTACGACGTTCAGGTCCGCCGTATCGGCCCGTTCCGACCCACTTTCACCCCTGAGTACCTGCCAGGCGAGTACAGTGATGGTCCCATGAAGACAAAGCCACACATTTGCAATTATGTGTGCGAGGGTCGATTCACTGCATGTGTGTCGGTGTCCGCGGACGGACGATGAGCAATGGCGCCCATGACGCATCTATTGTTCTGGGGGGAGGGGGTTGATTTCTTTCTTTTTCATTCGGCACACCTAGCATTATCCTCACGGCACAAAAAAGGTCCGATTGCCAGGGTTGACAAACACTGGGATATGGTATAAGTGAAAACTTAAAGCCATGAACCCATAACTTACAGCATACAACAGCACCATCTTGTGTCTGTAGCAATAATGAATTTTGCAGTAGCTCTGTGTGGAACATTGATTGATGGCTGCATGTCATGATGTCATTGGTTGAAATGTGTTGGTACTTGCTGATAAGCCTGCATTATATTTGTCTTACATGAAGAAATCTCACACACACACGCGCACACACACACACACACACACACACACACACACACACACACACACACACACACACACACACACACAATGAAAAAGTATAATTTAAAATGGTTAAGTTTCATGTTTCATTTCAGCTTTAATAACCTACCAGATACCAGTACACACAATACAACTGATTCATTTGTACAGTATTGCCAGATGTGTCATCATCATCATCACACATAAAGGATCCATCTTTTGAGCTTGCTTAGAGTATAACACTCTTGATTTTGTGTTGTGTTGTGGTCTGTTAGATTGCCTTTGCACACAAAACGAGATGCGGCATCTCAAGGGGTTATCATCATCATCATCATCATCAACAGAAATATTTACATCATCAACAGCAAAGTCATAGTTCACAGTTGTTCATTGAACTCTTCCCCCTTGTTTCATGATATTTGCATAATTATATATCCAGATACATTTACGAATTCCATAATTACTCCACATGAAGCTCTTGTCTAAATAGACCTTCCCATCCCCACACAATCATCACAATTATGTTAACAACTTTCATGCATTTATCAGTTTAGTAGTATATATGCTACAGAGATTCAAACAATATGGAATTCTCTGTCATTCATGTTTTGCACCCAGGTCTCCCGCGTGGAAAGCCAACATCTTAACTCCAAATGATGAGATTCCCTTTCATCATTTCTTCATATGCGAAGAAGGATTGGAAAGTCAAAACCAAACCCAACACGATACCAAAATTGACACCAGCAACACTAAGAGTAAAAACAATGCAGAAACAAAACCCTATAACCTTTCCAATAAATTTTTTAGGGTCTTCTAGGGTCTGAACAAAACAACAGAAAAAACAAAACAAAAAAACAAAACCAACAATAATGACATTAACAAAACCAACATCAGCAACCACACCACTAACAACACATGACCCCACAAAACCAAAAATAGGTTTCTCTATATGTCTATATGTATCAGGGAAATAGAATGGTAAAAAAACAAGAACAAAAACAACAACACCAACAGTAAGACCAATAACTACACCACCAACACCAGCAATCACACCACCAACAACAACACTACATACAAGAACAACATACTCTACATCCCTACGAGCAAAATGACGCTTAAGACAATTAAAACCTATACAAACACCAAAAAAAAAATACCCAACAGCAACACCAATAACAACACCACAACCAGTGACACAACCAAAAACAACACCACAAACATCAACAAACACAACATAACTTATACCACCAGCAAAACCATATTTCTCAACAATAAAGTTCAAAGGACCAAAGGTACATAACAAACAAGAAAAAGTTAAAACAAAACAACCAACAAAAGCAACAAAAGCACCATAAAGTACAGTTAAAACAAGCCAACCAACAAAAGCAACAAAAGCACCATTAAGTACATCAGTGATGTTTCTTGATGATGAAATCTCTCCACATGTAGAATCACTTGAATGATTTCCTGGTGTTATCAGTTGAAGTCCAATGGATTCACAGCTGGAATAGTATTTGAATTAGTTCATGTTAATTTGATGAATTTGCATGATGAAGGTTGGACTTGACTCTTCTGTAAATGACACTTACTCTGTGTGTTGTTGACAAGTTGTAAATGTACCATCTGAATATGTTTCACCAGTACAGTCAGCACACACAGTATCTGTAGATGATGTTCCTATAATAAAACAAAACAGAGTCACAACACAAGATACAAGGTCAACATACTTCAATAAATATTCCAGTTCATATTTGCAAGGGAACATATTACCACATGAACCATAGCGTCCCTCAGTGGTGGTAAAAGTACTCACATTTCTTACTTAAGTAAAACTATCAATACTGCAGTGTAGAAATACTGTTACAAGTAAAAGTACAAAAGTATTGGTATCAAAATATACTTTAAGTACCAAAAGTAAAAGTACTCTTTATGCATAATATCCCATTTCACAAGTTTTCAAATGTATAAAACGTATACAAATCTTTAGAAAATAGCAGATCTACAAGCTCATTGTGACGCATTGTGAGCTTGTAGATTGGCTATTTTCAAATGGCCGAAATATATATAGGGTTGAGGTGGTTATTGTGTTTTTTTTATAATAATCAAAATCTACAAAGTAACTAGTAACTAAAGTTTTCAAATATTTGTAGTAGAGTAAAAGTTATTTGCTTTTGAGGTGTAGTGGAGTAGAAGTAAAAGTACTGAAAATTGGAAATACTCAAGTAAAGTAAAAAAATACCTCAAAATTGTACTTAAGTACAGTACTTAAGTACTGTACTGTACTGGCGTCCCTATTCTGTGCATGTAATAACGGGCCAACATTCAAAAATAGCAGATATACAAGCTCATTGTGGGCTATTTTCAGCTTCTTTATTTTCTTTTCAGCTTCTTTTTCTTAATTAAAAATCCTGAAGAACATTTCAGGGGATCTGCTGAAAGGTATTGCTGTGAAATGATACATCTTGATTGCTCCTTGTTATTATCCTCCTATCATTAGAAGCAGTAGAAGCAGACTAACCTCTTTGAACAATATATTGACCAGGCTTGCAGTTGATGTGTTTCTGTGCTTTAATACATCCCTCCTTTGTTGGTGATACACAGTAGAATCCCTCTAGTGGTTCAAAAACTGCATTTGATGTTGTCCTAGCAGGCCTCTTCACTTCCAAACCACCAGGACCTGTCAATTACATTGAGTAGAAGTTACCGATTGTGTATCAGTATGTTGACTGGATTTAAGATTTTCCACTTAGGAGCAACCTTCCTCTAAAACACAGTAAACATGCTGTTTATGTCAGTCTAATGATGGAATACCTTCATATTATGCTTTATGATCAATAGGTTTTACTATCCATGGTATTAACATCAGAACACCTTGGAAAAGCTCAGCAGGTTGTCCAATGCTGTGATTCTCATCATGGGGTCCCCAGCAAAATTGCACAAAGAGCAGGGTTCCCCAATCTGGGGTAGTCTATACTTGGCGCATTGGCTGGGGGTCCACGATAACCTGACTTCGCCAAATGGAAGAAGCTTGTGACACACATTTTGTTTCACAGCCTACTTCCATCTGAGACTCCGGTAGCAGAATCGATGCCAGACGGCGTTTCATTTTTTCAAGCTACTCGGCAGGTGATTGGATGATCCTGCCCCTAGCAGCCGCTGATTGGTTCGTACACGCAGAGACCGGGCAGCTTAACTCCCTGAGAGATTCCAGACCAGGGTGTATTGTGAAACTCAATACCGCCCTCATCTGGCTGAGTCAGGTTAGGTCCACGATGCCATGCCTCATAAAAATTATACTTTATTACTACTGCTTTGGGTAGCAAAGAAAACAAACAGCATAGCCTCCAAGGCAATTAACAACAGCATTAAGGACTCAACGAGAGTGGCTTCCCCCTCCGCTCGCCACAGCTGCGGGCAGCGGGGCAACTCGCTCGGTGTTCAAACTGTTCTTGTTAAGAGGGGACGATCAGCGCAATCAATTTGTACCTTTTTCTGTATTTTATGAAAAAAGGAAAGGTATAATCCCGTTAAGCTACAGATGCCTGTAGTTCCGACCGTCTGGAAAAAAAGTTATCGATGGATGAAACAACCTTTTAAACCAGGTTTTTAGCCAGCCTGCCACTCCATGTTGAATATAAACGCGTGTCCATTACCGGGAAAGCGCATGCACTATTCCATTCTATATTAATGTATCTATAACATTACGTACTCACCAAGGACTCGCTGGTTGTCAACTGGGCCACGGTAGACCACGACTACAGACGTAAAAACCCCAACCAGTGCCAGCACCATGAGCCAGGTGTAGAAGCGGCCTCTTCCAGAAGCAGACACTGAAAAAGAGACAAGCAGTTAAGGGCCTTTTGTCGCTTCAAAAGTTAATCCTATTTGTGTTGCACAACAAAACTGTTGGAATAAAAATTGTGGAATATAATAAACAGCCGAATAAACAACAGAAGCAAATATACTGGTGTTCCATTTACATTGGTTCAGAGTGATGCCTGTACATCATGTGTTCCTATGTTACAAATTAGAAATAGATATCTGACTTTGAGGGTAGAGGCAAAAAAGGAGAAAGAAAGAGAGAATAGATGATTTTACACTAGAGTTGAAGATCCTTATTTGTGTTACCTATCTCTAAAGTGCAAGATCTTCTATTCCTGTAAAAGGCTGTCTCTTGCCTATTCTTGCTTTGACATCTGCATCTGTACCTCTCTGTTTGTTTGCAGGAGTGCTCTGTTTTGAACAAAATGCCTCAAATCATGAACACAGCATGCAATTTCCGTGAAATTTTGCACGCACATTCCCACTAGGCCAAGGAAGAAATGCCACTTTTTTTTCATCAGCCTCATGGTGGTGCTATAACATGCCGATTCGTGTTTTTACCTATAACTGCACGATCTGTGTAAAACTGTATGGCACTCCTTAGAGGCCAAGGAAAAACCTTTGCCCTGCATTTTTCACATCTTCCTTTTATAGCGCCACCAGGAGGACGACTTATGTAAAACAATTTTTTACTCCTTCAGATTTTATCAAAATTTCACTCAAATCATCACACATGATCTCTATAGTCATGTGATCAAGACGGATCTGTTTAATTTGTCATAATGTGTCAATCTTAGCCAATCAGCATGGAATATTATTCCATGCAAAAGATAATTTCTTTATATTACTCCCACAAATGTCACAAATTTTCAACACCACGCAAATCGGTACAGATTATCTCATGGTCATGTGATCAAGACTGATATGTCCTAATTTTCTTATTCCATCCTGATTGGTGAATTCCGAAAATTGCTGGCCCACAATAACCTACCTGACCTGGCGGAGACCTGTGCTCCGAGGAGCACTCTTTCTAGTTACATTATGAGTTGCTACAGGGGGTGATTGGGGGGTCAGTCATATCTTGGTTATTACTAGTAACAGAGCATTTTATAGCATTGGGAAATCTTTCCATTTGATGCCGATTGATGCCTTCCAAATCCTAACGGTTTTCTGAAAAAATTCAGTGTAACGATAGTTCATGTAGACACGGAAGGCAGAATGTTTATATTCTTCATTCACACTCCCCAGACCTAAATGAAGTGTCTAAATGAACTATGTTGCTATAGCTAAAATCTAAAATGACAGTGTGTGAGTGTGAAGCAGGGCCTTCCTGAAAAAGGGAATTTGTTTCCAGCAAACCTATCTTGGGTAAATAAAGGTAAAAAACAAATACTTGAGAACAACTAGAGAAAGTGCTCCTTGGAGCACAGGTCTCCGCCAGGACATGTAGATTATTGTGGCCTCCTGGTGGCACCATAATAGGTCAATGTGAAAAGGGTGCCATTTGCACGGCAATCAGACTTTGCATTCATGATTTGAGGCATTTTGTTCCAAAAATGCTGGTGGCGCTATAACAGGCCAATATCAAAAGGGTGGCATTGGTTCCTCAACATAGTTTGAATGTGCGTGCAAAGTTTGACCGCAATCGGACGCTGCGTTCATGATTCGCGGCATTTTGTTAAAAACAAGCCACAACTGCAAACTTTTGATGTGAATCTTCATGATTTGAGGCATTTTGTTCAAAACGGAGTACACAATTTTAGCCAATCAGGATGGAATATGACAAATCTGAAAGACCAATTTTGTGTAATAACTATAGAGATACTGTGTACCGAATTGATTTGTGGACAAAATCTGTAGGAGTACTGTCCAAAAATGTGTTTTGCAAAAAGCGACCTCCTGGTGGCGCTATTAAAGGCCCATGTGAAAACTTTGGGGCAGAGGTTCTGCTCTGGCATCCAGGGAGTGTGTGTGCACAGTTTCGCTTCGGTCAAGCCAACGGTGGCGGAGATTAGCTGTTCACAGACGGACACACGGACGGACGGACAGGGGGCAAAACATACTCTCCGGAGACAATAACGTCTCATATTGTTGAGAAACGTGTCAGTATCATGGTCAGTATTATGGTCAGTATCATGTCAGTATCAGGTCAGTATCATGTCAGTATCATGTCATTATCATGACAGCATCATGGTCAGCATGATATTAGTATCATGGTAAGTATCATGGTCAGTCTCATGCTGTCATGACAATATCATGACAGCATGATATTAGTATAATGTCATATCATGTCAGTATCATGTACCAACGTGGTCGACTAATGGTTATACTAGTCAAAAAGCACACACACACACACACACACACACACACACACACACACACACACACACACACACACACACACACACACACACACACACACACACACACACACACACACACCTATTGGTTGGGCTTTAAACAGCCATAACTCCCGTGCCCAGCATACTAAACTTCCCAAACTTAGTAAGTGCTCTTAGACGGCCAATAGGGACAGGCTGTAATTGCTTAAGCTTCGCCCCTCTGTGTTCCTGTTGAGCAGCCTTGAAATGAATGGACAGGGATTTAACATTGTTCCTCTAGTTCATATAGCTTAATGAAATTAACTCATCAAAGGCACCACTCACTTCACACTGGGTGTGACTTTTTTTGTTAACCAATGGTCACTACCAAACTTTTGATCATGTGTACATTTTTCTTGTAGAATCGATTTCTGTACAATCATTATATAATCAATACATGTATTGGTAATTTGGCTTTAGGTTATAAAGTGTGTTTATCAAATGATAAATTTAGATTAGATATTGCAGATCAATTATTCAAATACAATTTCAAGGCATGAGTTCTTCTCATTCCATCAGTCAGTACTCACCCAGCTCGTCTTTGCACTCGACGGGTTTGGTGGCGAAGGAGAACCTGCCCTGTCCCACCTGGTTGACAGCGGCCACTCTGAACTCATAGCTGGAGCCCTCCTTCAGGCCGGCGTGTGTGAACGTCTTCTCCAGCAGGGCGCTGTCCGCCCCCACGCGGCTGAAGTGGTCTTTGCCCAGGAGGCGGACCTCCAGGACGTAGCCGGTCACCTCGCAGCCGCCGTCGCACTTGGGTGGTCTCCAGGCCACCGTGACGGATTCCTTGGTGATGGCCATAACTTCCAGTTCCTCGGGGCGCTCGGGGACAGCTGGGACGAGGAGGAGGAGAGAGAGAAAGGAAGTGAGGAAGAGTTCTGTTCTTTTCTTTACGCAAAAAGTTAAGCAGATCTACAAGCTCATAGCGTGGCACTCGGTGCCACGCTATGAGCTTGTAGATCTGCTATTTTTGAATAGCCAAAGTATAAAATAATGGTTTAGGTGTTACACAGATGCACTCCATTCACATGTTTTTCTCTTGGAAACCGTAAGGGCTAGTTACAACACTTGGAGGAGAGGTTCACAGTCCAGTGGCCTACGCAGGAACAAAATTGTGACACCAGCCGGCCTCATAGTGGCGCTATAACTATAACAGACAGCTTTACCTTTTGCTTAAAACTCTTGAACCGTAGGCTGTAGAATCAAAATTGTTGAAACTTAACACCATATATCATGAACGCAGGATCCGATCAAAAAACAAATTAGAATTGCATGTTGTGATTCTAATCTTTTGTATTACATTTTGGGGGGTTCAAAATTGGAGTTTCTGCATACCGACCGATAGGGGGCCAGCCCAACTAGTTTGCGACATCAATCAACTTTAAACAGTACTGACCTGGGTCAGATGCACTTGCTCCTTTGCGATGTGCTACACTGAGTGGTGGAGGAGAAGGCTGAGGGCACCTGATGAGAGATGCAAAATGTTACTAACTATATATATATATAAATCTACCAATTCAAATGAATGTTCGGTGTAAATACCAAACATGTGTCAGTAATTCAAATCAACATGTTTTGTCTCTATAAGACCACTTCACATTCACCTCACGTAAAGTTTGCACCACAATAAAACAAACAAGCAAATTTAAAAACGACATTCCTGTCAAAATAATGAAGGAAATCCTGGGTAACTAATTCAAATTTGTAAGAATTAGAAACGGAAAGAGGATACTTGAGAATGATACATGATACTTAAAGTATAATGGCCTGAAAAGGTGCATTCTCTTGTACTAATACAACATTTAGCCTAAACATGAATTTAAATGTGCATTACTTACAGATCATCAAGCAGATACTCCTCATATTCCTTAAGACCTTGGTAGAAAATGTCTTTGGCCTTTCTTGAGTTCAGGAATTCATAGAGTGCCCTCATCATCTCCTGAGTGTTGGCCTTATGTCTCACATTATCATAGCCCTCTTTGTTGATGACATTCTTCTCAAGAAGCATATCCAGGATGTCATTGACCTTTTTCACATTCTGTATCAGCTTACTTCGGTGTTGATCAATAAAGTGTTTCGCTGGAGCTAAGTGGAATGAACATTGAGTTGTGGGTGAGACTGTGTGGGCAAAAAGTATTTAAACACGTTTCTGAACATTCTATGTGTGAGGGGTAGGACCCTAGGACCTGGGAGCCTAGAGCAGACAGCGGCAGTATAGTATAGGCCATAGAGCACCGAAGTCTGACGTAATTTACTCATCCTACCTGGGTTGCGGTTTATTTCCCCCATTCAGAATTCCCATAGACTTGTTTAATATCGCGTTATATAAGAACTGTGTTCCAAAAATAAACAAATGACCTCAGCGGTTTGACTCATATGGATATGAAGCATCAACTGACGGTGAGAAAACGCTAATGTTACTGCGGCCAAATTAGTTACATTTTCGCCAGAAATAGACTTTATGAAATATGAGTGACTGACTATCATAAACGATACAGCGACACCTCCCTGACAATATCGCCGGGACAGTTTGTTTATTTTTGTTTGTTTATATGAGACGATTCTAAGATGACCCAATGTTATTCTCCATAGATAAATTACTTCCGCAACCCAGGGGATGAACGAGTGACGTCAGGACTTCAGTACTCTATAGCAGTGGTGGCCATTTTGTGGTGCCACAGATGGAAAACCCATAGAGATTTCCGAAAATATTTATATAAATTATGTTAAGCCTGGAACCAAGCCATCCAGGCTCCTGGTGAATCATGACCATAAAACATTTAATAATGTGTCAAAAACATATTTGAAAAGGGTATTTATTAAATATAGTATATAGGAGTGGGACAAAATATCGATATTGTGATGTGTCGCAATACTTCCCCTCACGATAACTATATTGATACACAATCGGCAAATATCAATATTTTACTACACCATGCATTTGGCTCCCATAACCTATTATATTTGTCATTATTTTATTTTCACTCCTATTTATTTTATTTTGCTAAAAAGGTCTGGAAGTTACGTTCTGACGACTTCCGGCCGTCGCCTTATATGGTAGTGTGCCGGTTGAGAGCTCACTATCTCAAAGTGAGTTTCGCTTCCGTGAAGACGGATGTGTTTGTATTTGTTTGTAAGCACCTCGCTGGCAAGGTTTGTTTTATTGTTTTGAAGGTCAACATTTGTGTTTTATGTTAGGTTTCATTATGAGTTTAATTGATCGATTTGTTGTTGTTTCAGGTTTGTTAGTTAGTTGTTCTTTTGGGTTTCCTGGACGCATTCCCTTCACTGCAATATGTAGCCAGTGAGGTCAATTTCATTGCAAGTGTATTTTCTTTCATTATGTTGTCATGGCAGGTCTGTACTGTCTCTTTAACTTCTGCTTGTTTGTCCATTAGGTTGGAGCGGCACTCTGCTTGTGGGGAGGTGTGTCCTGGCAATTACCTGGCTGTCTTCCATCCTGCAATTACCTGGCTGGCTACTTATACCTGGTTGTGATGGCACTTAGTGCTCAGTGATATTTTCCAGCTAGTGCACACACTGGTGCAGCTAGTACTAGGTCAGTTCTGCTGTTCTCTTAGCTTTAAGACCAGATTCTTTCTTGACCACTAGTAACTCCTGATCTCTTCCACAGTCCAACCTGGACAGAAGACCGCAGATCTATAAGGAGGACTGCCTTTGCTCCATGCTACTTTGGACCCCCTGCTTAATCTCCTTTGTGGTGAAAACCTACCTACGTTATTACTCGGCTCTTGGATCCTGTACCTTCGTTCTTTTGAATAAAAGACTCTTTAGTTTACTTAAATTAAGTCTCCTTTGTTTGTGTTCTGCATCTGGGTTCACTCACTGTCTGCCTTGACATATGTTTTGTATGCGTTACATGTTATGTTTATTCTGATCGTTGTTTATTTTTGTGTCTTTTGTACCAGTTTTGATGTTGGTCTGTGAGCCGTAAGTGTGCTTAATAAACCATCAATCAATGAGAAAACATCTGACTTTGTTTGTGAAGGGAGTGACAATGCATGTGCTCTATGGATTCCCCCCGTTGCCACAGACTAGAGTGCAGTACTTCATGTCGCCTGTCCTGTCTGTGGTGGCGATATTGAGATAAATGAGGGTAAACTAATAAGTTTGCATAAAACAAATTGGTGATATTTGCTAAGCACTGTCAGGTTTACATAAAACAAGTTGCTACTCACTGCTAAGAAAGAAGTTTTCCCCTGTTAATTGTATTTGCACAATATTTTTGTGAGGGGTTATTTTGTATCCTTTCTTGTTTGCAGTCAGTTTTTTACTGTTAGGAGGAAGCACTATGCATGCATATTTTTGTCCATTGTACTAGGTCAGTTCGTTATGCACAAAAATGTAATACGATTTTGGGATTAATGCATAATTACAGATTTTTGACTTTAATGGGGGTGTTTTCAGTTACAGATATTGGGATATAATTGTTGATAAAAATATATATAATATATCGAGTATCGCAGATATCGTGTATCATGATATTATCGTTATCGAGGGCCAAATATTGCCACAGGTATCGTGAGCATTCCGTATCGTCCCACCCCATCCATCTTCAACCGCCGGAGTCGGGTTCCGGTCCCACCCCTAATAGTATATAATATTTCATAATATTAATTCAATTCATAATATTAATTCAATATTCAAACATTTGTTGACCCAGAATCAAATGTTTTATGGTCATAATTCACCAGGAAAGAGGGGAAGTCCGCACGCCTTTAGCTCCCAGTAGAAAATGATTTAATAGTTTCAGCCTGAAACTATTAAATCATTTTCATCATGTAAATCATGTACGTATTGTTGTCCAGCACCCGATAAGTTGTTTTGGGATGTGCGTGCTTACCTCTGGACTCTTAATTCACCAGGAGCCTGGATGGCTTGTCTTCCAGGCTTAAAATTATATATATATATATATATATATATATATAAAAAATATGTTTTTCTCTGAAAGCTCTATGGGAAAATGAATGGGTTTTCTATCTGTGGCACTACAAAATGTCCACCACTGCTGTGCCCTATAAGGGAAGGGGCGATCCCGTGGGATCAAACTACTTACCGTAATCAGAGGCAGCCATAGCTGAGTGGTCAGTGAGCACGCCTGGGCAGCCAGAGGCCCTGGTTGTCACAGGTTCAATTCCAGGCCAGCGATGTGTCCCTGAGCAAGACTCTTAACCACTAATTGCTCTCGAGTGCCACACGATGGCTGCTCACTGCTCCTAGTTGTTATAGGATGGGTAAATGCAGAGGACAAATTTCACGTATGTGCAAATATACAGTGACAAAAACACACCCCAAGGAGTGGGCCCTATATTATAATATTGCAATTTAGAATCTCTTGTGCTGTGGTGAGAATTGTGTGGATTCCAGAGGAGGTAGGAGGTTCAAGGTTGTTTCGTGCCGGACCAAAAAGTTAGGGCTCCGGACCATACCTCAAACATCTGTACAGTTTGGAAACTACCGTTAGTTTTTGGTTATGATGTGGCGAAAAGGGTAATCCACGGACCCTTTGCCCTACATTATACTGTAGTCATATGATTATACTGTAGTCATATGATTATGTCACGCACAAATAACATACAAGCTTAGAAGTCATAAAGTGTCACATTGTGACCTTGTAGATCTTCTATTTTTGTAATTAATGAACGTTTCCGCCAATAATGATATCCCCAAAACCAGGACACCAGGGTTAAAGTGGTTAAAGTGTCATCATGTATCTTTGCTGGTGACCAGGCTCAGAGGACATTGATCAAACAAAATAACAATATGTAGGCAATCTAGGTATCACATATTGTTTCAGTCACTTAACCTTTCAACATGTTCACAGGGTAGTTTTTATTGAAAACACTGAATTACTTTGCTGTTACAATAAAACAACGTATTTGCATACACACAGTAAGCAAATTAAAGCCTTCACTGACTATGTACAAGTTAAGCATTTCCTGTTATGCCATCCTCATATAGCCTATAGATCTATAACAGATACATTGTCAGATTATTATAGCCTACGCTTGTTTTCTATACTTTAGCTATACGTTCAAAATTCACACATTACATTACAGTCAGTTAGCAGACGCTTTTATCCAAAGCGACTTACAATAAGTGCATTCAACATAGGTAGGGAACAAAAACTACTAATCACCAGAAGTCTAAAGTGCATTTTCTGCAAAAACAAGCAACCAAGAGTATACCTAGCGCTAAGGTAAAAGTGCAATATATCAGCTACCTATTTCCTTAAACAGATGAGACAAAATAGCAAAATCAAATGAGCAAGAGCTAAAACAAATAAGTGTATCGACTAAACAATATCCAATAAAACAATACAACAATAAAACAAACGTTCGTACAACTAGTTAACAACAAGTACAAACGTGTCCGTGGCAACGGACAAACGTGTCCGAACCCCGGCATTTTGGTAACACACACACACACACGCACGCGCACGCACGTACCAACACACACACACGCACACACTGAATGAATCTTTAAAAAAAACGCTCCTCAATAGAGCAGGTTATATTTTATGTATGTATGTATTTATGTATGTATTTATTTATTGAAATGAAATGTAGGGGTGCTTGAGCACACCTAAAAGGCATAGTATAGTATATATGGTTTTATCTTGTAGTTTATGTTGTAGTCATGTAAAGGGGGTTCTTGGATTCAGAGATCAAGGAAAGGGTGTACTGAAATCCAAAAAGTCTGAGAACCACTGGGCTAGACAACTCAAATATTCGGTGGAAATACAGACAAACATTGGGCGAAAATAGATGAACATTCTGTGCAAATGGCATTCTACAAGCTCATAACATGTCGCAATGTCACGGCTAGATCAGCTATTTCTGCTATTTTATGTACAATAACGTAGGATTTAAGTGGTTAAAAGCCCCTCCAAAGACGTAACCTATACTGGTCTATAAGCTCGTAGATCCGCTATTTTCACTACTTCATTACTTTTTTTGGAAGTACAAGGTTTAGCTTTAGGTTTTATTTTGTGTCATTTTAGATTTGAGCTATAGTATAACATTATTATATACTTTGGCTATTCAAAAATAGCAGATATACAATATCTGCTATTTTTAAAAAATCTCGAAGATTTGTGCAAATCTTTGAATACATACATTTGTTTAAACAACATTTTTAACTCAAATCTTTGCTTCTGGGGGGTCCCTAGAATGACATATTGTGATGGGGATCGGCGGACAAAAACATAATTTTGGGGGTTCTTGCCATGAAAAAGATAGAGAACCACTGATATAACATAGGTTAAAAAAAAATATCTGCGTGCAAATATTTGCACACAGATCTACAAGCTCATGTGCCGCGCTACGAGCTTGTATATCTGCGATTTTTTAAATAGCCAAATAAATCTTAAAATGACACAGATGCGTTCCCGGTCCCAATAGGTTAAGGGTGGCCATAGCCATAGGTTAGTGAGGCCGCCTGGGCAGCCAGTGGCTCTGGTCGTCCCAGGTACGGTTCCAGGCCAGGACAGTGACGTGGTTAGGCTAAGATATGGCCTAGTCATTCCCCGGCCTTTGTTGACCCCGCAGCAGCTGGGTGACCTTGCCGAGCAACGCACTCTGCTGAAGAGGAGGAACAAGTGCGCCGGGCGACAACGTAGACATTGGAAGGCAAATCAACCCCCTGCTGCTGTTGACACCATCTCTGCTTCCTGATGCTATCAGCCACCACAACTTCCTTTTACGCAATGACTTGCTATAAAACTATACTTTTCGCTCACATGACCAAATTGCTATGGCAACAGCTGAAATGTTTTAACTGTTAGAAAGAAAGCACCATATTAGGTTTGTCTACTGAAATGATCTAGGCGATCCCATATTTGGTGTGACGGATGTAATAATATGGTATAAATACTGCTGTATATTCTATTGGTGGGTTGGTTGGTAGAGGAGCCCGGTGTGCGTATGAGGTGTCAGAATGTTCCCCCGACTTAAGATCGGGCGAGGGACATAGCCTTGTACGGAGCTTCTCCCATATTCCCCCCCCCCCGCCCAATAATCTATTGGGCTCTCTCCTTTGGATCGTCTTGGTGACCAGACTGCAACGAGGCTGGTTGGAGCAATATTGCATTTTGCTGTATTTGACTAGGACCTTGGCATTGCCCATAATCTGGTTGAATAAACAGAGAATTTTGTCAGCTCCTAGTATTACCGATTGCTGTGTCATTTTATCTGAGGTAGCCTTATTGCATGGGATAGATATTTTCCAGATCTGACTCTGGGGATATGTTTGTCAATGACCGTGTAGGTCGCAGAAATTGAGGAATATTATCCAGATGGTCATATGTCACTGTAACATTAGGGCGGGCCATACTTGGTGCCAAAATGAATTTTAAGGAAATCCAAAAAAGAGGGGTGTCTATTTTATGTGTTTTTTGATGGAGAGTTCAAATATGACATTATTTTTTGGATAGGACAACTCTTACCTACATCAATTAGCATTTTTTAATCGCTAATTGTACCCGTTCTAACTCATTCATAAGATATTAAAATCCAAAGGAAATCCTAACATGTGGGGTGTCTAAATTATGTGTTTTTTTATGGGGAATTCAAATGTGACATTCTTTTTTGTGTAGAATAACTCTAACCTACATCATTTCTTACTTCAAAATGGCGAATTTTGCCCTTTTTAACCTCTTTTTAGGATATTAAAAGACATAAGGGAAATAATTTATATTGACAAAGCCAAATCAAATTTACATATTTATTCACAATGGAAGTGCATGTATATCACTGGATACAATTATGAAGATCAATTTCCACTTCCTGAACTTTTGAAGTCCTGCTTTGACTCAGCCTTAGACATCAGTCTCCTGCTGGTCTCCTGAGTCCTGGTCTCCCGAGTCCTGATCCCTCCATCCCTCTTTTCCTGAGAGAACTACGTAGAAGAAGCTTCAGTCACCATTTTGACAACCCTCTCAATGCTCTGAGTGTGGCAGGGCCAGTTGGGCACCTCCATGCAATGAAGTTCTTCATCTCCGATGTGTTTAGTATGCACGTGAGAGGTGGCTCTGACACACCTTCTGACCAGCTAATCAATCCACCAATGCTGGAAGCATTATAATTGATCTCAGTTGTCCCTCTGGTTCTTACAGAGGAGTCCCACCGGCGGAGTGTCTGGGTCTCCTTCTCCCCTGATGGCCAGGATTCTCTCCACCCCCTTAGCGCACAGCAGTGTTTGGAGGGTGGCTTCATTGTGGGCATACCAAGCAGATCTTCTAACAGTTGGCATCACAATGTCCAGTACCTACTTCCTCTGGAACTTCAGGCACTCCAGCTGAAACAGGATGTGCCTAGGCCCTTCAATCCAGGACTAATTGACCTTCACATTGAACCAACATGGATAATACACTCCAATGATGTATTCCACAATGAACTACAGATTTTTCTGATTCTTTCCTCTCAGTCCATGCTTTGACACCCAGAGCCTGAGAAGTCTGTTTGCTGTGGTGAGCCAGTGGCTGTGGTTTACCCGCCCAATATCCAACAGAGCCAGCCTTGCAGGAACCACTCTGTCTCTGACTGCACAAACAATTTGATAGCCATAGTGTTGATCAGTCGAGAGATCTTGAATGACCTTGTCAGGCAGCTTGATCAGTGAAGGGCCATCAGAGATCCTGGTGAATTTTGGATTGATATCCAACTCTGTACCTGAATCAAGGAGCTTTAGTATTGGTCCAGATAATTTGTTGTCTGACAGAGTAGGACCTTCAAGTTCAACAATGAGCCGGCGGAGGGGCAGTTCACCAGTGTGTAGGTTCACACCAACCAGACGAGGTTTCTGCCCATGTGCAGCTCCAGCTTCCTCATTACTCCAGCTTTCACACCACTGTTGACATTTGTTGAGTCTCCTCCAATGGCCCACAAGGTCTTATGAAAATCTTTCTCTCTCAGCCAAGCAAAAAGGACCTTAGCAATCTGCTCTGCATGTGACTCCTCTTTAGTTGCTGTTTCTGAGGTAAAATGGAACATATAGTTGCTGCCAGGTTCACTGACAACACTATATTCTTCCCTCATCTTTGCAGGAAAAGATTGGTCACTGCCCTCAGCTTCCATCATTACATTGGTCAGGTCAATCCGTCCATCAAAGAGGATACAGGATTCACACGCCCCTTCCCCCCCTCCTTCCTGCACTTCTCCTCAAATTCTTCCCCCAGCTCTCTTATCAACTTCTCCTGTGCTATCTTGACCTTGTTTTTATCAATCACTTTTCATGGGGTGTCTTCTCTGATTATTCAATCAGAGCTGCAGTTGCTATTGCTGCAGTTGGCCTGAGCGAATTAATCACAAATTAATGAAACATTTACAATAATCAACTGCAAATGTATGTAGGTTAGGTTTATCAGAATTGAACATTTCTTCAGATTTGTGTTTTACACACAAACATCTGTTATTTGAACAGGAATTATTTATAAAAGCCTCCCAACTTAATTTCTTTCTTCCAGAAGAAAATCGCTAATTAATCAAAGAAATTTACAATAATCAATTGCAAATTGATGTAGGTTAGCTTTATCAGAATTGGAAAATGTCTTCAGATTTGTGTTCTACATGCCAACATCTGTTATTTTGAACAGGAATTATTTAAAAAGCCTCCCAACATGATTTGTTTCTTCTAGAAGAAAATCGCAAATTAATAAAAAATTTGACAATAATCAACTGCAAATTGATGTAGGTTAGGTTTATCAGAATTGAAAAATTTCTTCAGATTTGTGTTCTACATGCCAAAATCTGTCATTTGAACACCCCTCTTTTTTGATTTAAAAAAAAAAAAAAGTATGGCCCGCCCTACTGTAACATATACAGTATGATGATGACCATACACTCCAATCTTTGGACATGGAAATTGATCTTTTCAGGTTGATCTTTTCAGGCTCCAAGGTGAGGGTGACCAGGGTTTCTGTGAGATACATGCACTCCTTTTCCCATAGTCAGGGAAGGCTGATGTTGGTCAAATGGTACCAGGTCCCTTGAGAACCTTCCTCCCACCCAAGTTGTCAGTGTTGGTGCACACAGCTAATGTTGCAAAGCTGGAGTCTGTTGCATTTCGATATATAGATGTATGATTAGGACA
Organism: Gymnoscopelus braueri; assembly: GCF_963280865.1. NCBI lineage: Eukaryota > Metazoa > Chordata > Actinopteri > Myctophiformes > Myctophidae > Gymnoscopelus > Gymnoscopelus braueri. The sequence continues at coordinate 48,170,444 of NC_137608.1, read as the reverse complement.
TTAAAAAACAGTGTGTGTGTGTGTGTGTGTGCGTGCGTGCGTGTGTGCGTGCGTGCGTGCGTGTGCCGTACTGTATGTATCAGTTATTGCGGAGCTGTTCTGTTGTTGTAGTAACACCAAGACAAATTCCTAGCAACCATTTGTTTAGCAATTAACTTTTCTGATTATAATTTAAACATATTGTTCAAATTCCATACACCTTTGACTATTATGATAGTGTTCAATGTACGCTGAGCATTGATGTGCATAGTGTATTGGCTGTTGCTGTTTACTTTGGGTTCAATAGTCATATTTCATTGTTTCAATAAAAAAATTAAAAGTTTGATCTTAATTTGATCTCATTCCTACACCTACTGTATAGACTTAATCTGGATGAAACTTTATGTTACATAACATGTTTGGTATAGTGGCCATATTTGTAATAAGCAAGTCAGAGTGATCTAGATGGATTCAATCATAAATATGAGCATTCCAATGTGTTTCTAATGCTCAAAAAGCATAAAGTAGACAAGTTTGCCAAAAATGACAAAGATTGAAGTAAGTAAAACAAATTGTCAAAACTAATATTTGTTTGAAATATGTAAAATAGAGGTCCAGCCACACCCAGTCATAAAGATAAGCATTCCAACATGTTTCTAATTGTCAAAAAACATGATTTAGACACCAAGTTTGCATTTATAGCTCATCTGGTTCAAAAGTTATAGCCAAACCCGTTTTTTAGCTGTTCTGTCATAACATTTCAAATTAGAAATATTGCACTTTTCTATGTTTCCCTAAACATAAGTATTCTGAATATTTTGAGCACCTCAGTAAATCTGTAGCTCCAACGGTTTAGCAGATAGAGCCATGTCGGAAGTAGTGCACCGGTTATGGTCATTTTAAAAAGGTCGTGGTCATTTTCGGGTATTTCGTCCCGGATAGAGAATTAGTCAAAGTTCCTAAGTTGTTCCCTGGGGTCATATTAGCCAGAACAGTTGAGATATTCTCTCCTAAATTAAGTGCATACATATCTTAGCTAGGTCCTCTACTAACATCAGCAGGTGTACAGCTAAATTGCTAAAGACTCTATTTGAGACCCAGGTTGTGGCACTCTGTTTTCCTGTTCAGGTTACATAAAAGGCACCGCTCCGAACACGGAGGCTCACACTTAGGGCTGGGAACCTTTAGGATTTCACAATTAAAATGTCTTAACTATTCCCTGTTAACGATCCGATTCCCATCCTGTATTACTATAAATATAAAATTATGACAAAAACTTATAATTTTGAACTATGGTTGCGAACGCAGCGGAAGAGGCGCGCCGCCTCCGCGCAAGTGGAGCTTACTATGAAACCGTGCTCGGGTTGTGTCTCCGTATCTCCGTATCTCTGTGTGCGTGTCTCTGTATCTCTGTGTGCAGTATGTGGCTCAAATCCTCAGCCCTGTGTGCAGCCAAGTAAATGTCCAATATAGACGTACCATACATCAAATGAAAGGTCTTTGAAAACTGAACACACCTGTCAAGGTTGCGTTTAAGCCCGCCCCTTCCCCCGGAAGCCACGCCCCGGAGAAGGCTCCTAAAAACTCCCCATTGAAACCCCATGTTAAATGAAAAGTGCCCGAATCGCTCCCAAACTTTTTCTACCCCCCCTAAGTGGGGGTCTACGAACAAATACTTCGGGCTCGGATTTTGGCTCTGCCCCCCGGAAGTGGGTGAAACAGGCACTTCAAACACTTTGTTGAATTGTTCAAAAACATTCAACGTTTTTTTTTTGTGAATTTGTATTTTTCTAAGATGCTCCTTTTAACGCAGATTTTTTTTAATTTATTTTTTATTTTTTTATTGCTTACTTTTTTTAAAATATATTTTTTCATTATTTTTTTTATTTTTTTGCGTTCGCTTACCGCGTTCGCGCGTCTTACTTGTGTACTTTTCAATAAGCTCAAGTTCAATTTTAATACAGTGTACCATGAAGGTTGCTAAATCTTATAAGAAGTCTGTTTAGTCAGGCAGGATACAACGTAGATCACCATAGAGATAGACTATCTACTAGGTCACAACGCATCCTGTGAACATTCATTCTCATAGTGATTGCAGGTTGTAGCCCTGCTGAAGGAACAGCAACAAACGCGACAATGTTTTTAAATGAACTACTATATGTTCATATTTGACTCTTGCGTAAGGCTGTATGCGTTTGAGCCACTGACTGCTTCACTCTCCTCACTGCTCCCTCACAGCAGGAAACGACTCACGCTAAGACACTTATGCACAGCCAAACAGAAAAAACAATAATAATAAAGAATACAGAGTAGACCTATTTAAGAGAAAATTACATAATTAAGTTAAGTTAAATTCTGGGAATCAGTATCAGGAACCGTTAATGTAAGTTAGTAGGACTACAAACATGGTAGCAAATATAATTAAGTTTAAATTAATTATTATTGCTTTTAGGCGGAATTGGACTTGTATACGAGAATATGGCAAATCAGTTATAATTTATATTAAAAAAAAGATATATAAATTTGACTAAACATTTGTATGGAGTGTATAAAGGTAGAAGCCCATACTGAGATGTAATACCTATACGAGGCGATTGGCGATCGCTTGGTAGATGTGTCCGCTCGGTATTGTTGGTCTGACAGGTTCTAGATACGGTAGGCGGTAGCCTATTTCGCCGTATTTCTTCCAGCCGCATGGCAGGAAGAAGAGAGGGGGACCTTTAGCGTCCCTGACAGTGAGGATTGAAAATGAAATCTCCTCACTAGGACATGTGGGTGTCATTAAGTGATATTATTCCCTGACGTGAATAATATTAAGACTAAATAAGAAATAGCCTATTAGAGTGAATTGCAGGGCCCTTAAAATAGACCGGATGATTAGATAGATAAATATTAGATGGATATATATTTGAATACCAAATAAAACATCAAATTAACATAGTTTCATAATTTGTTTATAACAAAACCGAAAACTATAAATAAATTGGATTACAGATTCAAGAGTGAAGAGAGCAAAAGGAAAATTCACTAATTTAATTAATAATAAATTATTATGATAAATTAGCGTAGGGTTATGTTAGTATTTCTATTTGCTACAACACTACACTATTTGTGTCTTTTACCCAAATGGTACCGTAGACATACGTACGTATACACATTTGACGATTAGAAGAGCATGCAATGAAGGTGCTAGAAGTGGGTGGGCTTTTAGCCATGACAACACTTACTTCCAATAGGCTATAGTAGGACCAAGAATATGAGGAAATCATATCATGTGTGCTGTTACCGAATATTGAATTAATGTTATTGTTTTTGTTGATCTCATGTGCTTTTAAATGTCTATATGTACTTAGTTGTCTTTTCCCTTCTCCATGATATACTCACTATGGGATAACATCGCCCCCTGGCGATGCACAGAGCAACACACATGGACTCCCCCAACAATTTTTTTGATTGGCTAGGGTTATGTTACGCGTTCCGGCAATCCGGAAGGGGTATAAAACCCCTCGTGTAACTAGAACACGCCCTCTTACTTCACTCTGCTACGCAATGCGCACAAGCCAAGACACACTACCGGAGAAAAATCTACACGAAAACCAGCGTTAACCCAAAGCGGGGTCACTTGTGTCCCCCACGGGAGTTTCGTTAAATCTTTCTGTTAAGCACGCTCCCGCGGCTTATTTTATATAATTTCTTTCTTTCCTATCTTCTCAGTTTCCATCCGTGACTCAAGGCTAGCTTGGAAGCTACGTTAGCAGGCTAGGCTAGGCTAACGAGCTAAGGCTAAGCGAGGCTAAGTGGCTAGTTAGCCCTTTGTTCTCGCCACATGTTGAGATGGAACCTCCAAGACAGTGCGGCCTGGAGGGCTGCGCATTCCTCGTCGCCGCGGACGACCCACACCGCGTCTGCATTGCTTGCCTGGGGGTGAACCACGCGTTCGTCGCCAGATGGTACCCAGGTGACGAGGACGCCTGCAAAGCCTGCGCCGCTTACACGGTTTTCCACCTCGAAGGCCGGCTTGCGAGGGCTAGGACCCTCGCAGCTAAAACCAGCAGTGGACACAGCGGAGCTCCCCTCGCCGTGGGGCCTAGAGCCCCGCTAGAGGAAGAAAGCCGAGGGGCCATGGGCCCACCTTCAGGCGTCGCCCCGAGGAGCAGCAGGGTTGTGTCTCCGTATCTCCGTATCTCTGTGTGCGTGTCTCTGTATCTCTGTGTGCAGTATGTGGCTCAAATCCTCAGCCCTGTGTGCAGCCAAGTAAATGTCCAATATAGACGTACCATACATCAAATGAAAGGTCTTTGAAAACTGAACACACCTGTCAAGGTTGCGTTTAAGCCCGCCCCTTCCCCCGGAAGCCACGCCCCGGAGAAGGCTCCTAAAAACTCCCCATTGAAACCCCATGTTAAATGAAAAGTGCCCGAATCGCTCCCAAACTTTTTCTACCCCCCCTAAGTGGGGGTCTACGAACAAATACTTCGAGCTCGGATTTTGGCTCTGCCCCCCGGAAGTGGGTGAAACAGGCACTTCAAACACTTTGTTGAATTGTTCAAAAACATTCAACGTTTTTTTTTTGTGAATTTGTATTTTTCTAAGATGCTCCTTTTAACGCAGATTTTTTTTAATTTATTTTTTATTTTTTTATTGCTTACTTTTTTTAAAATATATTTTTTCATTATTTTTTTTATTTTTTTGCGTTCGCTTACCGCGTTCGCGCGTCTTACTTGTGTACTTTTCAATAAGCTCAAGTTCAATTTTAATACAGTGTACCATGAAGGTTGCTAAATCTTATAAGAAGTCTGTTTAGTCAGGCAGGATACAACGTAGATCACCATAGAGATAGACTATCTACTAGGTCACAACGCATCCTGTGAACATTCATTCTCATAGTGATTGCAGGTTGTAGCCCTGCTGAAGGAACAGCAACAAACGCGACAATGTTTTTAAATGAACTACTATATGTTCATATTTGACTCTTGCGTAAGGCTGTATGCGTTTGAGCCACTGACTGCTTCACTCTCCTCACTGCTCCCTCACAGCAGGAAACGACTCACGCTAAGACACTTATGCACAGCCAAACAGAAAAAACAATAATAATAAAGAATACAGAGTAGACCTATTTAAGAGAAAATTACATAATTAAGTTAAGTTAAATTCTGGGAATCAGTATCAGGAACCGTTAATGTAAGTTAGTAGGACTACAAACATGGTAGCAAATATAATTAAGTTTAAATTAATTATTATTGCTTTTAGGCGGAATTGGACTTGTATACGAGAATATGGCAAATCAGTTATAATTTATATTAAAAAAAAGATATATAAATTTGACTAAACATTTGTATGGAGTGTATAAAGGTAGAAGCCCATACTGAGATGTAATACCTATACGAGGCGATTGGCGATCGCTTGGTAGATGTGTCCGCTCGGTATTGTTGGTCTGACAGGTTCTAGATACGGTAGGCGGTAGCCTATTTCGCCGTATTTCTTCCAGCCGCATGGCAGGAAGAAGAGAGGGGGACCTTTAGCGTCCCTGACAGTGAGGATTGAAAATGAAATCTCCTCACTAGGACATGTGGGTGTCATTAAGTGATATTATTCCCTGACGTGAATAATATTAAGACTAAATAAGAAATAGCCTATTAGAGTGAATTGCAGGGCCCTTAAAATAGACCGGATGATTAGATAGATAAATATTAGATGGATATATATTTGAATACCAAATAAAACATCAAATTAACATAGTTTCATAATTTGTTTATAACAAAACCGAAAACTATAAATAAATTGGATTACAGATTCAAGAGTGAAGAGAGCAAAAGGAAAATTCACTAATTTAATTAATAATAAATTATTATGATAAATTAGCGTAGGGTTATGTTAGTATTTCTATTTGCTACAACACTACACTATTTGTGTCTTTTACCCAAATGGTACCGTAGACATACGTACGTATACACATTTGACGATTAGAAGAGCATGCAATGAAGGTGCTAGAAGTGGGTGGGCTTTTAGCCATGACAACACTTACTTCCAATAGGCTATAGTAGGACCAAGAATATGAGGAAATCATATCATGTGTGCTGTTACCGAATATTGAATTAATGTTATTGTTTTTGTTGATCTCATGTGCTTTTAAATGTCTATATGTACTTAGTTGTCTTTTCCCTTCTCCATGATATACTCACTATGGGATAACATCGCCCCCTGGCGATGCACAGAGCAACACACATGGACTCCCCCAACAATTTTTTTGATTGGCTAGGGTTATGTTACGCGTTCCGGCAATCCGGAAGGGGTATAAAACCCCTCGTGTAACTAGAACACGCCCTCTTACTTCACTCTGCTACGCAATGCGCACAAGCCAAGACACACTACCGGAGAAAAATCTACACGAAAACCAGCGTTAACCCAAAGCGGGGTCACTTGTGTCCCCCACGGGAGTTTCGTTAAATCTTTCTGTTAAGCACGCTCCCGCGGCTTATTTTATATAATTTCTTTCTTTCCTATCTTCTCAGTTTCCATCCGTGACTCAAGGCTAGCTTGGAAGCTACGTTAGCAGGCTAGGCTAGGCTAACGAGCTAAGGCTAAGCGAGGCTAAGTGGCTAGTTAGCCCTTTGTTCTCGCCACATGTTGAGATGGAACCTCCAAGACAGTGCGGCCTGGAGGGCTGCGCATTCCTCGTCGCCGCGGACGACCCACACCGCGTCTGCATTGCTTGCCTGGGGGTGAACCACGCGTTCGTCGCCAGATGGTACCCAGGTGACGAGGACGCCTGCAAAGCCTGCGCCGCTTACACGGTTTTCCACCTCGAAGGCCGGCTTGCGAGGGCTAGGACCCTCGCAGCTAAAACCAGCAGTGGACACAGCGGAGCTCCCCTCGCCGTGGGGCCTAGAGCCCCGCTAGAGGAAGAAAGCCGAGGGGCCATGGGCCCACCTTCAGGCGTCGCCCCGAGGAGCAGCGGTGCTAGCCGGGGACGGCGTGGCGTCACCTCCAGGGCCGTCTCCTCGACGCCAACCCCCGCCGCTGCTGTGGTGTCCAGTGGGGTTCAGCTCCACTACAGCAGCGGCACCTCTCCCTCCCCCTCCATCCCACAGTGGGGCGACACACCGGAGGGAAGCGTCTACGACGACGGTGGAGACGACGACGGAGCCGAAGACAACATGGAGGAGGGGGACGGAGAGGAAGAAGAAGGTGAGATCACCTCCTACCAGGAAGCCCAGGAGGTCACTATGACCAGCCCCGGACGGGTCGATCCTCCTGGGCCCACAGCGGAGCCTTCTGCGGGACGTAGAACTCCTCGAGCCTGTTTCGGCGGTGTTCAGACGGGCCATCGCCCGGTGAGGTCTTGAGCAGCCGATGGAGAACCTACAAATGTCCGCCGAGGCTCCCGTTCCAGGTTTCCAAGGGCTGGCGCCCCATCGACCTCGGCAGGTGGAGTCGAAGAAACTCCCCGAGGCCAAAGGCGTCAGAGAGGCGCTTCACTTCTCCTGGCTGGCCCACAAGGAGCCCACCAAGCTTAAGTTCCCCTTGGAGGTGCTCACCGCGTCGGAGTTGGGGCTCGGCGGCCTCCCCCCGATGGATCCGGTGCTGGCCAGGGGCATTGAGGACAGCACAAAGGGCTCCGTTTCACGGCCCTCAGGGGCCGGGCCAGTGTTTGCCGACGCCGGCAGGAGAGCCACCTCCGCAGCTGTGGACAGGGTCTACAGGGCCTCGGGAAACAAAGAAAGGAGGCAACGTCTGGCCTCCTGGCTCCGACCCCCCCCCCCCGCCGTGCCCCGACCTCGCCAGGAGAGGTCGCGGGCAGGGGACGGGCTCCTAACCGTCAGCCGGCGTCGTCCCGCTCTTCATCGACCAGAACCAACTCCATAGAGGGTCAACCTGGTTCCCTAGGTGTTGGCGACGTCAGGCGCAAAGACAAACAGCCCCCCCCCACCCTCTTCCCCTAGACCCCCACGACGAGACACGGGAGCTAGCCGCAGAGGTAAATGACAGTCGTATCCCGGTTTCCCCGGGCGTTCAGCTGGCCCCTCCACGGCCACTCGGTTGGCGTGGAGAGAGGCTCGTCCCCCAGTCGTTGCTGGGGAAGAGGACTGGCGCTCATCTTGCCCCGATGGACAGAGCCAAGGACTGGCGCTCATCTTGCCCCGATGGACAGAGCCAAGGGCGACTCCTCTGGTACAAAGAGACTCAAACAGACGCTATGTTTAATGAACAAAGTTCAGTTGAAATGTTGTCCTATTGTTCCACTGTGTGTCCATGTGCAGCCTGTGTGTGGAATAAAAGTATTGCCAATTACACAACCGCCCATTATTTCACATATCAGGAAACGATGCGGATCGGCCCCCGAAGAAAGGGGGGGCCACCGTCATCATCTCCCTTCTTTAATGAGCCCACAGTGCTCGGAATGTCCTCTTGGCGACATTCCGAACACTGCTGGGACAAACCCTGTGCATGCAATGAACAAAATTAATCAAATGCAGGTAGTACAACCTTTTGCAATGAATCAAATGTCTCAAATGTATCAATTATAGGGAGTAAAACAAGTGCCCCCTTTAAACGTAAAAATGCAAACCGAATCCCTGGGTGTTACACACCGTTCAAAAGGGCTACAGGTTGCAATTCTCCAGCAAACCTCCTATGACAGACAAAGTGTTGTCTGTCATGGAGATTGGTGGACGAGCATAGACCTCAAGGATGCCTATTTCCACGTTTCAATCTACCCGCTGCACCGAAAGTTCCTGCGCTTTGGCTATGAAGGAAAAGTGTACGAGTACACAGTGCTCCCGTTTGGTATGTCTCTGAGCCCTCAAGTGTTCGTGAAGTGCACCGATGCGGCCATAGCTCCACTGAGGCAGCAGGGGCTACGCCTGTCGACCTACATCGACGACTGGCTGCTGACCGTGGACTCGAGGGAGGAGGTGGCGCGGCACACGGAGGTGGCCATTGCACACCTGACATCCCTGGATTTCACAATCAACGCTGAGAAGAGCGTTCTGATCCCATCTCAGCAGGCCACTTTCATAGGGATCTCGCTGAACTCAACCACGCTTATGGCGCGTCTGTCTCAGGACAGGATAGCCGGTTTTCTGGCATGTGTGAGGTCTCTTCGCCTGGGACGTCGAGTCACGTACAGAACATGCACGCAAGCTCATGGCATCGGCCATACACCTGGTTCGGTTGGGCAGGCTCCACATGAGACCATTTCAGAGGTGGATGCGGGCTCTAGGGATCCCGCACACCATGGGTTCTCGGAAGGTGGTGGTGTCCTCACAGTGCGTGGAGGCACTCCGACCGTGGTCACAATCGACTTTTCTGTCCGAAGGGGTCAGAATAGGCGCTGTAATATCACGGAAGGTTATTACCACAGACGCAAGCCTCTCGGGATGGGGGGCTGTCCACAAGGGCTACTCGGCCAGGGGGACGTGGGATCCCGTTCTGCGGGAGGCCCACATCAATTACCTGGAGTTACTGGCGGTCTTCCTCGCTCTCAAACATTTCGAGGGTCGTATTCTGGGGTGTCATGTGCTGATCAGGACGGACAACACCACAACGATGTGTTATGTCAACCAAACAGGGGGGCTTGGCCTCCCGTGTGTTGGACAGACTAGCACGTGATCTGACGCTCTGGTGCAACTCGCGCCTAGTGTCGATACGAGCGTCTCATGTTCCGGGCTTCCTGAACTGCGGGGCGGACCTGCTGTCCAGGGGCGGGCTTTGGTACGGGGAGTGGTTCTTTTTCAACTGTTAAGGTGTACCTGGCGGCCATTTCCGCCATTTACGGTTGGTCATCATCCGCTGGTGCGCCGTTTCATGAACGGTGCTAGGCGGGCCAGGACGGTTAACAGGCCTCTGTTCCCAAAGTGGGACCTGGCGGTGGTGCTGGATGCACTCTGCCGTCCTCCTTCCGAGCCGTTTGAGTCTGCGGATCTGAGGATCGTGAGTCTCAAGACGGTCCTCTTGGTGGCCCTGTGTACAGCTAAGCGGGTCAGTGACATGCAGGCACTCTCAGTGAGTTTGGAATGCATGTGGTTCTCAGACGACGGCAAGAGGGTTCTGCTTAAACCCAACTTGGCGTTTGTGTCTAAGACCGGGATGGTGGCCCGAGCCCCTGTTGAGCTGGTGGATTTCCATCCGCCACCTTTCGCCTCGGCGGAGGATAGGCGGTTGCACTGTCTTTGTCCAGTAAGGGCTCTAAAGCTCTACTGCCAGAAGACGGCGGCCGGCCGTGGGTCGACACAGCTTTTTGTCTCTTTTGGCCGGACTGGTCAGAGGAAGGCAGTGGCTAAGCCGACGCTGTCCAGATGGATCGTGGAGGCGATCAGACTGGCCTATGTGAGTAGCGGCTCTACAGTTCCGGTGGGACTGAGGGCTCATTCTATTCTACTCGGGGCGTGGCTGCATCTTGGGCCCTTTACAAGGGTGTTTTGATGCAGGAAATATGCTCGGCGGAAAACTGTTCGTCTCCGTCTACTTTTGCGGCTTTCTACAGCTTGGACGTGGCGGCATCTTCGATGGCGCACACTGTCCTGGGGGTAGCAGCTGTTTCGAGCCAGGGGAGAGATGAGCAGGCCTAGGGGCCGTGCTTTATCTCCTGGTTTTTATCCTTCCTCTTAGGCCCCCCCTGGACCAGCTAGGCTTGGGTCCTGGGGGAGGAGGCCCTGTTCTTCATTTTAGTATGGGATAGACTCGTGTCTGCCCGTTAGTTGAATGAGGCAGTCTGTCAGGGTCTTTCCTTCTGGTACTTTTCCACACCCTGGCCCGGAGGGCCGGGGCGCCCTTGGGGCTGGGGTCTCGCCCGTGGGGCGGGACCTGGGGGCTGAGGTTGTGCGGATCCGTAGGGTCGTGTGACTTAGTGCCCCAGGGGGGTTTATGAGTCCCATAGTGAGTATATCATGGAGAAGGGAAAAGACAACTAGAGGTTACATATGTAACCCCAGTTTCTTTACCTGTGTGATATACTCACCTAACACCCCTTCTGTGCGCATTTGGCGTGCAGAGGGAAGTTCTTAAGAGGGCGTGTTCTAGTTACACGAGGGGTTTTATACCCCTTCAGGATTGCCGGAACGCGTAACATGACACTAGCCAATCAAAATAATTGTCGCAGGAGTCCATGTGTGTTGCTCTTTGCATCGCCAGGGGGCGATGTTATCCCATAGTGAGTATATCACTCCGAAGGTAAAGAAACTGGGGTTACATACGTAACCTCTAGTTATGTATCAGACAGAGCACAATAGAGGTTATTTTCTATTCTCTAAGTCTAAGTGAAAGTCTAAGACCTAGGGATGAGTGTGGGTCATTTCTGGTAACAACAGACAAGGTGCGGCCTTTGCGGGCTGCTAAAGGGAATCCCATGACCAGGGGTCTGTCTGACCGGTCGATTATATGTCCCGAGGTGGACTCCCGGAAGATAGACCATGCCAGAAGTTGAGTGGCATGGGGTCCCCGGTTCGATTCCTGGGCCTTGGCAAGGTGTAGAGGGGTCATTGAGCAGGACACTAACCCCTAACTGCTCCCCCTCCCCCCAAGGTTAAATTATTATTATTTCCCTGATACATGCACGCTGGCGGGCCTTCACCTATGAAGTAGAGCGGTCTGACGGAACGGTAACCAGCAGGTTTTTCATTCTGTTCAGTCCCAGCTTTACTTTGGCAGGTCCCTATTAAGTCCCTATTAGGGAAGGCCCGGGCAGATGTCGTATAGCACTATGGGGGAAGAGCTATATGGAGTAGAGATTGCAGGTATGCTAGCAGGCTCTAAGGTCATGACCATGGCCTGGTGTATAGTTGCCAGGTTGGTCGTTGACCAACGTGTGAGGGGCCGCATTCCGAATTAAGGGAGCTGCAGGACCCAATAACAAAATTAATTAAAAAAAATGACACTCATGTGGCCCTGAGTGGGTTGTTGAGTAAAAATGTGTACTGGACAGGTGTCTATTATCCACTGTCTATCAAATATAAGGCCAGCCTGGTGGTTCCACTCTGTGAAGGTCATTGTACTCCGAGCCAGTGTGTACAGGTGATGTGCTGTATAGAATGTACTCATCATTGTTCCACGCTTGTTGAGTAAAATGTGAGTATATATGTGTGCTGTATACCACGGAGGGAACGGAACCCGCCAAGCCAGGTGTGGAACACATAGAAGGTGTGACCCAGCGCTTTCTGTCAGACGTTGTGTCGAGCAAAAACAAAAGAGACTGTCGTCCTTAACCACACCATGGCTGGTCTAATACTGACTGTAGAGGTGTCCCCAGGCCTCAAATCAGAGTAACCAAGTGGTGTCAAAATTCCAGGAACAAGGTAAAAAAACAACAAAAAAAAAGAGGCCTTGGACTGAATCGTGAGTGGCTCATATGTTCAACTTGACCTGCCCAAATAGGCTCCTGTCCTGGTTCATCGCTGTGACTGCCTAACAAGGCTGGGAAAGTAATGGTAGGATCACCAGATACATGCAGAGGCTCAAAGTCATGAGCTGGGCAGAAAAAAAATAATAAAAAGAACAGTAGCACTTCAGCCTAAGTGTTGCGCTCACTTCTGTGTCCCGTGGACCAAAAGTTGGACCTCAGGGACCGGTGTGGGGCTGTTTGTATGCCGATGTTAAGGTTATGGAGACTGAGCCGTGTCTGTACCTAAGTAGAGATGGTTGGCTGAGGATGGTTGATACCGGACCGCTGACCAGAACACCTATAATGGGACCCTAAGATTTGGTAACGCATGCTCACTATGTTGTCCCATCAGCATGGTGGATATGGCCATATGGAGCTTATCCTGACTGCCGGGGATTACTGGGAGTAACGTGGAACCAATGACAAAGGCAATGAGGTGTTTCAGATCTCTTCAGGTGAGGACGGAAGTTTGGCTCCATTGCCCGTTGGCTGCAGAAAAGGTATTGAACCTGACGTGACAAATGTGCTATGTGCAGTATACTCCGGGAGATGAGTAGCCTGGTATCCAGCCTGCTTCGCTACGTTCGGCGGACTTTATTTTCTCTCTTCGCTTCTCAGTCTGGAAAGCCTCCTATCTCCAAGGGAGGCGGTACATGGCATAAGGTAGGCATCGAACCGTGGCTTCTGATTGGTCTGTGGTGCGGGGCGGGACAAAAAAAACAGTGTGATCGTTGTGATTCGTCATTCGTTTGAACAACATCCAATCAGCAACGACGTTGCCCAACGTAACATATGTAGTTCCAGTGTAGTTCTGCAAAACGAGTCAATAGGGTGCTCTCCAGACTGAGAAGCGAAGAGAGAAAAAAAACGAACGTAGCGAAGCAGGCTGGATCCCAGGCTAGGAGATGAGCGGCCGTGGGCGAGAGCTTTGCCATTTGCCCCATAGTAGACCCACTGGGTCCGATTTGGAGTGGCACATGTGGCACACAGAGGCCTAGCCCTGGAGTTAAAATGCTGTAGTACTGCACTGAAATTATATTTATTTGAAATAAAAAGAAAAGGATGAGACGCACCAGGCGACAGTGGAGGGATTTCTGCACCCTGTCACGCCATGCACGTCCAAAGTGTGAAGACATGCCATGGGCTAATGGAGAATACTGCTACAGGTGTTAATCTGGGTAGTACGGATTGTAACATACAGTTGAAGGTCACATCGTACTATGAGAAATGAAGCTCTAAACCTCAAGAGTTGTCCTACTGTTCATTACCCAAGCGGGTGATGACCTATGTTAGAGATAATATGCTGACGGGAGAAAGTGGCTATGCATAATATATTGTACTTTTAGGCGGTGGAATGTTGTTCGGATAACAGGGGAAGTGGACCTGGTGGGGCGAGAGTCAGATATAGGCAAAATTACACAGCCATACAGGACTCAGCCGCCTGGGAGACTTACCCAACACGCCCAGACAGTCAGAACTTTGACTAATTCTCTATCCGGGACGAAATACCCGAAAATGACCACGCCCTTTTTTTAAATGACCATAACCGGTGCACTACTTCCAACATGGCTCTATCTGCTAAACCGTTGGAGCTACAGATTTACTGAGGTGCTCAAAATATTCAGAATAGGGAAACATAGAAAAGTGCAATATTTCTATTTGAAATGTTATGACAGAACAGCTAAAAAACGGGTTTGGCTATAACTTTTGAACCAGATGAGCTATAAATGCAAACTTGGTGTCTAAATCATGTTTTTTGACAATTAGAAACATGTTGGAATGCTTATCTTTATGACTGGGTGTGGCTGGACCTCTATTTTACATATTTCAAACAAATATTAGTTTTGACAATTTGTTTTACTTACTTCAATCTTTGTCATTTTTGGCAAACTTAGTGTCTACTTTATGCTTTTTGAGCATTAGAAACACATTGGAATGCTCATATTTATGATTGAATCCATCTAGATCACTCTGACTTGCTTATTACAAATATGGCCACTATACCAAACATGTTATGTAACATAAAGTTTCATCCAGATTAAGTCTATACAGTAGTTGTAGGAATGAGATCAAATTAAGATCAAACTTTTCAATTTGTTATTGAAACAATGTAATATGACTATAGAACCCAAAGTATACAGCAACAGCCAGTACACTATGCACATCAATGCTCAGCGTACATTGAACACTATCATAATAGTCAAAGGTGTATGGAATTTGAACAATATGTTTAAATTATAATCAGAAAATGTAATTGCTTAAAAAACAAATGGTTGCTCGGAATCTGTCTTGGTGTTACTACAACAACAGAACAGCTCTGCACTGACTGACTGACTGACTGACTGACTCTCTCACACACACACACACACACACACACACACACACACACACACACACACACACACACACACACACACACACACACACACACACACACACACACACACTTTTTAAATGTCCTAATCATACGTCTATATTTCGAAATGCAACAGACTCCAGCTTTGCAACATTAGCTGTGTCCATCAAACACTGACACTTGGGTGGGAGGAAGGTTCTCAAGGGACCTGGTACCATTTGACCAACATCAGCCTTCCCAGACTATGGGAAAAGGAGTGCATGTATCTCACAGAAACCCTGGTCACACTCACCTTGGAGCCTGAAAAGATCAACCTGAAAAGATAAATTTCCATGTAAAAGTCTGGAATTCAAAATGTACTTGAGTAAAAGTACAAAAGTATTGGTATCAAAATGTACTTAAGTACCAAAATTAAAAGTACTGAAATGTTTGAAAATAGCAGATCTACAAGCTCACAACGCGTCGCGATGCGACGCGTTGTGAGCTTTAAGATCTGCTATTTTCAAATAGCCTAGGTATAAAATAGGGCTAAAGTGGTTAATGTATGTTTTATAATTTTATATTATAATAATTTATATCTGCAAAGTAACAAGTAACTACATTCTAATAATTGTAGTGGAGTAAAAGTATGATATTTGCCTCTTAGATGTAGTGTGATAGAAGTAAAAATATAGACAATTGGAAATTCTCCGGTAAAGTAAAAGTATAATAATATTAATAGTAATATTCCTATTTGAAATGTAGTTAAAGTCATCAGCTTGGAAAAGAAAAGAAAAACAAACTAGAAAAAGTGCTTCTCGGAGCACAGGTCTCCGCCAGGTCAGGTAGGTTATTGTGGCCTCCTGGTGGCGCTATAATATGGCAATGCGAAAATGGTGCCATTTCTTTTTCGGCCTTGCATGGCAATCGGACACTGCATTCATGATTTGAGGCACTTTGTTCCAAAAATGTGTTTTGCTAAATTAGACCTGCTGGTGGCGCTATAACAGGCCAATGTGAAAAGGGTGGCATTTCTTCCTCGGCCTAGTGGGAATGTGTGCCCAAGATTTCACGGAAATCGCACCTTGCGTTCATGATTTGAGGCATTTTGTTCAAACGGACCTATCCAGCAAACTTTGGAAGCCAATGTTGGCCAATTAGGATGGAATATGAAATATCGGACACTTCCATCTTGATCACATGACTATAGAGATACTGTGTACCGATTTGCGTGATTTTTGGACAGAATGTGAAGGAGTAATAGCAAAAAACTAGACGCGTCGCAATTCAGGGCAATTGCAGAGTGTGGTTGCGCCGACACGAGTCGCGGGTTGCTGCCGCCGGGACTCGAGGAATACGCTGGGAGGAATACCGTCGGAGGCTGTGCCAATTACATTGTCACGCAACTCCTGAGATCACTTGCGTTTCATTTTGAGAGGATTGGTCCCCCCAACATAATGGTTTTTGCATCAAAAGGTTACATTTTGAGCATTTGTGGCGCCCCCTATGGATCAAAGTGGAAATTATTTTGGGGATTTGTTGAGTAAACCACACTTGACATGTGATTCAAATTTGGGATTGACTGAACGTTTTGTTCGTGATTTGTGGGCTTTTTTGTAAAACCGCCCCCTCCCGCTAACTTTGGAAGCCATTTACGGACGAACGGTATGGACTATCAAAATGTTTCGGTCCAGACTATCGCATGGGTCCAGAGATCATGTGTACCGATTTTTGTGAAATTTGGACAAAATATATGGGAGGAGGAGCTAAAAGTGTGTTTTGAAGAAAATTCAAAATGGCGGAAAATCTATCCTGACGCAAATGGGCGTGGCCTATATGGGGAGTTGCGTCATGACCCAAGGAATCTAGGGGAAAAAAGATTTTTATTCTAGGACCTACGGCTCAAAAGTTATAGGCCAAAAACGTAAACTGGGCTGTTATAGCGCCACCATGAGGCCGAATGATATAATTTTTCTTTTAATAATTTTGCACTAGATTATGAACCTCCCCTCCAAGTCTTGTAACTCTAGCCCTTACGGTTTCTGAGAAAAAAATACTTGAATTTGAGTTTTTTCACTTTTCCATTAAAGTGGATGGGGACATTTAATGCACTAATAAATCAATATCAATAAAACTATGCAACCAATCTCTTAGCAAAGTACAAGCGCACGATTCCCGATGAAGCCGGTCATTTTGACATATGCCACTAAATTGGGAAAAATAAACTGTGGGAGGAATAGCGGTTTGAAATATTGTTTATCTATAAAGAAGGAATAAAGTTTATCTATAACAATAGTCTGGTTGCCCATTCGGGCAACCACACTAACTAGACGCGTCGCAATTCAGGGCAATTGCAGAGTGTGGTTGCGCCGACGCGAGTCGCGGGTCGCTGCCGCCGGGACTCGAGGAATACGCTGGGAGGAATACCGTCGGAGGCTAAGCCAATTACATTGTCACGTAACTCCTGAGATCACTTGCGTTTCATTTTGAGAGGATTGATCCCCCCAACCCCTCCCACTAAATAAATAGGCCCCTCCCACAAATGTAGCGGGCCAATGACATCGTCCTGTAACTCCTGAGATCACCTGCTTTTCATTTTGAGAGGAGTGATCCCCCCAAAAATCATGTTTTTGCATCAAACGGTTACGTTTTGCGCAGTTGTGGCGCCCCCTATGGATCAAAGTGGAAATGCTTTTGGGGATTTGTTGAGTAAACCACCCTTGACATGTGATTCAAATTTGGGATTGACTGGACGTTTCGTTCGTGATTTGTGGGCTTTTTTGTAAAACGGGCCCCTCCCTCTAACTTTGGAAGCCATTTACGGACGAACGGTATGGACTATCAAAATTCTGTTTCGCTCCAGATTTTCGCATGGGTCCAGAGATCATGTGTACCGATTTTTGTGAAATTTGGAGAAAATATGTGGGAGGAGGAGCTAAAAGTGTGTTTTGAAGAAAATTCTAAATGGCGGAAAATCTATCCTGACGCAAATGGGCGTGGCCTATATGGGGAGTTGCGTCATGACCCAAGGAATCTAAGGAAAAAAATATATTGATTTTACGACCTACGGTTTAAGAGTTATAGGCCAAAACGTAAAGGGGGCTGTTATAGCGCCACCATGTGGCCGATTAGTGTAATTATTTGTAAGATAATTTTGGACTAAATTATGAACCTCCCCACCAAATCTGGTAACTCTAGCTCTTACGGTTTCAGAGAAAAAAATACTTGAATTTGAGTTTTCTCACTTTTCCATTAAAGTGGATGGGGACATTTAATGCACTAATAAATCAATATCAATAAAACTATGCAACCAATCTCTTAGCCTTATACAAGCGCACGATTCCCGGTGAGGCCGGTCATTTTGACATATGGCACTAAATTGGGAAAAATAAACTGTGGGAGGAATAGCGGTTTGAAATATTGTTTATCTATAAAGAAAGAAGGAATAAAGTTTATCTATAACAATAGTCTGGTTGCCCATTCGGGCAACCACACTAATAAAGTGTGAAGATTACTATAGTCTGGTTGCCCTGTTAGGGCAACCACACTAATTAGTTTTCCAAAAGTCAGCCTCCTGGTGGCGCTCTAAAACATTCACAACACATCAGCATTGATAGATGTGTGTCCACAGACAGACAAACAGAGACAGAAAATATATGTAGGCTGTCTGATAATTCTATTCCAATCTCACTACTTCATAAGAAGTTATATTCATAATTAATTAACGTGTGTTATTAACAATATGCCACTTGAGTATTAAATAATAGTTAAAGGTAACACAAGCAAATTATTTAATTGTATTTTAAATAGGAATTAAATCCCAATACACAGAATTAACAATGCAATGAGTAAATACAATACAATAAGAATGAATCCTAGGTCACCTTACTTTGTTTTGATCACTAAATAACACCAAGGTTCAGGGTGAAAAATAGCAAAAAAAATTCTAATGGGATCCATAAACGTGCTTTATTATGTCCTCACAAGTATGAGACAGAGAGTCTCGTCCTCAACATGGACAGCGTCACACTGGTGCGACAATAGACGCTCACGACACATCGCCACGCATTTCAATGAGCGGGTCCCCATCAGCGTGGGGACAGACCAGGGATGTCTGTCTTCGGCATGCCCCGAAACTACCATCCTCAAACCCAGCTCCGTTGCTAGCTGGGTTTGAGACGCATTGTGAGCTTGTATATCTGCTATTTTCAAAAGATTTTTATACATTTAGAAAACTTGAAATGTAACATTAGGCATAATGAGTACTTTTACTTTTACTCAAGTACATTTTGAAGTCCGGACTTTTACTTGTAACAGAGTATTTCTACATTGCAGTATTGATACTTTTACTTAAGTAAAACAATTGCGTACTTTTTCCACCACTGCCTACCATATAGATTGGACAAAATTGCATATTCATAAAAAAAAATCTAATCTTTGTCTCTTTGTATTTAAAAGCAAACTCACCAGTGAAACGGAACGGCCAAGACTGCACGTCAGGAGCTGCAAGCTTGACTGAGTGAAACTGCTCTAGTGTTTCACCACAGCACACAACGCCGCAATGTCAGTAAGTTAATTCTAATTCTAATTTTAGTAAAGAGGAATTAACTTACTGACATTGTCGTCATCGTGGACATGAGCAGCACTCAGGCAGTTAGTACCCGGATAGCCCTGGTTCAGAGCGTTAGTGAGTTCCCTCTAACGCCCTGGAAGACCCCTCGATCTGCGCACGTACAAGGAATTCCACTGCCCTGCCAGCACTCAAGAGTAGTGAAAATAAACTAAACCATTTCGCTACTCACCGAAGCAAAGGCTGTTTTGTGTTGTTGAAAGTCTATTCTCCGCACTGGGGAGCCTCTCAGCACCCCACCTACTCTGTAAAATACACTTTTGTGCCTTGAAATAAACCGACGTACCGGACAGAGAAAGTTTTTCTTCTACTACTTCATTTTTCTCCCCACCAATGCTTTACCTACTCACCACTGCCACTTAATGGTTGCGGAGTGAATTGCACCTGATGGAAACTATTAAGCATGACGCAAATCTCTCTCTCACAGTGTTTATTAATATAAATTTTGACAAACTATGACTTTAGAAAAAATTATTTGCAACATTTTGGTATAATTTCCATAAATAGTTGTACATTCTTAAATTGCATCATTTTACACGTGCATTATAATTTGATAATTTCATAAATACTTTTAAATAAAATATTTTATATAAAATGTTGTAGTTTGTTATTTGTGTTGTTCCTTTATTCTTTCATTACAATTGTACTAGAATTAGCATTTTCTGCCATTTCTGTTAATCACTCAGCATCAATCACAATCGAGATCAATTAACCAGCATGCATCTGCATGCCATTGCTATTCCTGGTTGGAAGTGTGGAGACATTGCAAACAAAGCCAGAGTTGTGTCGGCTGTTGTGTGAGTTAGTACACGTTGTTTGCACACACACACACACACACACACACACACACACACACACACACACACACACACACACACACACATATACATATATATATATATATATATATATATAGAGAGAGAGAGAGAGAGAGAGAGAGAGATCAAACAAGGCTTCATCATGGCTGAGCTGCCTGAGCAGGTAATGGAGGACGAATTGTCCAAATGCAGCAATTATAGTGGCGATATCACCAAAAGAAATAAAGGCTACAACAGACATAGACTAGCAAACCTTGCCAGTCCCACAACATGCAGTCTGTTGTTCCCCAATGTGGATAGACTGAATTATATTTGTTTTAAATGTACTACGCATTTAAATAAAAATACTAACAGAAAGGGACGTAAGAGGACTGTGGCTGTGGGCAGTACTTTGAGAAAGATGCAGAGCATGACTCTAACCGAGATTACAGCCACGTCCCCCAACAGGACCCCACTGGAGACCCCCCAAAAAATACCAACCAACACCCCAGCCCAGATATCCACCTTAATGCCAAACAAGATCCCACCCCAGAACCCCACCATGATGCCAAAGACCTCAGTTCAGACCCCCACCATGATGCCAAGCAAGACCCCACCCCGGATGTTTGGGCGTTTAGCCATAAGAATCCAGAATTGTATCTCATTATGTTTTACCTTACTTGTTTTGGGTTAATCTATCTTTACCCAGTGAGCCATAGTCGTCTATTAGACCTCCGTCTAAAACTAGGTTATAATTGGTCTAAAAGTGAAAGTTTTTTCAACGTCTATTCTTAGCCTAGACGTTGATTAGCTGTTTTTTAAGCGTCTATATTTAGACCGTCTATATTATAGACGTCATTTCAACGGCTATGATATAGACGGTCTATATATATACGCTTAAAAAACAGCTAATCAACGTCTAGGCTAAGAATAGACGTTGAAAAAACTTTCACTTTTAGACCAATTATAACCCGGTTTTAGCCTAGACCTTAGACGTTTTTTAAACGTCTAATAGCCCGAAAAATGCTCAGTGGGTATTTTAATATTCAATCTAAGTTTGAGCTGATCAGTCTTTTGTTGTCTGGTTTTAGATACTTCTCACTCAACTAGTCATTATATTACGATTATATTAAAGTCTTTAATACAATCATAAAGAATACCACCAAATATAGTTTTGTTTCTTGAAATAATTGTAGGCAAATCAGTAATCCAATATTACTTTTCATAATTTCAATTTCAGGTGCTCACCGAGTTCAAGGACAGAATGACAATAATTGTCATGCGAATCTTGGCAGACAACCTTGTGGCTCTGCAAGACATAAAGAAGTATGTTATTCGGCACATCCCTCACCAGTACTCCGATGAGATGCGAGAGAGAAGCACTATAGTAAGTTCTTGTATTCCACAAAACTTGTTAATGTTGAAGTATAGCAGAATGTTATCAAGGTTAATAGTAGATATTACTTTAAGTAAGCCATTCTTTATATTTACATCAATTTATGTATGTAATTGTGTAATACCATGTAATTTGTAGGTGAATCTGGGAGTTCTGGAAACTAACCTGAGCTCAAGGGCTGGTGTCCTTGAAATCATGGATCACCTTCATGGTTATGTGCCACTCATCAAGGACAAACCAGTGCCCATTCTGTGCGGAGGAGACGGGTTAAGTTTTGAGAGGATGGAGCAATGCCACCAGGCCAGAGTGCAAGGAAGGACACCCACTGAGAGACTGGAGGGATTGGTGCCATCCCCCCAAGAATTTCATAAAGAAATCCTCCTAATGCAGGTGATAAGTGAAACAAACATTGTTAATCTTTTTTTCATTCTGCAATGGATTATTTTTATTTCATTTTTGTATTAATTAAGTATTACCCAATTTGTTTTCTTTTTATTGTAGGACACATTCAACATACAACATACCATGTCCCCCTGGCAGCGAGGCTGCCAGGGGGACATTGTCCCAACTGAAAACATACTTCGACCACAGAGGCCTTAAAAAGGAAGTGAAGGACAATGTCCATCATGCATGGGACATGATAGAGGTAGTTAATTGTGCACTTCTGGACAACAGGATTAGTTGTACATCCCCTCAAAAAAGTATTTTATCTTATTTGATTGTTGACAACTGTGGGCTTAACCTCTATCGTAGAAGTAGAGCACTATAACAGTCTTTATATAAATATATGGGCAATTAATGCACCAAATCTTTTTCTCAATTAAATAGTCTATTTGAATAAATGTTCACTCAAAATATAATTTAATAATATACTTATTTTGTGCTTCACATGATCAAATCTTCTAATATTTTGTAAAATATTGTTTTCAGTTTTCTACTGCAGCTTACTGCACCCTTCTAGCAGCAACAATTTGTGGCATGGAGACTGTGGATCAAGTCCCACCTGGTTACCTGGAACTGGAACAGGAAGACAAGCTGGAGTGGCTGCATGCACTGGCACTCCAGGTTGTTGATTTTTGCTGGATGCCACCAGACACAGAGGACATCCAAAAAGCAGCAGCAGCCACAGATGACACTATCTCCAGCTACCCTTTCTGTGCCTGTATGGAAGGTAGGCCCTTGTGTTTTTAATATTACGTGGGCAGTCATTTCTTTTGATGTGTCTTCTACAATCCTCCTCTAGTTTAAATTTGGTAAACAGACTGTTACATCTGCAAACATGTAATATTGATCACTGAAATCGAATGAAGCATCGATTAAAATGTAGGATCTCAACTTGATCATTAAAGTAGATTTAATAAGAACTGTAATGAACTTGTCTACATTTTAACAGAAAAAGAAGGGGAGTTGTTGTTTTGGTGCTGCAGTGAGAAGTGCAAGGCAGCGTGGTTCCACCTGTCTTGCACTGAGCTTGATATACTACCTGTTGGGGACTGGTACTGCTGTGTACCTCTGTGACAATGACGGTACGTATGCGTACTGTGTTTGCCACGAACGCTTGGGAGGGCAAATGATCCAGTGTCACAGAGGTCACGACTGCCTTCGTTCAGAATGGTACCATCTGAAGTGCTTGGGCACTCTCGCACCTGAAGACACTGAAAGTAAGCATGATCACTGATCATCAAATTTTTAAAACATAAGTGTTTGCACTGATTAATATGTACACACAACCCGTATTAAATTTACTTGTTTGCACTTCTTTGTGGACTGACACATTCTACAGGCACATGGTTTTGTTGTGAGGAGTGTACTTTTGGGACAGAGGGAGAGGACCACCTCCAGAATTATTCAAAGGCCTTAATGTGGGAGGGACTATGCCACCTGACCCGCCGGGATTGTGTCCGAGAGGGAGATGGACCTGCTATGGTCAACAGCTGGAGGATGGACATCTTATATTTCTGGCAAAAGAAACACTGGAAATATTTTGCCATATGCCACAAGCTGCTGACTGGTTAGTAAACTTTTAAGCAGATAACATGAATAACACTAATGCACATTTATGCTCAAGTTTGAAGGGGCAGATAGTGTCCCCCTCAAAATTCAGAATTAACAAATATCAATAAGATTACTGACATTAATTTGTAACTATACATTGTCAGGGATAAGCGGACAACTTCCAGAAAACCTGCGCCAGGACCTCATATGGAACCGGGTGGCAAACCTTCAGGGCCGACCAGGGGGAAATATCGGTTTGGATCTGGTGAATGAATTTATAAACGGAGAGTTTAAAGGTAAACACAGTAAAGTTTTTTATTTATTGTTTCAAACAAGACTCACTAAATGAAAATAATAGTTATTACTGTAACTCAAAATTAACTGTGAATTGACAGATGGACACAACAAAATGCCTAATGGCTAAGGTGCATAACACATGGGCTCAAATACCCCCCAAAAAAAGCCTTGTTCAATTCTCTCTCTCCAATGTACCTTTGAACAGACTATAAAACACCTCCAATAAAGACATATTAATAAATCAATAGCTAATAAAAACAATAAAAATATTAATAATGTTGCATTGATATGTTTCCCTCCCTAATTGTCTTTGTTATATCTTTTCCCAAAAGAAATGCTAAAAAACTCAGGTGGAAGGTACACTGACACACAGATCGAGCGATTGTCAGGTGCCTTTGGTAAAGAGATGCACCGCATCCTGTCAGCATCAGGACTTGGCCAAGCATCAGCCCCCATCACCACCAGCAAGGGCTACAGGCAGAGACTGGGAGCAGACATCGCCAAGTTTGTGAAAGGCTACAGTCATGACGGCCTGTTCAGATATCTCCCCGGGTGGTCCCATGAAGGGTTTCCAGCATTCACCTACCAACAGAAAATTCGACAGCCAGAGAAAATGGGACAACACATAAAGAAATTAAACAAGGACATTGATAAGTGGGACCGGTTGAGGAATAGGAGACAAGGTATGATCATAATACTTACAGATATGTTCCATCACAGATAGCACAGCATCCTTTTCTGTTGCATGCTGTCAGTATGGTGTCCCTGTCCATTCCTTTAACAAACAAGTAGTCCAGTATGGCCTTTCTGTAGCACGTTTTCGTGTCCACCACCTCCATCATGCTGTTGTCAACCAGATTTTTGGCCGTTGACCTGGGGAAAGCATAATAGGTGTGCATTCCCCGGTGCGTTATCTCTGGAACACCTTCCGACTTCTTGCCAGTAGGCCAGCAGGTTCTCAGATGGTCCCCAGTGGATAACATGTCGAACATCTGGTATATTGACACCCAGTCCAAACGCCACAGTTGTGATTAGACACCTGATGGTGCTGTCACAGCGGGGGAAATCAGCCAAGATCTCCTTTTGAGATGTGGGGGCACTGTGGCTGTAATATAACTCGACAATGCTTTTTCCTCCGTCCCAAGCACTTTCACCCAATTTGTCCATCAGCTCGCCATACACTTCGGTGACTGTTCCTATTGTCCTGTAATGACAGATTAGTATGATTGATGCATAATTAAGTAAAATATTAGTTTAAGACATACATGTGAAATGTAATAGCATATCAATATGTTCTGTTATTGCGCCTGACCTGCAGTAAACTATTGTCTTGTCTGCCTTTTTTCCCCCTGTCTGCAGGTGCTGAACAAGCCATGGAACCTCTTGGGTGAATGCATCTGTGGGACACCTGCAGATTCCCAGGTGAATATTTGGCCTGTAGCCAAATATTTTGGTATTACTTCACATTGATTGCAAACTTCAGTTTGTCTTAATGAATAAATATTCATATTCAAGACACACGTGTGTTGGTCATGTTTTTGTGTGGAATTGAGAAATAGTTTGTAATGCTGTAGTTATTATAGATACTAGAACTGATCAACATTATTACCTGTCTGGGACAACAGCTATTGTCTCTGTGGTTGTGGACAAATGCATCATTTCGGTTATTTGAGTAACCATGGCTTCCGTTGCAGTTGCTGTTAACATGAGCACAGGTGCACTGAGAACACCCCGAAGTTTGGATAATCTCAAATAATCTGGTCTAAATGACGATCCCCTGAAAGGCATATAATAGTCCATGGGCCAGACAAGATGTCGGTACCCGAAAGGTGACAAAGGTTACTTATAATTTTGGAGAAGCTCTATGTCTGTAGATAACATTTTGGTATGATAACCCTTCCTGAGTCACAGCCAAAATGGGTGTTATCAGCTGCTGCAGTTACCCTCCCCCATAGAAAAAAAGCCATTTTAGATGCAGGTGCATATCTTGGTATTGGCTCCTATTGAGTAAATATTTCAATATCTTTCACTATGGTGTTTGGTATCATTTTTAAGGGGACACTTTAAGCTTTCATTCAAGCCATTTTGTGTATATGTGGGACAAGTACAGTGGTTACTGGAGCTCTTCAAACTCAGAATAAAACATTTTTTACACAATACTTGCCTAAATCATATTTTTTCTTTTAGTCCTGTGCCATCAAGAAACATCACTGGCACAAAACACATAATCTGGAATGCTGACATGACCCTAAGGATTCAGGAAATGTATAATTTACCCATATTATTTCATTCTGAGGGACAGATTTTCAGCCTTATATTAAAGTTGTACAATGCAGAATCACAAATAACGATTTTTAGCAACCTCTGCTGGTCACTA
Source organism: Gymnoscopelus braueri (assembly GCF_963280865.1). Lineage (NCBI taxonomy): Eukaryota > Metazoa > Chordata > Actinopteri > Myctophiformes > Myctophidae > Gymnoscopelus > Gymnoscopelus braueri. The sequence continues at coordinate 48,144,259 of NC_137608.1, read as the reverse complement.
CCGTCACTGCATACAATTTCCGTAGTCCTCGATTACCCAGAATTCCATTCGTTTTCACCGGAAGCCGGAAGCGTTTCAAAAAGCGATCTTTTAATTGTTTTATACTATCTACGGATCGTTTCTCTTAGCCAGTGGAGAATTAGTTACCATGAGCTGTGCTTTCTTTTTCTATTCTTTTTCGATCTTCCAATCCTACATTCTCTTGAAATCAGCGTGAGGTTCCCTTTTGTTATTAGCGCGGTAGTTCCTGGCCAAACAGGAAACCGTTGCGGTATTTCCTGGCCGACGTCATGACGTCGGCCAGGACGTCGGCCACGACGTCATGACGTTGGCCAGGAACGTCATTTTCCCGGGAAAGTCCCCCCAGTCCACGTTCAATAGAAAATATATAAATAAAAGGCTTCCGGGGGTGAAATTCATGGAGTGGGTGTAGTGAAACTTTTGCCACTCACAAAAGATATACAATTTAACTTTAGTTTTGTTGAAAACGTTACCTAGTATGCCTTTAAACAAGCAGTTTTAATGCGAAACTAATCAGACTAGTCCGTTCCAACACAGACTTGTTTTAAGTATTTGTTCGATAGTAGCATTTTATAATAAAGTAGTTCATGAGTCACAGTAGTAGTCAAATCAACATGAAATTATGTGCATGAAATGATGTGTCCTGCCATTTGGAGCAACAGGATTGAGGCAGTTATTCTCCATAAGATCAATGAAAGTCTTAACATCCTCATCATCTCTTTTTATCCTTGGACCCTGTAGATCTTGATGGGACAGCTTGGAACTGCCTTGACCTATCGAGTCTCTCAGATGTCTGAGGAACACGGTTCTGTACTTGGCTGTAGCAAGCCACAGCTCCTGGCTTCAAGCTGAATCCCTTTGTCCCTCCAGCTGTCTGGGTGTCTTTGTTCACCGTTTCTTCTATGGCTTGGTCAACAGCGATTCAGGCAAAGCGATTGGTGGAGCCCATTTGAACTGAGAAACCCCCTTCCATGAATTAACAGGTGCAACTAACTAACCCATGCCTAAAAGTTATTAAATCATATTTACTCTATTACCCCTTTTAAAATGTTTGTGACCGGACTTTAACACCTTAATTTCACAAAATGGTTTGCTGTTCTGTTTTCATGGGACTTAGTTTATTTTCATTTATGAATTACAATATTTATACCTGGATGAGTTAGAAATAAATTCATTTATATTATAAATGATATCAATAAATTCTATCAAATTAGATGATATCACTGTCACACATGAATGTGTTACTTTCAAAATGAAATGTGACCTACTGTACATGACTTTGGTCTGTTTAGCTTCTTAAAATTGTTCGTGTAATATAAGGCTGAAAATCTCCCCCGCAGAATGACATATTATAGGCAAATTATACATTTCCTCAATCCTTTGTGTCATATCAGTATTCCAGGTTTTGTGTTTTGTGCCACTGATGTTTCTTGATGGCACAGGACTAAAATAAAAAATATGATTTAGGCAAAAAAAAAAAAAAAAAAAAATCGAAGTTTGAAGAGCTCCAGTAACCACTGTGAATGAATGCTTAAAGTGTCCACTTAAAAATGATACCAAACACTATAGTGAACAATATTGAAAGATGTACTCAACAGGAGCCAATACCAAGATATGCACCTGCATTTAAAATGGCTTTTTTCAATGGGGGAGGGTAACTGCAGAAGCTGTTAACACCATTTTAGCTGTGACTCAGGAAGGGTTATAATACCAAAATGTTATCTACATAGATCTTCTCAAAAATGAGAAGTAACCTTTGCCACCGCTCGAGTACCGACATCTCGTCTGGCCCATGGACTATAATGATCATAAAATCTGCAAAAGCAGGAACTGTGTACAAATATATACATTTGGGATAGGTACTATACATTAATTAAATGCAACTAACTTACTCAGGCCTTTGGTGAACTGTTTAAAAAAAAAAGTGCTCTATAATTAAAGTTGGATTGGATAATATGTAGTGACAGGTGAATTTATATGTTTTTGGACATACTGTACATGAAGGCAAAGAAAATTATAACATACCATGTGCACAGACAATGAACCTCATCAATTGCCAACAGACATATTACTCCTGCATCTGCTGTGGACTTAAGCCAACTCCACCACTGGTCTTGCAGAACCACTTCAGGTGACATGAAGAGTAATCCAAATTCACCTCTTCGAATACCTGACAATAACAGACAAGACATTCATATGTTAGATTTCTTTTTTTCATTTGGCGGATCTCATAACATTTCTGAAAAGGTTTGCAGTTGCTACAATAACAAAAAAAAAAAAATTTTTAAACTATCTTCGTATAATTTGTCCTCACTAATGCCCATGATAAAGTGGTACCATGTTTTTCAACTTGATCTGTGTCTCATAGGAGGGCTGTGGACACTTCTGAAACCCACTTAACAGTGACATCGTCATTAGGCAGGTTATTTGTTTTTAAATAAGATTGTTTTATTTGAATTTTTATTAACACAATGACAATGGCATCCATTATAGCATGCTAACTTTCCAGGAATAGAAATACTGTAGTTTATATTAGCTTGGATTCATCATCGATGATGACACGGGTAGGCGGGTTTCTGAACTGTCCACCATCCTCTGAGACACAGCACAGAGTAGACGAAAATTGTGCCATATTAGAGCAGTAGTGAGAAAGAATTATATGAACATAGGTTGAAAATGGGTGAACTCGTCCTTAAATTATAGCCATAAGATCACATTTGATACTCAGGCATTGCAGTGTCACTCTCCATGTCACTGGTTATGGCTGCAGCTGGGATGCCAAGGTGAGACCAGTGCTTGACCTGATCCCTCATCAATGCCTTCAACGGGCTTATGACAATAACTTTATGTCCTATTGCAGGGTTCATCTAAAATAGGGAAGTGTCTTTAATTGGTACTCACTTTTATTTGTACAGTGCATAGAGTAACTACCAGTGGTGGAAAAGGTACTCAGATATTTCACTCAAGTAAAAGTTGCAATACCACAATATAAAAATACTATTTTAGAAGTAAAAGGCCTGTGTTCAAAATGTTACTTGAGTAAAGGTACAAAAGTATTGGCATCAAAAGATACTAGCAAAAGTTAAAGTAGCCTACTAACATGTTTGAAAATAGCAGATCTACGTGTTGTGAGCTTGTAGATGTATAAAATATAGATAAAGTGGTTAATGTATGTTTTATAATATAATAATGTATATATGCAAAGTAACCAGTAACTAGTAAATAAAGTTTTCAAATACCTGCAGTGGAGTAAAAGTACAATATTTGCCTCTGAGATGTAGTGTAGTAGAAGTAAAAGTATTGAAAATTGAAAATACTCCAGTAAATTTAAAAATATCTCAAAATTGTACTTAAGTACAGTATTTGAGTACATGTACTTAGTTACTTTACACCACTGGTAACAACATATTGCAACTGTTGATCTAGACATACATTTAAAAAAAAAGCTTGTTATGCTTATTTTGCAATGAAAATAAAAAAATAAATGTTAATATATAATCAATATATACTGCGAAATACATTGTTATTCTTTTTAAATGTGCCCAGTAATATCAGGTGTCCACTTTTCCTGTTATGCATAAATAAATGAGGTAGACAGGCTATAAAGACAAAAATATATATAAATAGATAGATTTTGTTGATATGTAAAGTATATATATATATTTTTTTTACTTACTTTGTCCATGATTGCACCGAAAATGCCATAGCAAACACTTTTGCCGTAACAGGGCAAACACATTATTTCCATTTAACAGGGCTTCAATTACCCTTTTTTGTTGTTCTTTTAATGGAAAAGGCAAAAACAAAGTGTCTACCATCTCTGCTAAAGTTAAGCTATTTGCCATATTGATATATCATTCATTCAATTTGTCTTTTGTGAAGGGATATTTGTTTTCTCTTGAAAAATAAACCACTTTGTAGCGATATTCACTAACTAGGTAGGTGCAATTCATTATTTCAACTGAGGAGGCACTATTCTGCATTTTCAGTTCCCAGTGATTTCCGGGTTTGTGTCTTTTGGATGCTTTTTATTTCAAGGCACAAAAGTGTATTTTACAGAGTAGGTGGGGTGCTGAGAGGCTCCCCAGTGCGGAGAATAGACTTTCAACAACACAAAACAGCCTTTGCTTCGGTGAGTAGCGAAATGGTTTAGTTTATTTTCACTGCTCTTGAGCGCTGGCAGGGCAGTGGAATTCCTTGTACATGCGCAGAGCGAGGGGTCTTCCAGGGCGTTAGAGGGAACTCACTAACGCTCTGAACCAGGGCTAGTACCCGGACCGCCAAAGAAGTCAACATGGCTAGAGTTGGTTGGGCTCCTGCCAAGCAAACACACGCTGCTGAAGCTGCACTGAAACTGGAGACCTGTAGAATTCTGTGACTCCAGCCAGAGCCACCCTGAATCTAACCTCGCTCGCTCTGCAATGCAGATTGATTGATTGATTGATTGATTGATTGATTGATTGATTGATTGATTGATTGATTGATTGATTGATTGATTGATTGAATATTTTCGACAGAAACAGCACGAGGACAGTCACTAGCTTTGTCTAAAAGGATAGAACCAAAAAAGTCCTTGCGGTCTTGTTTCCATTGGTATTCAATTCATCAACATATAAAATAGCACCATCACAAAAACAATACAAAAACAAATAAATACAAAATAAAATAGAAAAAGAGAGGGGGGGGTGAGGGTAAAGAAAGGGGAGGGGTTTGTCCTCTGTCTAGGGGAGAAGTGATAACTACTTCCCCCTTTGGCCTCCTGAAAGATGAATTTTTAGGGCTGTTTTAGGCCTACACGCAGATATGGATCTTTTTTTAAACAGATATTTTAGTCCTCCGTTTTTAAAAAGCATCCCTGGCCACATGACAAAGTTTTTTTTTTCAAATGCTTTCCACACGTAAACGCAGAAACGCATTGATCAGCTGCAAGTTTCACTTTTATATCACATTTTATATTCACATTTATTTTATATATGAGGGGCCAAATATATACATTTTTAATCACATGTTAAGGCCCAATACTGCAATAGCTGCATTGTTTTAATAGCATACGTGAACAAAAATAAACGAAAACAACATTATTAGGGCGCAGCTGTAGTACAAACAAATGAGTTTTACTTCATCAATTCATTCCATGGGCAGCCGGAACGGTCGTCCCAAAACACTCCGCCCCACGCACCTTTTGAGCGGGCCACCCGTGGCCGCTCCATGGTCGCTGGATTTTGACCCGGGGTGATTGTGTTTTAGGACGACAGACCCCGCATTCAACCCGTGTGCGCTACTCGGCGCAGAAAGAGGGTTTTCGTCACAGACTGGACTGATTGTAAAGCATGATCATAGCATATTTTGGATGGTGTAACATAAACCCTTGTGGTATCTGAACAGTGTGCAAGTTAAAACATATTAAGAAATGATACTAAAGTAACCTAGTAATAATAATGTGTTGTAGACAGACAGTCTGGCTATTCAAGTGACCTGTTGTTTAAGAGGGAGCCTAGCCTGGCTAGGTGTGAAGGACGATTTACATCTTCTATTGTTAAACTGAGAGACTTCACTCCCTTCCTCCAGGCACTTGCAAATCATGTCAACCAATGTTCAAAGAAGTTGGTCAACAGCTGGTGGGGGGATTCTCTGCCACCCACCCACCTGTTATTGTAATGTCACCTATACAGTGTATAAGAGAGTGTCTGTAAAATGGTTAGTTGGTACTGTCTCACACGACGTGAGGCTGTCGGGGAGCCCCGGCTCCCTGGCTCTCTCTGCTATGCTGCTTATTGTGGTCTTTATGGAATAAATGAGTAACCTGGTAACCTGGAAACCTGACGTCTTCTCTTCTTCTCCTCCACTTAATTACAACTACAAGCCTGCTACCCGCAGTTTAATGCCTCATAATATACGACATTTGGCGAACCAGCGGCTATTGTTGCTTTCCTTTCCGAAGGCGCTTTAGAGAAGAACCTGTGTATTTTGAGGTGGCCGTGGGAGCGGGGCCTGTGAGGAGGATCGGATCCATGGGAGTCTTCCTACGACGGGGAGGACCACCGCGGAGCAAGCCATGGAGACGTTAGCGCGACCTACGATGAAGGGCCTCCAGCGGGGACGCTGTGATGACTACGACCGCTCATGACCGGATCTCAGATGGCTACACCTCTACTCTACTCGACGGAGCGCTTGGCTGTGGAGACGGCGGAGCGGAAAACTTTCTGTGTCGAAGTTGTCCGTGGGGGGAGGGGTTGTGTGAGCAGCGGCTATCTTTTGGCTGGAGGACAATGGAACCACCTGGAACTGCGCTCAGCTTCTCTGGTGACGTGCGTGGACATTGAGATAGAGGCGATGAAAGCAGCATTATCGGATGGAACACTGAACATTCGGGACGAGAGGTTGTATTTATAGTGATAAAGTGGTTTAAACTACAGAGTGTTATTTTTGTTGCCGTGCGTAAAAGTGTGAAGTGAGGATTTTGTTGTTTCACTTTCTGGTCTCTTGTATTTAATGTGGGTTTACTTTGTGATTTATTATTTCATTGAGGGTACACTGTCCTTCTGTTATCAATGTGGGCACTTCCGTTGGTAGTTATCGTATGTAATTAAATGGTTTATATTTTGGTTGCTCGGCGGGGGGGACATTGGTCGGGAGGTGGGTGTTATCGGCTTGGTGAGTGTAATTCAACTCTATGCTTTCAGCTTCTATCGTATTAGGGTGGGCGTGTGTTATGGTCCCTTTCTAGGTAAAGGAGACATTCGTTCATACCACAGAATATTATGGTTTGCTGTGTACATTTTATTCTAGAGTTTAAAGAAAACAGAAAGGCCTGCACACTGATTAGAAGGGTGTGGTAAATTGATACACATTTATGGACTTATAGAGCCCAATTTGAACACACACACACACAGAGACATGAGGCTGATACTGAGTGGTCTACAGTGCACATTCCAGAGTGGTTGCTTTAACACTAGATGTCCAGTTCAAAGGATGCTTCCCAGAGGGCATCTGACCTTAGCTGACCTCTAGGATCTTGGGGTGTTGTTCTTCTGCACAATGGACACACACACACACACACACACACACACACACACACACACACACACACACACACACACACACACACACACACACACGAGATGTAGCACACACACCTAGCTACGTGCACATCCAATGTATGCAAGTACATAGACACACATGTGAAGTCTGATTATAAATACTGTGAGGACAAAGTAACCGTCCCTTCTTCTGTTCTGTTCCGGCCACACCATGTAGCAGCAAGGCTGACATGTGCTCTGGTGCTCTGTACTCTGTTTTTGTCCAATAAATCGACTTGGGGAACATTACTGACACACACACACACACACACACACACACTCACACACACACACACACACACACACACACACACACACACACACACACACACACACACACACACACACACACACACACACACACACACACACACACACACACGAGATGTAGCACACACACCTAGCTACGTGCACATCCAATGTATGCAAGTACATAGACACACATGTGAAGTCTGATTATAAATACTGTGAGGACAAAGTAACCGTCCCTTCTTCTGTTCTGTTCCGGCCACACCATGTAGCAGCAAGGCTGACATGTGCTCTGGTGCTCTGTACTCTGTTTTTGTCCAATAAATCGACTTGGGGAACATTACTGGTCTGGACCTTTCTACTTCCTTTCAAGAATATTGTCACACTTGTGCAAAATACACTACATTTGGCGAACCAGCCAGGACGTTTAAATGGTTTGGTCTTCTTCAGACTACAGTGTTGGACACTGGGTGTCTGTGACCGTTCCACACGAGAAGAACTTGAGAAGTTGAGTACAAGCTGTGATTTTCTTTTTGGGAGAAGATTTTTGAAAGCTCATCCGGACCAGATGCAGACCATCTTCCTACACAGATGCAGACCCACCAGAGGAGCAGGCTATGGAAAATTGACAAGAATTGATTTCCATAGATCTACGATGGAACCTCACAGCACCAACCCTGTGATGACACTAGTATTCAACCTCACAGCATCAACCCCTGTGACGATATGTAAGAAAACAAGTAAAAAGAGGGTTACAGGAGAACTTCAGAGTATGGACAGAGGACAGAAGCAAGTTGGCTTGCTGGAACAGCACTCAGCACTGAGGGGCACAAATGGCCCCCACCCATTCTTTGCCTATGCCACAGGATCCATCTCTCCTCCGTGTGACTGGACTTTGTGTTTGTGGACGCGATGGAAGGTTTAACATGTAATGTATGTTGGTTATATGTTTGTGATAATGGTGATTTAAACTGCGGAGTGTTTGGCTGCCGTTTTATTGTAGTGTTGTGAAGGATTATTTTTCACTCTCTGGTCTCTTGTATTTAATGTGGGTTTACTTTGTGTTTTATTATTTCACTGACGGCACACTTTCCCTTCTGTTATCAATGTGTATGCTTCCGTTGGGTAGTTACCATAGAGTTACCTTATGTAATTACATTTCAGGGTTAGCTTTGCCCAGTATTAAGACTGTGGAAAGTTTTACGTTGTCTTTGGTTATAGTTTGGTAGCTCGGCGGAGGGGGCATTGGTGGAGGGTGGTGTTATCGATTAGTGAGTGTATGATTCATTGTATTCTTTCAGCTTCCATTGTTGGCTGATTAACATTTTTTCCCAGAGTTTAAGGAACAACAGAGGGTCCTACGCACTGATTGGAAATGCGTTGGCACACAGGGGATTGTGTCTATGTTTATTCTATGCATCTAGAATAACCGCCATACCACGCTCAGTGGTGTTCGGTGTATGAATTGATGTTAATGAATCTCTGTGTCAGCTGTAGAAATGTTTTGGGTTGTTTTGTATTTTAAGCATGATTGAAGTAAGTCAGTCCCAGTGTTGCCTTTCTGTGTCAGACGAAATACGCCTCAGGATGTGAGTCGACACGCTTCTTTCTCCTGATATTTTGTTTGATTTGTTATGCAGTCCGACTATTTTTACTTTAAATATAATGTGAATCACCTTATGACAATACTGTGTAATCTTAATGCCTGTTTTATGTTTGTCTGTTTGTGTCCCAGTACTTTGTCTATCAAGGGGGGTCAAGGTGATGTTGATGTTGTGGTGTGATGAATTCTGTCTTTTTGAGGAGTATGTTTTTGAATTATGGTTTTCTTACTTGTGTTTTGGTTTTCTTCATTGTACCCTTGTTTACGAAGGACCAATAGGGCCCTCCGTAGGGGGGAATGTGGTAAATTGATACACATTTATGGACTTATAGAGCCCAATTTGAACACACACACACAGAGACATGAGGCTGATACTGAGTGGTCTACAGTGCACATTCCAGAGTGGTTGCTTTAACACTAGATGTCCAGTTCAAAGGATGCTTCCCAGAGGGCATCTGACCTTAGCTGACCTCTAGGATCTTGGGGTGTTGTTCTTCTGCACAATGGACACACACACACACACACACACACACACACACACACACACACACACACACACACACACACACACACACACACACACACACACACACAAGAGATGTAGCACACACACCTAGCTACGTGCACATCCAATGTATGCAAGTACATAGACACACATGGGAAGTCTGATTATAAATACTGTGAGGACAAAGTAACCGTCCCTTCTTCTGTTCTGTTCCGGCCACACCATGTAGCAGCAAGGCTGACATGTGCTCTGGTGCTCTGTACTCTGTTTTTGTCCAATAAATCGACTTGGGGAACATTACTGGTCTGGACCTTTCTACTTCCTTTCAAGAATATTGTCACACTTGTGCAAAATACACTACAAGGGGAAATGCATATTTGATGATCTATGCTGAAGTGCATGTTGATGTATTTTCTCTGTGAATAAGGTTTTCTGAGTTGTTTTATATATTTAAGCTTGTTTTATTTTTTAAATAGTTCCAGTCTTTGCCTTCGGTGTCAGTCGAAAGTCATGTGATCCATGACACACGCGTCAGCTGTTAGTCGATCCGTTACTAAATACTGATATTCTTGCTTGATTTTGTGGAACAGTTTGTCTATTTTTGTTCTGAAATTTGATGTAAATCACTGTATGACTACTGTTTAATTGCGATTCCTGTATCTGAGTTGTTCTGTCTGATGTGATGTTCTTCCTGAAATGTCCTTTGTTTAAACTTCCAGTCATTGGTCTTGGGGGGTGGGAGGATGTTATTTTTTGGTGTTTTCTCTTGCAAACTGTTTATTCAATATACCTGGTTGCGAAAGAAGTTAAATTCTTCCGTGGGGGGTATAGTGTGGTATCTGAACAGTGTGCAAGTTAAAACATATTAAGAAATGATACTAAAGTAACCTAGTAATAATAATGTGTTGTTCACTCCCTTCCGTGACACTCTCTTATACACTGTAGGTAGGTGACATTACAATAACAGGTGGGTGGGTGGCAGAGAATCCCCCCACCAGCTGTTGACCAACTTCTTTGAACATTGGTTGACATTTGATTTGCAAGTGCCTGGAGGAAGGGAGTGTACAGGAAGGGAGTTTACAGACACTCTCAGAGTGTCTGTAAAATGGTTAGTTAGTACTGTCTCACACGACGTGAGGCTGTCGGGGAGCCCCGGCTCCCTGGCTCTCTCTGCTATGCTGCTTATTGTGGTCTTTATGGAATAAATGAGTAACCTGGTAACCTGGAAACCTGACGTCTTCTCTTCTTCTCCTCCACTTAATTACAACTACAAGCCTGCTACCCGCAGTTTAATGCCTCATAACATACGACACCCTATTTATGATCTTGAAATTAATACATTGATGAGTGACAGTTTAGAGCTACCAATTAGAGTAGGCCTATAGACCTGCATGTGTGTGCTGCTACAGTATGTTTAAATGTAAGTTTAGATATAAAGCTATGATGGGTCTATAGGCCTACACTACAGGAAAGTGTTGAATATGAGACTGATAACAATCAAACACTCATGATATCATTTGCTTTTCATTTGTAAGACCAGATATATGAATAGGAAAGGAGTAGTTCACCCCAAAAATATGAATTTTCTATCAATTACAAGCCTTGAATACATGGTGATTTTTTTGTTTTTGTCTTATTCCTAAGCCAATAATTTGATGACCGTGTGGCTGCTACTGGAGACTCCGCCTGTCATCAAATTATTGGCTTAGGAATGCGGCAAAAACAAACATGAATTCAAGGCTTCATGGGGTGTGTAGGCCTAATTGATAGAAAATAAATCAGTTTTTGGGGGAACTACTTCTTTAAGCCTAAAAGCTTAAAAGGCAATGTTCAATGCCAAACTCACAATTCAATCGCTAATCACAATTATTTGTGTGACGATTAGTACAATGAATGAAGTAAAATTGTGTGATCGTGTCAGCCCTAAGAGTAGGTTACATTCATTTATCAGCAGCTTTCATCTGATGCTTGTTGGAAAAACTGTGTGGCCCCTGCTGCTGTTATGAAACAATTGACAAATGTGTTCCTGTTCATTCAGGAATTGAATTGTTTTTATTTATGAAGGTACAATTACAACAAATATCATACAATATTGTATTCATAAAATGTTATACAAGCTATGTCCAAAATGTCCACCTTACAGGAATTAGGTCTGGGTGCTTTTGAAACAGACAATGGACTTTGAATGGGTTAGGCTCATCCAATGGACCATACCAACTTTCAGTTCAAGTTCAAAACAAGAAGTTACACAATGTGTTCATCCAACAACAAAGTGGAAAACGTTCACACAATGGAAAGTGGAAAAAAGTATACAACGACAATTGCTTAACTGATATTATATAGCCGCATAAGTGCCCATAAAACGTTTGAAATAATAACAAACTTGTACATGTATGTACACTGTTTTCCTGCTCAGAAAAAAAATCTAAGCAAACAACTTAAATAAAATCACACCACTGATTCTACTTTTCAACAAAACACAGGCATAATATATTAATTGACAACATTATCATGCTATTACCCATCAAAAGCAGTGACTTTAAACTTCTAAAAGAAAGAAGTGCATACGTTGTACAAATCTATATGTAATATCAGGAACAAACCTGCCAGTTCTATTCTGCTAATAAACCTATCTTACAGTCTAACTAGATCCATACAAGAAATCAATACTTATTTATCTCAGGACCTGATGCCTCACTGTGTGAGAATCTATGAACTGACACATAAAATCAACACATTGATGTTTTAAGATCACATAAGATCAGTTATAGTGAAATCTTGACTGAGGTGATGAACCGTTATGTGTTGATTTTGAGATGAGCTCCTTGGAGTTACAACTCTGTTTCCTGGACCCCTGCCCCACCTCATGGGAAAACCACCTCATACAGGTGGACTCTTGCCTCTTCCCTCGGCCCAGCTTCAGCACCTCCTTGGATATCCGCCTCTTCATACTGGTGGTATTCTGACTCCTCACTCGAACTGGCCTCAAACTCTTCATATTGATGGTACTCTGACTCTTCACTCGAACCGGCCTCAGCACCTCCTTGGAGATCCGCCTCTTCATATTGATGGTACTCTGACTCTTCACTCGGCCCAGCTTCATCACCAGAACCAGCAACGTTATAGTAAACTATCTCAATGTTCTCCCGTCCTACATTATAATAAACCAGCTCAATGTTCTCCACTCCTGCATTCCTCCTGGCCTGGAAAAACACAGCAGCACCAATATTTAACTACTGAATCAGATCTGTCTGTCTTAAATTAAAACAGTCTAACTCTCTCATTTATATTTCAGGCATGCATTACAAACAGTATACATTACCCTCCAGAGATGATAGAGATGATAGAGGACTCTGAATATCAGTATCAACAGCAGCAGCAGCAGCAGGATTGAGATGATAGTTCTGATTATTTCCGATGTCAGACGAGACGCTGTGAGAGAAACATGTTAGAATAAGATAACCAAACATCATGTTACGGAACACTGCTCAATTAAAAACCTTTCTTACCCGGGACAGTGAGAGAGAGGAGCTTGCTCTCAGAGGAGAAATTATGAGAAAAAACATTGATGTGATAAACACAGCTGTAATTCCCGTGGTGGTGGGTGTGGTTTGCTGCGGGAAACCAAAAGTTGGCAGAGTGATTGACAGCTGTCTGGGTGTGGTTGTGTGTTGTGTTGGATCCAGTGAAGGTGAGGTGGAAGGAGCCTCCTGGGTATTGTGGTTGGATGGAGCAGGTGATAGTGAAGTTGGAACCCTCAAAAAGCTGCAGCCTGTGCTGCTTGCTCCTTATGAAGGGGAGGAAGGTGATGCTTGGCTTAAATAGCAGATCTGAAACAAGACAGAGTTAAACAGAGGGAGCAATGAAATAAAACTTCATTATATAATTAATAATGATGTAATTTTAATTGAATTGACAGAAAGAAATAAACTGTTTCCCTGTTCACAATAGATGGATGAGATTAGAGACTGTAAAGATTACGATCATTGTTGTTGTCGTTGTTTGTTACCTGAAATCAGATGTAAGCGTACTCCATTCAATTATTTACTTAAGTAGGCCTAACTTAACATTAACTTAATATGCAACATACTTTTTACTTTTACTTTTATTTATTTGTGAAAGAGAAATGCTACTTTTACTCCGTTAAATTGGGCTACGCTCGTTATGTTTGGGCCGTATTCCCTTTTCGCAGGGGAACGAACTGCTGATTGGCTGAAGGGGTTGTCAGTCAACGGTACTAACTATTTGACAACAGTTTTTTTCTTTTTTTGATCTCTGAAGTTGCCTAGAACTCCTTTAAATCAAACTAATCCCTTATCTATTGGTTGTCTTTACTGAAGGAACATATTTAAGGGAGAGATAGTTATGGCCTGGTTTGTTCCCCTAGTTACATTGATAAGCTCATGATATATTTTTTTTTAACCATAATCGTAATTAACACAATATGAACTTTTATACAAAATGGGCTATGACCAAACGATAAAGGAGAAGAAAAAAGCCTATGTTAAAAATACACTTGTCTTTTTAAGAGGTCAATAAATGCATGATGTTTCCAAAGTCAGTAATCATATTAAATAGTCATGATTTCAATATTGACCAAAATAGTCATGCCAACTCACTGTAAAAAAGTTAAATATTGAACCATGCACACACAATCACACCAATTACAGTATCTGCCTCCACGGGAACACTTATTTATGTCATTCTCAGTACTTGAGTATTTCTTTTCTCAAAGACTTCCTTACTTTTACTCAAGTCATTATTTGGATGACTATTTTTACTTCTACATGAGTCACTGTTATTTTTAAAGTAACAATTTGAGACTGTTTTTATTTAACAGCTAGTCATTGCGAATTTTTGCAGTTTAGTTTTTTTTCATTTCATATGAAAGCAGAAACTACAGCTTATTGAACTGAAGTTAAAAACCTTAAAGGATGACTCCAACCATTTTCAACCTATCTTTACATAATTGGTCCTCACTAATGCTCATTATAATATGGTACCATTTTTGTCTATTCACTCTGAGCTCTATAAAGGATGCCTTAGGTACCGCCAGGTCTTATTCCTTAATTTAAGACATGGAGGCGTGACCAATGCCATTTTGCTATTATGGGTGCGGTAATCTGCGTACTGCACCAAGGTGCTATGCGGTAAAACAGCCCTGAATTAGTCATGGGTGTGTTTGGGCGTTACTTTAATCAATCCAATCAGAGTATCCGCTGCCATTCCCTTTAAGATCAGTGCAAGAGTGTTTCATTGCTTAAGCGGTGAGACCAAAGCTCACATTGAAAGGAGACATGTCCAACTGCAGGCATGGCCGTCATAACCACTGTAGCCTCTATCTAATTATGTGACTGTCTCCTATGTCCAAAACACATTGATATCTCTTGACAAGCTACTGCTGCTCAAAATATCTGATCTCCAAGCCAAAAAACTGTCGCCTGTTTGCGCAGTATTATGTGAAAGCGAAAGTAGAAATGTGGAGAGTAGTGTTGCCAGATTTTGCGAGAGAAATAAGCAACCAGGTCTATGAAATCAAGCCCAAAACAAACAAGTATAAGCCAAATGACCTATATACATATATATATATGTTACAGGTAAATTGGCATTCCAGGTAAATTGGAAAAGGGGCGCTTGTTTTCACCGACCCCCAGGCAATTCTGTAGAACCAACGCTAGAGGGCAATGCGAGCCAGACACGCACGCGCACGCGCACACACACACACACACACACACACACACAAACGCGCACACACACACACACACACACACACACACACACACACACACACACACACACACACACACACACACACACACACACACACCCGAACAGCCTTATTCCATGCAGTTGAAGCACAAGGGGGCGAGCCTGAGGGGGCGGGGCTGGCGGGCTATGTTAGTGCAGTGAGTGGCAGTTGGGGCAAATCATAGAAGGGCAAACGCAGTCCCCACAACATCATTTACGATTCTGTGCCTATCGGTACATAACTCGGACGGCGCTTAGTTGACTAGCAGACCATCGGCCGGTCGGCGCGGGCACTCGCGCCTGGAGGCGCTCGGGCGCGCGTCCTCGGCCTCAAGGTCTGCTGAGTCGGCGCGCCTTCGTCATGGTCCAAAACTATACTTTATCGGCGAAAAAAAGTAGTCCGCGGTTGTTTGAAAAAGTGAGGCCGGTGCTGAGATTGGGTATTCGGGCTGTATAAGAATGTGACGTCCTAACTATTCTAATCGTTAGTTTTTATACAAAGCTAGCAGCTAATGTAAACTGGGAGCTAGCTAGGCTAGAGCACTATAGCTTCCTGGTTGCTATGTTGTTGTTGTTGTTGTCGTCGTCGTCCTCGCATCAAAGCCCCGCCTCGCAGCCCCGCCCCGCGCCTAAAAACAAGCGCTCCCCTTCCAATTTCCCTGGAATGCCAATTTACCTGTGACATATATATATAATGAAAATAGCCGATCTACAAGCTCACAACGTGTCTTCATAGAAAGACTTCATAGAAAAACAAGCCCAAAGTTGCTTATAATAAGCAGACATGGCAACACTGGTGGAACGCAGTGGGAGAGAACACTCTCCACTTCTAAGCTCTCCACTTCTAAGCTAAAAGCAGCAGTAAAAAGCTTTATTTTATTTTATTTCATTGGATTAATGAACCTTTGAGATGCCACCTAGAGTGGAACACGAGTCTTTCAGATCGGATGGATTGAAATGGCGTGAGGGGCTGTCTGTCCATATGTGCGTAATATGGCCAAAGTTTCCTTTTCGCTTGATATCGTTTGATGGAGAGATAATCAGTCTTTTTAAGTCAAGGTGCAAACTAGTAAATACTGCATTTTACCCTTAATTAACATATGAACACTCCCCTATGCGTAAAATATGCTGGCGAGTCTTATTCCTTAAGTGTTTGCGTTCAACGCATAATAGGGATTGCGCATAAGATGGTGGCGTTATCACTTAATTCACCCTTAATAGGGACCAGGTGTCTTAAAGGAGTGCTGTGGACAGTTCAGAAACCCCCTGACCAGTGACATCATCGATGGGTAATCCAATCTAATAGAAACTACAGGCTTTCTATTCCTGGAAAGTTAGCATGCTATAATGGAAGCCATTGTTCGCACGTTAATAAACGTCTAAATACATTTTTTGAAATCTTGTTTGAAAAACAAATCTGCCTAACAATGATGTCTGGAGCTTGTTCAGAAAGCTGCGGCTCGCCTGGTGTTCAACCGCCCCAAGTTCTCCCACACAACTATCCTTCTCCGTTCTCTACACTGGCTCCCCGTAGCGGCTCGCATTCAGTTTAAAACCCTGGTGCTAGCCTATAGGGCAGTGAAAGGAACAGCTCCTTCTTACCTCCGGGCTATGGTCGATGCTTACACCCCTGCCCGACCACTTCGGTCTGCCACCTCGGGGCGACTGATTGCCTCGTCACTCAAGGGTCCTTCTGGTCGATCGACACGGTCACGACTTTTTTCTGTTCTGGCCCCACAGTGGTGGAATGAACTTCCCACTGATGTCAGGACAGCAGAGTCACTGCCCATCTTTCGCCGCAGGCTGAAAACCCACCTCTTCAGGAAACACTACCCTTTCTCTTTGCCTGGCCTACTTGTTGTTAACTAGTTGTACGAACTCTTGTTTTATTGTTGTATTGTTTTATTGGATCTTGTTTAGTCGATACACTTATTTGTTTTAGCTCGTGCTCATTTGATTTTGCTATTTTGTCTCATCTGTTTAAGAAAGTAGGTAGCTGATATTGCACTTTTACCTTAGCGCTAGGTATACTCTTGGTTGCTTGTTTTTGCAGGAAATGCACTTAAGACTTCTGGTGATTAGTAGTTTCGTTCCCTACCTATGTTGAATGCACTTATTGTAAGTCGCTTTGGATAAAAGCGTCTGCTAAATGACTGTAATGTAATGTAATGTAATGTCACTGGTAGGCGGGTTTCTGAAGTGTCCACAGCCCTCCTATGAGACACAGACCAAGTAGAACATGTTTTTACCATTTTATCATGAACATTAGTGAAGACCAATTATATGAAGATAGGTTGGAAATGGGTGAAGTCGTCTTTTAAGCACAGATTTCACCTTTTGAATGGCACACATTTAGAGATAGTAGCCTACTCTGCTCTACTAAGCTATCAGTCCCATCATGCTTTGTGGGATTTGCATTTATTTTGTCAGCTGGGCTGCACCACCTCTGCCACCTGCTGGAACTGGCTGGAACTAGTGCCCCAGGAGGATATAAAGAGCAACTTTTACACGACGGTTTTAACTAAATATCATTGTTAATACATCTTTCTTTGAGATTTACATTAGACACAAGCCAACAGACTAGTGATACCTTTCAAAACTATTAGGAAGAAATCACTGATTTTACTGCAATTTTGCAACATTATGGACAGAGCTGAGGTAAGTTTTTGCTATACTAGTGATTGCTAGCTCTATTCTTATATCTTACAGTATATGTTTAAGCATTTATTTCATGTTTACATGTCCATTTAAGCTCTGAAATTTATGTCAGACATAATCTAGTATGTGAAGAGTCCTCCTGTGCTATCAACTCATTTTGGATAAAAACATAGTTTTGTGAGGTTTTTCTGCTTTGCTTTATAAATAGACTAAACTTCCGTCAGAAATCGTCACATATGACTCCAGTTTTTGGTTACTCTACGCACCTCTGGAACATATGACGTCCCATCTCCTCCGGGTTTCCAGGAACTTCTCCTTTATTACACATTCCCTCAGTGAAGACTCATTCCCAACACAGGATGTAATTTGCCATACAAATTCCTTAGAATCATGTTTAATGAAACCCTCGATTAATGAAACACCAGAGCCACAGTCCAGCTGTCTGCACACTACAGTTGATAAGAGTAGACCAGTGGATAGATGGTCTTCCATGTTAGTCCATCTATCCACTGGTCTCCACACCCCCAGTTGTTTCATCTCCATTCTACCATTACAGTTACTGGTTCCTCCCACCAACCTGACATCAGACTCTGTGCAGAGACAAAAGAAAAAACAGTAAAATAACGTCACTCTGACTCAGCCATAACCATATAAGGAGTTCAATACAGCTAAGCCTAAATATGGAGTGTGTTGTCTAACCTCAATGTGTCGTTCTGGCATCAGCCGCACAAATCAGTCAGCTCATATATGGGCACAAAAGGGGCATGCCCATATATGGGCATATACTGATGACATCAGCGATCTCCATGTATGGGCATAAAAGGGACAAGGACTGACAATATTATATATATATATATATATATATATATATATATATATATGTATATATATATATATATATATATATATATATATATATAGAACCAGGGAAATTGGAGAAGGCGCGCTCGTTTTTACCACCCACCCAAGCAATAATGTAGAACCAACACTAGAGGGAGCCACGAATGCAAGCCACGAGCCAGGCTTCCCAACCACAGTGCACTAACATATATGGCCCCGACCACACACACACACACACACACACACACACACACACACACACACACACACACACACACACACACACACACACACACACACACACACACACACACACACACACACAACTCGGACGGCGCTGATTCGACTAGCAGAGCATCGGCCGGTCGGCGCGGGCACGCGCGCCTGGAGGCGCGAGGGTGCACCTCCTCGGCCTCAAGCTCTGCTGAGTCGGCGCGCCTCCGCCATGGACAATAACTATTATCACGTGTGCGTGTGAACGTGTGTTCAGCGTTCCCCTATCGTAGCTTCCTGGTTGCTATGTGGGGGGGAACAAAAGCCAGGTCCGCGTCGCATCAAAGCCCCGCCTTGCGGCGCCGCCTCCTCCTCCTCCTCCTCCTCCTCATCATCACGCCGCCTCGCATCAA
Organism: Gymnoscopelus braueri; assembly: GCF_963280865.1. Classification (NCBI taxonomy): domain Eukaryota; kingdom Metazoa; phylum Chordata; class Actinopteri; order Myctophiformes; family Myctophidae; genus Gymnoscopelus; species Gymnoscopelus braueri. The sequence continues at coordinate 48,124,930 of NC_137608.1, read as the reverse complement.
AGCCCCGCCTCGCGCCGCCGCGTCCTCCTTCTCCTCCTCCTCCTCCTCCTCCTCCTCGCGAGCCTCGCGTAATAAACACTGTCTCGAAAAGCCCCGCCTCGCCCCGAAGCCCCGCTCCTAAAAACGAGCGCTCTGTTTTCAATTTCCCTGGTTCTCCAATTTCCCTGTGACATATATATAATATATATATATATATATATATATATATATATATATATATATATATATATATATATATATATATTTATATTGTTGCGAACGGGCATACCTACCAGCAGTAGCCCAATACAGAGATCCCCATAAATGGAGACGATCGACAAAGTCTGACAGCATAGAATTTCTAGAAAGGGAGATTCCTAAACGTACCTAGCTCTGACATCAGAACACCCCTCCTGGGAACTCCATAATGGAGATAACCGAAACATCCAGGACTGACATCATAGCACACATATATATATACACACACACACATACAATTATTATTATTATTATTATTATTATTATTATTATTATTATTATTATTATTATTATTACCTGAGCAGTTGAGTCCAACAGCCTTGTCAGGTGAGCAGGTGTTTCTAATTGAGGTTGAGGTTCTACAGTCCAGGAGAACAGACTCATTGCCTTCACAGTGGAACTCTTTGGTCCACATTGCAGCTTTGGCTTCTCCATAGAGCGCCTCCTGGAGGACTGAGGGAGACCCGCAACCAAGCTCCTTACAGACCACCTCTGCATCCTCCTGGTCAAAATCACCTTCACACACTGAGACCCATGACTGATTAAACTTCACCTCCACTCTGCCTGAACACAAACTGGTCCCATTCAACAACCTTACAGACTCTGGAGAGAGAGAAAGAGAGAGGGGGGAGAGAGGGGGGGGGGGGGGGTAGAGAGAGAGAGAGAGAGAGAGAGAGAGAGAGAGAGAGAGAGAGAGAGAGTCATTTATTAATTGTACTCCCTTAAAGGTACTCCATACAAAACGAACAATAACACAGTTTCAACCAGGAGTATTCTCTCACTCATACACAGAGAGAGAGAGAGAGAGAGAGAGAGAGAGAGAGAGAGAGAGAGAGAGAGAGAGAGAGGTAATAGAGGAAGAGCGGCTTTGTACTTATTGTGACATGGATTAAATTGAGAAACCTTTTACTGCCCCTTATATCATGAACTGCGTAAAACATTGATTGGATATGGTTCAGTGACACAGAGAGACTTGCATGGATTCTTGAAAAAACATATATACTCGCAGAATATTTAGAGAAAGCATGGCACAAACAGATATATATATATTTTTTGGTATTAACCAAATATTTTCATTTTTATTTGTGCAGTTTTCTGTTTCCAAGAAGTGAATGTGGGATGGGTCTCAATAATCACAAAGGTCTGCGGTACTTATTTAATTTAATATGTTGAATTCATATATAAAGTTAATCCACCATCATAGTGTTCTTTAGTGTTATCAATATAAAGTCAATTTAACATCATTGCATTATTTAGTGCTCTTGATATTATTACATTACATTTATTAAAACCCAGAATACCCACCTTTTGAATTGTTTCAAATAAAATGTAAAATTAATGAAAAAATAAAAGAACTGAGGTTTGAAACGAACCGTGGTTCAAAAATCAAGGTTCGAACCAAACTGTGAATTCTCTAACCGTTACACCCCTAATTGCAGGCAGACATGAGACCTGCTGCCCTAGAAGACGGTGTTCAATGGAAACAGAACTGCACTTCTTTCTAAACTGCCCTCACTATGAAAATGATACACAAACATATTCCATTAGACAAAATTCCATAGAATGCGTCATTTTGACAAACTCACTGATAACAACAAACACCTATATAATCTCAAATACAGTTAAACTGTAAGTCTCTAAGTGTGCTGTTGCAACTGATATTTTTATAAATAGCGAAGAGACAAGAAGTGACTGAATATATTATCTCAACTGTCATCAGATATCTTAGTCTATTTTTATAGTATTCATCATCCAACCTAATCATTATCTGATCATTATTTTTCTAATATATTTTAATAATAATATTGCTTATTGTATTTTGCTTAAATGTCAAGAAAGTATTTTGTATTGAATTGAGAGAGAGAGAGAAACATCCTCTGATTCCATGTGTACATTCCAATAGATCAAATTATAAACTGTAAAGATTACTGTAATTGTTTAATCTGTTACCTGTACAGGTCACATTGAGTCTGTCCCTGGAAGCACCTGAACTCTTCATGCCACACTCCCTCAGTGAAGACCCAGATCCAACACAGGAAGATTTAATCTTCAATACAGGTTGATTTGTAGAACCAGAACTGTTTGGTTTAGACAATTTTACAGGGCCACAGCCCAGCTGTCTACAAACTACAGATAATACATTATGGTCAGTCCAACTATCCAATGATGTCCACTCTCCCTGGTGTTTCATCTCCAGTATACCAATACAGTTACTGGTTCCTCCCACCAACCTGACATCAGGCTCTGAAACAGAGACAAGACAGTATGTAATATAAAATATAATATAAAAATTAGGCCTAATATAACTTTAATAAAAAAATATGAATCCAAACCAAAAGTCTACTTTGGATTTTTTTTTAAATCTCAGGCTTGTCATCACTTCTGAAAATGTCCTTTCGCGTTAAGGCCTCTTCATAGTTTTTATTTACTTTATGTTCTTATTGACTTTTTGTAATTTGATTTTAACTTTATATCTTATCTGATCCATGTTATGTTACTGTAATTTTTTCAATGTAATCTTGTTTATAATAACACTGTACAAATACCATTTATTGTTATTATTATTGAAATTACTGTCCAGCATTTCACACTTTGTCAAAAACATTCCTAAGATTCCTTAGGTTTTGTGCAGTTTTTGTAAAGTGTATTTAGTTTGTTTGATTAAACAACTTCTCTCCTACAGAAAAAGAAAACTAAGAAAATCCATCACAAAGTGACACTGTATATGTCTAGTAGCCTACTAGGAAAGTATTTTAGTTATGTCTAGAATAGTTGTTGATTTGTTGGCTTCTATTTAGTTCCCATTTGAATACATTTTTTCACATAGAGAAGTGCTGTAATGTGTCATAACGCATTATAACCAAATGTTTATTAAATGGAATAATGTCTTATAAACATCAATAATATGCTATAACATGACTTTGAGACCTGTAAGTAAAGTGGCCATATATTCATGCGTTATTAGACATTGTATCATACTATAATACCCTATAGCATGACACAGTGACCTTTAAGTAAAGTGTAAACATTCTTTAATGGTTATTAGCACTTGTATCATACTATAATACCCTATAGCACGATGTAGTGACCTTTAAGTAAAGTGGAAACATTCTTTAATGGTCATTAGCACTTGTATCATACTATAATACCCTATAGCATGACATAGTGACCTTTAAGTAAAGTGACAACATTCTTTATAAGTCATTAGCATTTGTATCATATTATAATACTCTATAGCTTGATGTAGAGAGAAGGAATGAGTCCATATCAGTGTGTTTTGAGTTTGATCATTTTACATATTATGGAACTGCAACAAGACAGTTAAACACATAAACAATGAATTTAAGGCACGTTTCTTCATCACATCATCATAATAGGATGCATTGGCTTTCTTTTTGATTGATAGCCATACTGTAACTGGACATAAACAGAATAATACATAACAGAAATAACATCACATTTAAATATATTTTTTTTTACAAAAATATAACATAAATACATGACACCAAATAGTTCTGTTGTTTCCAAAATAGTATTACTATTACAGTGGGGTAGAATTCATTAATTAATCACAACACAGTCACACAGTAGCAGCTTGGGGCCTCTGCAGTCACTACTTCAGTGCATGTTAGCTTTAGCTGCTAAGTTAAGATGCTAAGCTAAGATGCTAAGCTAAGCTGCTCAACAACTGTGTTGTTGCTATTCAAGTTCATAGTAGATGTCATGGTATTACAAGTTAAATAGTTTCAAAGAGAGAGTTCACGCATAAGTGTATTTCTTTTCTGTCATATTGTTGTAATGTTAGTCTATTTACTTAATAGTCACTGTGTTCCATTCCTGCAAAAGACAACACATACAGAGCATTAGCTCCACCGCGCCACAAGGGGGCATTACACTCCAGTGAGCGCTACAGGATTCTGTCAGTCAAAGAGGACAATAACATAACATCCTGTTATGAAATGTGATGAAGACTGGACAGAAACATGCCTTAATTCATTGTTTAATTATGTGTTTAACTATCTTGTTGCAGGTGGGATATCATAAAGTGGGTAAACTTAGACACATAAAGTAGCATATGACCAGGGAGTATTTTGATGGTGGGAAAGTTGGCCATTTGTCTCCACAATGTTTGTAACTACAATTGTCCTCCATGCCGAGCAGCTTAGCTTAGCATCTTAGCTTAGCATCTTAACTTAGCAGCTAAAGCTAACCGTCTGAAGTAGTGACTGCAGAGGCCCCAAGCTGCTACTGTGTGACTGTGTTGTAATTAATTAATGAATTCTACCCCACTGTAATAGTAATACTATTTTGGAAACAACAGAACTATTTGGTGTCATGTATTTATGTTATATTTTTGTAAAACATTTTTTTGTTTAAATGTGATGTTATTTCTGTTATGTATTATTTTGTTTATGTCCAGTTACAGTATGGCTATCAATCAAAAAGAAAGCCAATGCATCCTGTTATGATAATGTGATGAAGAAACGTGCCTTAAATCATTGTTTATGTGTTTAACTGTCTTGTTGCAGTTCCATAATGTCCAGTAAAATGAACAAACTCAAAACACACTGATATGGACTCATTCCTTCTCTCTACATCAAGCTATAGAGTATTATAATATGATACAAATGCTAATGACTTATAAAGAATGTTGTCACTTTACTTAAAGGTCACTACGTCATGCTATAGGGTATTATAGTATGATACAAGTGCTAATGACCATTAAAGAATGTTTCCACTTTACTTAAAGGTCACTACGTCGTGCTATAGGGTATTATAGTATGATACAAGTGCTAATAACCATTAAAGAATGTTTACACTTTACTTAAAGGTCACTGTGTCGTGCTATAGGGTATTATAGTATGATACAATGTCTAATAACGCATGAATATGTGGCCACTTTACTTAAAGGTCTCAAAGTCATGTTATAGCATATTATTGATGTTTATAAGGCATTATTCCATTTAATAATCATTTGGTTATAATGCGTTATGACACATTACAGCACTTCTCTATGAGCCTTTACAACTGACTAAGTTAGGGTAGTTATAATGTGCTGTTCCACTGAGCATAATAATGCATTATGACCAGCAGTTATAATACGTTATAAATATAAGTCGTTATACATGATTATAAACATTTATAATGAGCATTGTAATGCCTTATAAGGGCATTATAATGCATTATAAATGAGCTTATAAAGCATTATAGAGGCGACCTTCATAGAAAGTGTTACCCAAAAGGGTAGTTTGTCTTTTACCTTAAAAAAATGTATTATTTATTTCATATTGGTATTGCATTTTTCATCCTTGACTTTCTACTTTCTTTTATACCTTCTATTTGTTTTAATGCAATACCTTTTTATAATTTATCTCATTGTTTTGTAAAAATATACATATATGTATATAACCTTGTTTGTTACAGATCAGTTTATTCTTTATTATAATTATTACCTGAGCAGGTGAGTCCAACAGCCTTGTCAGGTAAGCAGATGTTTCTTGTTGAGTCTGAGGTTCCACAATCCAGTAGAAAAGACTCGTTGCCTTCACACTGGAACTCTTTGGTCCACATTGGAGCCTCGGCTTCTTCATAGAGCGCCCCCTGGAGGACTGAAGGAGCCCCACAGCCAAGCTCCCTACAGACCACCTCCGCATCCTGTTGGTCAAAGTCCTCCTCACACACTGAGAACCACGACTGATTAGACTTCACCTCCACTCTGCCTGAACACATACTATTCCCATTCACCAACCTCACAGACTCTGAAGAAAGAAAGAGAAAAAGAGAGAGGGAGAGAGAGAGAGAGAGAGAGAGAGAGAGAGAGAGAGAGAGAGAGAGAGAGAGAGAGAGAGAGAGAGAGATTTGTTTTATTAAAGGCATTTTATGCAAAACAGACAAGAACATTACATTTCAACAAAGAGCATCAGCATACTCCTGTATGTTCTTGAAGTAAACTGTGAGACCGCTAGTCCCATTCAACAACCTTACCGCTATATAATAAATAATTTAACACGAAAGTCAAATGACTGAATACATTACATCTCCACTCTCATTTTATATTTTCATTAATAATACACATCATCCAAAACCTAATGATTATTATGTGATTGAACAAAGGATACTTGTTTAGGTAAGTAAGTAAATAAGTCAGTTGTAAAGGGAATTTTAACTCAGTCGACGGAAAAGAAAAAACACCATCTGTTACCCTGTTTACAATAGATACATAGATAGATTACCTTACACTTTAAAGTTTACTGTCATTGCTGAAGTCATTTTTTGGGTTACCTGAACAGAACACATTCAATCTGCTGGAAGTGGTAGAATCAGACTCATTTATTCCACACTCCCCGAGTGAAGACTCAGACCCAACACATGAGGATGGAATCCACCATACATGTTGCATTGTAGGACCAGAACTAATTTCTGTTGAAACAGGGGAGCCACAGTCCAGCTGTATTGCATTTTTCATCCTTGACTTTCTACTTTCTTTTATACCTTCTATTTGTTTTAATGCAATACCTCTTTATAATTTATCTCATTGTTTTGTAAAAATATACATATATGTATATAACCTTGTTTGTTACAGATCAGTTTATTCTTTATTATAATTATTACCTGAGCAGGTGAGTCCAACAGCCTTGTCAGGTAAGCAGATGTTTCTTGTTGAGTCTGAGGTTCCACAATCCAGTAGAAAAGACTCGTTGCCTTCACACTGGAACTCTTTGGTCCACATTGGAGCCTCGGCTTCTTCATAGAGCGCCCCCTGGAGGACTGAAGGAGCCCCACAGCCAAGCTCCCTACAGACCACCTCCGCATCCTGTTGGTCAAAGTCCTCCTCACACACTGAGAACCACGACTGATTAGACTTCACCTCCACTCTGCCTGAACACATACTATTCCCATTCACCAACCTCACAGACTCTGAAGAAAGAAAGAGAAAAAGAGAGAGGAGAGAGAGAGAGAGAGAGAGAGAGAGAGAGAGAGAGAGAGAGAGAGAGAGAGAGAGAGAGAGAGAGATTTGTTTTATTAAAGGCATTTTATGCAAAACAGACAAGAACATTACATTTCAACAAAGAGCATCAGCATACTCCTGTATGTTCTTGAAGTAAACTGTGAGACCGCTAGTCCCATTCAACAACCTTACCGCTATATAATAAATAATTTAACACGAAAGTCAAATGACTGAATACATTACATCTCCACTCTCATTTTATATTTTCATTAATAATACACATCATCCAAAACCTAATGATTATTATGTGATTGAACAAAGGATACTTGTTTAGGTAAGTAAGTAAATAAGTCAGTTGTAAAGGGAATTTTAACTCAGTCGACGGAAAAGAAAAAACACCATCTGTTACCCTGTTTACAATAGATACATAGATAGATTACCTTACACTTTAAAGTTTACTGTCATTGCTGAAGTCATTTTTTGGGTTACCTGAACAGAACACATTCAATCTGCTGGAAGTGGTAGAATCAGACTCATTTATTCCACACTCCCCGAGTGAAGACTCAGACCCAACACATGAGGATGGAATCCACCATACATGTTGCATTGTATGACCAGAACTAATTTCTGTTGAAACAGGGGAGCCACAGTCCAGCTGTCTACACACTACAGATGATGACTTCAGGCTCCAGGCAGACTGGACTCCATCCACTGGTTTCCACTCTCCCTGGTGTTTCATCTCCAGTCTACCAGTACAGTGACTGCTTCCTCCCACCAACTTGACATCAACAGGCCCTATATAGACAAGGGAGTATGCACTATGCAGTAAATGTAATATAACTTTTATAATAAAATGACGATCCAAAACAAAAGGGTAGCTTGTTATGAAAAAGAAAACAATGGGCCTCATGCAGCAACCGTTCTTAAGAGGACATTTTTTCTTAGACCCACTTAGGAAGTTTTTAAGAAGATTTTGGTATACTCCAATGTTTTCTTAGCTGTGATCTGTTCTCAGGTAAGAACAGAATCTACACACACTGAAGAGGACTCTTAGGGTGGCCTTTGAGTTCTTAAGTGTGACATGTTTGTGCAAAAATAATTAATTCTCGTTTCTTCAATTCTACAGTTGTATAATATAGGATTCAAATTACAATAATATTTTTATCATATCTTTAGAACAAAAAAGGTTCTCAAAAGTGTGGTCTGGGGACCCCCAGGGGTCCTTGAGGGAGTTCCAGGGGGTCCACAGCAAACGAGGAACAATTTAATCACTTTAACCCTATTTTATACTTTGTTTGAAAATAGCCGATCTACAAGCTCACAACGCGTCCCATTACTGGCCATTTTGAGCTTGTAGATCGGCTATTTTCGAAACATTTTGATAAATCTTGAAAACATTTCCCTAGCAGAAAATATTTTCAGGTGGGGGTTTGCAGCCAAATGCATGTCCATTTGGGGGTCCTTGACATGAAAATGTTTGAGAACAACTGCTTTAGAGTTTTCAACGGGTCTGACATTACAATCTAACCCAAACGGACCCGGTTGAGTTGAAGCCCCAAGCCCCATACCCACCCCATAACCCCCACCCAACCCACCCATCCCACCCTCATGGGTGGGATGCGTCGACGGCCAACTGGACAAAGTAGCACTTGACGCGTTATCGCGTCGTCCACAGTCAAAGAGTTAAAGGCCCTCCATATCCACTCACCAGCTTTCAGTAATAAAATGTTTTATATCCACTACTAACGCTACTCCTGAACATGAAATATGGATAACATGCTAATTTCAGCAAATTTACATTGATGTCTAGTGGTGATGAGTAATGTGAGAGAAATAATACAATAGATTCATAATTAAATTAAATAATTGGCTGTTCACTTCAGAAGTACCTCCACAGAACTATTGATTTATTTATTTTTATGTTTGGAGTCTGATGTTCAACCATCTTTAGACTTTAGTTTAGGTATTCTTTACTTCATTCTCTCAACTTTATTTCTGTGTGATTTCCTGTAATTTCTGTGAGCAGCAATCACACACAGGTGTGACTGCAGGCAGGGCCATGCAGTCATGCCTTATATGGAGATTGGTGGGGCGGCTACCTATGGTAATTAGGATTAACTGGCACACCCCTTCAAGTTACAAGGATTGGGATTCATCATCATAAGAACATAAGTTACGAACAATTCTAACTTTTAAGAACGTTTCATGAATCTGACTCGACTTCTCTTAGGAATTCACTTAGGAAGAAATGTAAGAGGAAACATTAGGAAGTTATTGCTGCATGAGGCCCAATAATTCCAGACTTCACTTCTGAAAACATACTGTACTTTTTTGTCCTTTTGTCCTTGGCATAGTGCTTATAATGTGCTCATCCTTGTATCCCATTTCATGCCAATTCTACATAATAAAAATTTGTTTTAATTTGATATTTCTTCTCTATAAATTTCATTGATACCTGAGCAGGTTAGTCCAACAGCATTATCAGGTGAGCAGGTGTTTCTAGTTGATTCTGAGGTTCTACAGTCCAGGAGAACAGACTCGTTGCCTTCACACTGGAACTCTTTGGTCCACATCGGCGCCTTGGCCTCTCCATAGAGCGCCCCCTGGAGGACTGTAGGAACCCCACAGCCAAGCTCCCAACAGACCACCTCTGCATCCTGCTGGTCAAAGTCACCTTCACACACTGAGACCCACGACTGATTAGACTTCACCTCCACTCTGCCCGAACACAAACTAGTCTCATTCACCAACCTCACAGACTCTGGAGGGAGGGAGAGAGAGAGAGAGAGAGAGAGAGAGAGAGAGAGAGAGAGAGAGAGAGAGAGAGAGAGAGAGTTTATAATTTATTAAAGGTACTTCATGCAAAAACAAACAAGAACATGAGGAATACACCCACCCACCCCCGAGTTTCAACAAAGAGCATCATTACACACACACACACACACACACACACACACACACACACACACACACACACACACACACACACACACACACACACACACACACACACACACACACACACACACACACGCGCGCGCGGGGGCGTGTATGGGCCCTGGTCGTGGAACGACCTGCAGACCAGCCTCAAATTGGCTTTTGTGATCGATCCCTGTTTGCCATGGACACGCTCCTGCTCCTCCTGCTTTGGTAGCAAATGTTGTTGCTCTTAGCTTTATATTGGTCACTTTGTAGATTATATTTAAACATTTAATTTCCTTGAGCTTCCTAGATAGTGGTTATGTTTTTACGGATGTTATATGTCTGTCATTGTTATGGTCCTGTATTTGTTGTTACTGGTAGAGCTGTGTAGCATGTATGCCTCTTTAGCAGTTCACACTCGTAAAAGAGACTAGTCTGAATGTGGTTTTAACTGGTTAAAAAAGGTTAAATAAAATAAGTCTGAATTTTGCTCATCTGATCACTGAAGCTGAATGATCTGTGAATGTGATTTTTTTTCTTGCAGTGCTCATTATGCAAAATAAACGTGGAATGTGCAAAAGTGCATGGGGCTAATACAATATAGGCCTACAGTTCAATGATTTTCTTTTTCGTCCGTCCGTCCGTGTGTCCATCTGTCTGTGAACAGCTAATCTCCGGCACCGTTGGCCCGGTCGCTGCAAAACTGTGCACACACACTCCCTGGATGCCAATTCAGAACCTCTGCCCCATTTTTTTACATGGCCCTGTTATAGCGCCACCAGGAGGCCAATTTGTGCAAAACCCAAACCTACAGATTTTATCCAAACATCACGCAAATCAGTACACAGTATCTCTATAGTCATGTGATCAACACGGATCTGTCTGATTTTCCATATTCCATCCTGATTGGCTAAGATTGGCTTCCAAAGTTTGCAGGATTGGTCCGTTTTGAACTAAATGCCCCAAATGATGAATGCAGCATGCAATTTCTGTGAAATTTCACACGCACATTCCCACTAGGCAGAGGAAGAAATGCCGCTTGAAAATGTTCAAATCAGCCTCATGGTGGCGCTATAAAAGGCCAATTTGCGTTTTTAACTATAACTGCACCGATCTGCGTGAAACTTTGCACGCATACTCCCTAGAGGCCAAGGAAAAACATTTGCCCTGCATTTTTCACATTTGCCTTTTATAGCGCCACCAGGAGGCCGACTTATGTAAAACTCATTTTTTAAGATTAAGCATTCAGATTTTATCCAAATTTCACACAAATCGGTACACATGATCTCTATAGTCAAGTGATCAAGATGGATCCGTTTGATTTTTCATATTCCATCTTGATTGGCTAACATTGACATCTAAAGTTTGCAGGAGTGGCCCGTTTTCAACAAAATGCCGCAAATCATGAACGCAGCGTCCGATTGCGGTGGAACTTTGCACGCAGATTTGCACTACGTTGAAGAACAAAAGCCACCCTTTTAACATTGCCCTATTATAGCGCCACCAGGAGGCCGATTTTTCTTTTTTATATTACTCATACAATTTTTTTCCAAACATCATGCATATCAGTACACATTATCTCTATAGTCAAGTGATCAAGATGGTTCCGTCCAATTTTTTATATTCCATCCTGATTGGCAAATTACAAACATTGCTGGCCCACAATAACCTACCTGACCTGGCGGAGACCTGTGCTCCGACGAACACTTTTTCTAGTTCTTTACTGCACACTTATGCTTCTCTGTAATGGACAGTCGCTATTAATTAGTGTGTTAACCTCTAGGCAACCAACACTATTGTACTCGGGCGACTTTATTTCTTTATAGAGCAACCCCAAAACGTTGGCATGCTACTCCTCCCACAGTTTTGGCGGCACACACACACAGGTCATTATGTCAAATCGACCAGCTTCATCGGGAATGGTGTTCTTACATTTTGCTAAGCGATAAGTTTCATAGTTTAATTGCTATAAATGTATTAGGGACCTAACTTTTTCGATTGACATGAATGGGAAAATGTGACAACTCCAATTTAAGTATTTTTCTCTCAGAAACTGTGAGGCCAAGTACAAACATATTACACCGGCCTGCCTCATGGTGGTACAGCCCACTTTACGTTTTGGCCTATAACTCTTGAACTGTTTAACTAGATTTTTCCCCATTTAGATTTTTTTTTTTTAAACACAATTATTGCTCCTTGAAGTAAACTGTGAGTGTGCTGTGGCTACTGCTATTTATATAAATAATAGAATTGAAATCCAAATCACTGGTACCTTATTGTTAATTAATGTTATTTATCATCCAATGCCTAATCATTAGATTGAATAACTGTTCAATCATATTTTGTTGTCAAAAAATATTACTTATTGTCTTTTGCTGACATTTGTAATGCTAATGAAGGTAATTTTAATTGAGAAAAAGAGTAACATCCTCTTTTCTGTCTACAGCTAGATGAAATTAGAGACTGTAAAGATTACTGTTATTGTTGAAGTCATTGTTTGTGTTACCTGAACAGATCACCTCCACTTTGTAAGGGGAATAACTAGATTGCATTATTCCACACTCCCTCAGTGAAGACTCAGATCCAACACAGGAAGATGTTATCCTCCATATATATTGACGTGTAGAACTATAACTACTTGCTGCTGAAACAGTGGAGCCACAGTCCAGCTGTCTACACACTACAGATGACGAATATTTTTTCCAGTCAAACCGACCATCCACTGGTCTCCACTCTCCCTGGTGTTTCATCTCCAGTATACCAGTGCAGTGACTGCTTCCTCCCACCAATCTGACATTAGACTCTGTACAGAGACAAGAAATTAAATAATTATATAAATGCAAAAATTAGTTAATTTATTCGTTAAAAAATAACATTGTTTTGCTAAAATAAATAAATAAAATAAAATAAAATAGATAATCATAACCAAAAGTTTAGATTGAGTTTTTCAGTTATGGCTTTTTTCATAGTGCTTATTTATTTGATCTTCTTGCCTCGCTTTCAATCCTTGCATATTTCATTTTATGCCTTTTTATATGTATTCTATTTGTTTTAACTTGATGCTTTTTAACACTTTGTTTTGTTTCTGTAATACTTATAATGTTATGTAAGGAACTATGGAACTTTGTATAGATAATGTTTCTTGTGAAACGAGGAGGTGGTACCTCAAGGTGGTTGAAAGTGTATGCAACTCTGCACAAGCATTAAAAGTGCTGAAATATGACATCATTTATGGCCCTGCATTAGGATTTCATAGATTTACCTAATTTGGCAGGCACCTCATGTCCAGACTTTCAAAAAAGCCTCTTTGTGTCATGACCTTCACCCAACAGGAAGTCAGCCATTTGTAACTGATCGTGACGTACTGAATTGTTGCCATTCACAGGAGTCATAAATTACTCTTATGAGGATCATTAGATCCAGATCAGAATATGCATTTTCATATGGCAATTTTCCATTTAAAATCAACTCCATTTAGTACCTCAACTCCACATCATCAGATATTTTCCAAATTTCACACATTTGATAAGAGTCTCAGCCATAAAGGAATACATCACCCAAGAAATGTTATCATTTACATACTGTCTTTGACTCATATGATTTCTGTTTGTAAAACATTCCTTAACGGTGAATGAAGAATCCAAATATGAAGAAAAAACATCATGAGTGGAAATAATCAGAGGCCCAATTTAACAACAGCAATCACAAATCTGTTCATATCAAAACACAGCTCATGTTGTGCGTCAAAGTATTTTCTGCCGTGATCTGTTCAATGCCTTGCCAAATAACCATAGAAGAAGTAAATAAACCTTTTAAACATATTAAAAAGTTAAAACGATCTTATGCAAGAAAGACACACGCGCCTGGGCGCTCGTGTGTGTGTGAATGAGGTCCGGTGGAACCACACAGACACGGCCATGCGCGTCCTGCGCTCATGCATGTCACGGTTTGAACTGGAAGAGATTCAAAACCTTAATTTATTTCGAGATGAAGTGATGTTTTCAGCGGAGCGTTATACAAATGCATAGAAGACATTTGGGACACACAAAGTGTTTTGGAGATTTTTATATAGTTTTAAATTGGGTCTATCTATTTATCAAGTTTTTCCTTCATTTCTGGATTCTTCATTCACCGTTATTAAGGACAAAAACATCACGTGGTAAGTAAATGATAGAAATAAAGTAATCTCTTGGATGAAGTATACAGTAAATCTACTGGCCAATGTTGCATCATAGTCAGAGCACCACCCACTGGTGATTGGACGTTATTATCCTTTTACAAACTACTCCTGGAATTGTGTTGCCCCTTGATATTACCCTGAGTGATATTTAATATTATTACCTGAGCAGTTGAGTCCAAGAGCCTTGTCAGGTGAGCAGGTGTTTCTAGTTGAGTCTGAGGTTCTACAGTTCAGGAGAACAGACTCGTTGCCTTCACACTGGAACTCTTTGGTCCACATTGGAGCCTTTACTTCTCCATAGAGCGCAGCCTGGAGGACTGAAGGAGCCCCACAGCCAAGCTCCCTACAGACCACCTCTGCATCCTGCTGGTCAAAGTCACCTTCACACACTGAGACCCACGACTGATTAGACTTCACCTCCACTCTGCCTGAACACAAACTAGTCCCATTCACCAACCTCACAGACTCTAGGTGGAGAGAGAGAGAGAGAGAGAGAGAGAGAGAGAGAGAGAGAGAGAGAGAGAGAGAGAGAGAGAGAGAGAGAGAGAGAGAGAGAGAGAGAGAAATAATGTTCAGCATTTCATTTATTAACCACTTAACGGCATACTTAACCCCCAGAATTGTTTTGTCTCGCCCCTTAGCGGCCGGAGGACTAACTGACCGTACTAGTTGTCCATGTCCAGGTTAACGCTTTTGAACTAATCACGTCGCTTATACAAGGTCACGTGAGGGGGTTGGCCTTTAGCTTTCAAAGTTGTGGTGTTCTGCTCTGCCCATGGTGATTGCGATTGGATGCGTTGCCAAATCATGTGGCTATGTGGCTAGTTGAAGACAGACAAAGATACCTTGACTGCGCAGCGAGGTTTCAAAGACTGTCAGCGTGCACTGCTTTGGTTGTGTATTGTTTCTCTGTTATTATAATAAGGAAAATGTCTTTATTATTCGCTCCAAAATCTTGACAAGTGACTGTTTCTCTGTCACATGACCAGTGTTGCATTGGTGAATCTATATCCGGTGCGGCGCTATTTTACACTACAGGTCACACAATGGACAATTGATATGCATCTAGGCTCATTCCTATGTTAATTCACGCTGGTGTGACACCTGGCAGTCGGCAGCCTTTGTTAACTTTGTTGAGGTGTGAACTTAAGGGTTGTTTTTAATCGATGCTGTTCACCCCTCAAAAGACTGGTAGAATGGCCTGTTACCGCGTGTAATGACCAATGCAACACTGCACATAACATTGTGACACTTTGTTGCTGCTTGGCTCTATGATGTGAATTCTAGTAATGGACAGTAGAGGGCAGTATCTGTATTATTATTTGTATTATTATTATTGTAATTAAATGTTTGTTTTGTTTTGTTGATGTTGTTTGAACTGTCTGTGACATTTTGTGTCTAAATGTATGAAAAATGAATCTCTGTAATCTGTGGACCCCCTCGGAAACGAGATGGTACATCTCAAGGGGTTATTTCCGATAAAATAATTTAAATTAATTATGGAAGCCTCTGCTACTGTGCTTGCCTGTTAGATGGATGGGGCTTTTCATGAAACCATATAATAAAGGAGGTATTACAATGTTTTAAATGGTATATCCATGCATCCTCTGCCGTTTGTCAGCTGAGGAGGTACATTGCTAACATACTGTACTGTATCTTAGCAGCCGGAGCAGGCATTAAAGCGCTTTTATTTTTCACCTTTGAACAAGCTGTGTTGTTGCCAGCTGTGCTAAGAAAATATTTCACCGGCAGGAAGAATCTGGTCAATAGGAAAATTCCATTGACCAGATCTGTAGAGGGCACTGTGGAGCAGTGGCCAAAAAGTATATTTTAGACGTGAGGTGGGGGGCTCAGAGTGTTCCCCCTTAGTAGAGTAGGCTTTCAACTCCATAAAACCGTCTTTGTTTTGGTGAGTAGCAAAAGTGTATTCTGTATTTTTACTACAGACAAGATGCTGCGCTCCCGCGTGCGAGGGGAAAGAATCGAAAGTACCATAGCGTTAAGGAGAACTCGTAACGCTATGGACCAGAGCTATGACATTCCTAGAATTGGGATGCTGGGGCACATGTATGCTGGGCGAGACCTAGCCGGTTAAGTGTCTAAACAGAAGTAGGGCCTACTGGAGTTTGGCGGAAGTTCCGCCCAAGGTTACATTGAGGGTTTACAGAGCTGTTTACATTCCCGGTGCATGAAACCGGTGTTTGATTTGTCGAAAAAGACAGTTTCCGGGGGAAGTACATACGTCAGAAGTCCCGCCCTATAGACACACTCTGCATTAGGTCGTAACCCGGCTTTTCTCCTCAGAGATGAGAAAAGGCTGGGAAAAAGCTAAGGCTAAGGTTAAAGGTATGCAAAATAGACCCAGAGGACATGAACAGAGATTCAACAGCGGAAATGTTTGCAAACACACACAGGCAAGTGTAGCAGTAGTGGCTCAGGGCCTCTGCCCGGTGACCGAAAGCTTAATACTGTATCTCCCCCTCCCAAGAAAGAATTTCCCTTTAGGATAGTGGTTAAGATGTTGGCTTTCCATGCGGGAGACCCAGGTTTGATTCCCAGGCGTTACACAAGCACACAAACACATGAACACGTGCACACTAACTTTCACATACAGGTACGAGCACCAGAGATGGGAAGTAACGAGGTACAAGTACTTCGTTACTGTACTTAAGTAGTTTTTTTCGTGTATCTGTACTTTACTGTGTATTTATTTTTCGGAGTACTTTTTACTTTTACTTGTTACATTTTAACTCTTACATTTAGGTATCTGTACTTTCTACTCCTTATATTTTAAAATCAGGCTCTATACGTTATAGTTTTAATGTTGCGCGGCAGATCAATCAAAGAAAAGAAGCGCTCTTGCGTACCGCCGCCGGTACCAACATTCTATTTATAGCGTCAGTTACAAGCCAGTGTGTCACATACTGCAAATGTCTATTTACTTCCTGTAAGTAGACTAAAAAATAAAACTAGTGATGACTAATCACATACATATATTACAAAATGCTCTTACTTTGACATCCTCCGTTTTTAGAGGAAGTTTGTTTCTGTGGAAACAAAGCTGTTATGAAAAGCTCAGCTGTCATGATGCTGCCGGTGACCCGGTGTCTCAAAGATTAACATCAACCCACGTGGAATATTCGCAAGATTTTGGCCAAACCATACTCTTGTGACTTAAACATTGTATTGTACACACTTTGGGATTCAAAACGATCATCGGTCATAGTCTTGTATCAAGGCTAGAAGCGCGTTAAACTCTTTGAACCTCCGCAGCATTAGGTAAGTTAATCTTACAAGTTACAACAACCAAACACAAAGTGCTGATAGACAAATGACTCGATTTCTTAACGAGACAAATTAAATAAAGTCCGAAGTCCAATTAAAAACTCTGTTACACCTGTAGCCAATTTAAATATAACATGTGAGCTGTGTTTGAATGAAGTACAGTCGTTAATATCATCTCTGTCTGTCTGTCTGTCTGTCTGTCTGTCTGTCTGTCTGTCTGTCTGTCTGTCTGTCTGTCTGTCTGTCTGTCTGTCTGTCTGTCTGTCTGTCTGTCTGTCTGTCTGTCTGTCTGTAGCATGGTAACAGGATAGGTGGTCCCTAGGGACATCACAAAATAGTAAATTTTACATTGAGGTGCCCAGATGTCCCTAGTGCCCACCTATCCTATTTTGTTCAATGTTTTTTTAATGTAAACAAATATATATATATATATATATATATATATATATATATATATATATATATATATATATACATATAAAATGGTCTTAAGTAAAGTAAAGTATGCATGATTAGAACCTGCTTAAATATTTGACAATTAAGGTCTTTCTACAATTAATATTTCTACAACTGCGACAAATTGCTACAAAACCTGTATATCCAGTCATTTTGGGGCATAAAGCATAAACAAGTCCGATAATGATGTACCGTGCATGTTCACATCATTTATACTTTACTTAAGACCATTGTTCAAATTTTTTTAGACACACACAAACACACACACACACACACACACACACACACACACACACACACACACACACACACACACACACACACACACACACACACACACACACACACACACACACACACACACACACACACACACACACACACACACACACACACACACACACACACACACATTCCCTTCTGCTGACCCTCAGAAACCCCATTCATGACGTTTGATGGTAAGGGTTTGGCAAAAAAAAAACAGATTAGGCAATGAGATAAATTTAAAAAAAATCATTGGTCTTAAACAGACAGTGTACAATGACAGAGTGCATCACCATTGGGATCCTAAACTGAGGAATTCTTGATAACATACAGGCTCAATAAACACAGTCTAGACATAGAAATAGGCCATTACAGGCAGACCTGAGACATGTTGCCCAGGGAAGACACACTTTCTCCTAAACTGTCCTCAGACTCCTCACTAAAGTGTGAATGACAAAAAGGTCAACTGTACTGAATTGAGAAAAAGAGAAACATTCTTTGATTCTTTTTGTACAATAAAGAATCAAAGAACGTGTACAAATTACAGACTGTAAATATTATTGTTCAACTCATTGTGTACCTGAACAGTTCACATTCAGTATATCCTTGGAAGCAAACGACGTCTTCATGCCACACTCTCTCAGTGAAGACTCAGACCCAACACAGGAAGATATAATCCTCCATACAGGTTGCTTTGTAGAACCAGAAATACTTTTTGTGTAAACAGCAGGACCACAGCCCTTCTGTCTACACACTACAGATGATGAATTCTGGTTCCAGACAGACTGTCCATACACTGGTCTCCACTCTCCCTGGTGTTTCATCTCCAGTCTACCAGTACAGTTACTGTTTCCTCCCACCAACCTGATATCATCAGGCTCTGTACAGAAACAAGACATTAAGCAATAAAAAAGATATATAACTTTAATAATAAATATTAATCCAAACCAAAAGTGTACTTTGTAAATCAAATTTGATTTGATTTGATTTGATTTGATTTGATGATTTGTATTTTACCTATTCATCTGCAGGCGTGTCATCTTTTGTTAAAAGAAGTGTTAAACAGCAGCTATATTGTGATAGTAATCATTGTGATATGGAGTGTATTTTCAGTAGCATGGGTCTCCCTGTCTCTTCAGCTCTTTAGTAAACAGAAAATGCCTTTTCAAGTCGGGATACCATCAGGAAAGAGAATTCACCCAGGATTCAGGATAAACAAGTGAAATTGGAAGTAATGACAGAAAGAAATGGGCAGACAAAATCGGAACTGGAACACTATACAATTTAAGCTGATAAATGAGTACTCTCTCTTGATTGGCTGAAATTGTCAACCCACCTGAAAAGGTATCTCAATGTATTAAAGAGCTGGAGAGACGAGGAGACCCCTAGCTGGGTCCGTGTACTTTCTGGCAGTTGGAATTTCTTTTGGGAACCACAAACAGAAATCCACCCATTGCGTTCATTTTTCATTTTTCATTTTTCATTTAGGGTCGCGTCGGTTCTTTCGCTCCCGTTCGCTCCCGTGTTTCATTTTTCATTTTTCATTTTAAAACAAGTTACGTTCGTTTCGCTCCCGTCTTTCATTTTTCATTCTTCAATAAAAAATAAAAAATGAAACATAAGAAAACAGGGTTTTGCTTTTTCATTCTTTCATTTCTCGATATTAATCAAAGATACTGTAAAGACAAGACCAGAAGCGGAAGTAGATTTAGTACTTAAAAATAAAAGTGTATATATATATATATATTAAATATAAATGTATTATACCGTAGGCTACATGATTATAACATTATGGCTACATCAATGTTAGACAGATGGACATAGATAGATATATAGATATGTAGATAGATAGATAGATAGATAGATAGATAGATAGATAGATAGATAGATAGATAGATAGATAAAGATAGATAGATAGATAATATAAATATATTATACTGTAGGCTACACGGTTATAACATAAACATAATTATGATAGGCTATATTATTATAGGCCTATTAGGCTATTAACATTATGCAAGCTAATTATATTTACCATGGTTACGTCAATAAGAAGACAGACAGATCTATATCTGTCTGTCTGTCTGTCTGTCTGTCTGTCTGTCTGTCTGTCGGACGGACGGACGGAAGGACGGGCAGATATAGGCCTACGTGATTCTCTTCTTTTCATTTAGACATGCGTTTTTTCATCCAAAATGTGTGTTATATTTATGTTATTTAGTTGCAGCATGATAATTAATAGCAATATTACGGAATAGGAAAACAGAAACAAATCTACCTATATAATTCGAACTTGGAAAGTTGGGTTGAGACTTGAGAGCTATACGCGTCGCTACTCATTGAACCATCGAAATTACATCTCTGCTGACGTTTTAATCGGATACAGCATAGGTGGGCACTATGGGACATCTGGGGGTCACCAGGAAGAGTGGGTACTATGTGCACTGCCTGTGAGATTGAATTCTTTATTAACAATGATTATTAACACCAGTTTTCCCGGTGCCCAGTCTTCCTGGTGCCCAGATTTCCCTAGCGCCCACTCTTCTCCACCCCTAAGTGCCCACTCTTCCAAGTGCCCACATGTCCCTAATGCCCACTCGTCCAAGGTGCCGCCCGTTGAAAGCACTGCCGTGACGTCTGCAACGATGAAGCAGCCTTATAAAGCTCAGCAGGTCATGTTATAGACCTACTACAGCATGTTAGATTTCCTCAATACACAATAATAAACATCTGCAGATGTTCTATCAGACAGTGGTTGCAGCGTCCTTTTCTATGCTGTGGTGCGCTGGGGAGGCAATAGGCAAAGGGACACACTCAGACTGGACAGACTGAGGGTACCATACGTGCGCTCCCGGTGCTATCTATCTATCTATCTATCTAATGCAGTCAGTAACCTAAAACAATTTTTTTTTAAATGAAGCCACTCATTGTCATCAAGTGTTTCAGAATCGGTATAAACAAAACGTGAATACTATCAATACAAAAGATACAATGCAACTTTGGACTGGTACATCAGAGCTTATCAATATTCGGTGTCTGTCTGTCTGTCTGGATGGACAGACGGACGGACGGACTTATACGGACAGAATTGATAAGTGGACTTGATTATAGCCAATATATTATTTTATTTTCATTTACACATGCGCCTTTTCACCCAAAATGTGTTATATTATTAATAGTCCCTGTTTGCGTAGCCCCCAAATCGGGCTCCCCAAGTTTTGCTCGCTGTGTGAACTGTTCAAAGACGCAACAACAAGCTCCATACTAGCACTCGGTGGTACTGGTGCGTCTCTGACCGTTTCTGTCTGTCTGTCTGTCTGTCTGTCTGTCTGTCTGTCTGTCTGTCTGTCTGTCTGTCTGTCTGTCTGTCTGTCTGTCTGTCTGTCTGTCTGTCTGTCTGTCTGTCTGTCTGTCTGTCTACTCTGTCCACAGTAGGCCTATAGAAGGATATAGACCTAGGAAATCCAGGTGTCCAAATGTAACAATGTTGATATTGCAGTAGTAATTTTAAATCGAGTCTTTACAACTGGCTGGAAATCTGGAATCTCATGAACTTGGATGTATAATACGCTACAATATTCAGACCCTGCCCTATGGCACACAGTGCCTGTGATGGGATCATTCCTTACAAATGGTTACATACGGTTGTAGCCTATGTTTGTCATAATTGTAATACTTTTGGAATAATCACCATGAACGATCGAGCTCAATCTCTCCCCTCCATTGCGCACTGGAGTCTGGACGTTTGGTTGTTCATTGATTACAAGTTACACAAATAACACAAATAACCTCTTGCATTATATGGTCAATAACGCCAAAAAAATGAGGGGAATTGTTAAACGAGTAGAGAACAAATAGGGCTCTAATCATTATGATTAGAGCTCTATTGGTTAAATATCTCCCCCTCTTTTTTGGCATTATTTGTGTAAAAATAATAAAGTAATACAAAATCATCACCCACGGGCCACGGCAATGTGCAGGATGTCATTTTACAGGTTTTGAATTCATTCAATACATTTTACATATTCTACTGGTGAGAATCAATAGCGTTGCGCCTCGACAACCTGTGGGTTTCAAACGGTAGAAGCATGCGCAGTGGCGTTTTAAATATAGAACTATTGCAATCCCAGATTTGACCACCAGGCGATGGCCGCTTCAATGTTCTACCGTGGCTCTTGGTGCCACCTCCTACCAATACAATATGAACTACCCCCCACAGTTAAGAGGTTCACATCTCACTAGTCTGGGCAGATCTGTTCTTTTCGGTTTCCTCGATTGCCATGGCTGGTACACACTGTATGACTTAAAGTCGTCAGGTTGTATTACTATTAATCATACTGCAACTAAAGCCAACACATTTTGGATGAAAAAGCTGATGTCTAAATTAAATAGATTGGCTAAAGTACATGTGCATCTTGATATATCTGATTCATAATAGTGTTGCAAGGAGAAAAACAACCTTTGTAACTGCTGGGGATTTCAAAGACATAACAGTTGGGTTAGAAATGTTCAGTTGGCCATTAGTGGGCCTATTTGAAAGCAGACATCGTTAGTTGTTGCTATAATCTATATAATCTATATACAATATACGCAGGCCAACCCTTACCTCTATTAATGGCCTACAGCCGCACGAAGTGATCAGAAGCGACACTATCCAGGCACGCACCTTTACGCATCCTAATTTATGTTATCCTACAGTGTATAGACCAATTATTTGTTTACTAACATTGAGACTGGACGCACAGGTGATTGTTTCATGCAATCAATTCTCAACCTGTTGTTTCGGAGTGCACTCCAACCCCCTCTTGTGTGTTGGCTGGTGGTGAGACGCGTCTTAGCGAGACCTGATAGAATAGGTTTCATTGCGCGCATACTGGTTGCACGCATACTGGTTCTTATCAGTGTGACGTCGTCTGTTAAGGGGTCTATATATAGGCGCGTTCATTAATTTATTAATAGTGCGTGCTAAAAACAAGGCATTTCGTACCATAAACAGCACCGTCCGCATTGACATATTGTTCAACAGGTGTGTGGGGCAATGTATCCCACTGACGACGAGCACCTGCAGAGCCAGGACTACACTCGGGGTTTTGCTTAGCCTAATTTATAAGAAAATAAACAGTTAATAAAGCACATACAGTAGGCCTATACCTTCAATGAAATGCTCCCGCACAACACACCACCAGGAAGAAAGAACAAGCCAGCTAACTGGCGGCTGCGGGCTTTGAATTTGTTTATGCAGTTATTTTTGTCAATAGCTGACAAGCATGCTCCAGATAGAAAACAAACTAACCTGCATAAGAGCACCTTGGATTGGAAATTAAGAACTGCATGGCTTTAAAAACACTGCAAAGCAAAAGGCAAGTGAATCTGTCAGTCTGGATGACTGGCAGATCTACTGTAAATTAAGGAATAATGTGCCAAAAATGAATAGAAATAATTGATTGAGCCAATGATAGATGGCCCTCTGTTTCATGGTAATTACCTAGTACTACACGTCACAGCCTCAAGGTAACGACAATCAGTGGTGATTGGGGTTGGCTCTGGGTATGGACTATTAGACATATTGGCATTGCAAAATATATACAAAATAGTAAAACCATATAATGCCATATCAAGATAAAGTTAAAGCAGTGTACATATAGAAATAAGGGACGGAAAATATTAGGCCAATACCAAAACATGTTAGATCTTTTTAAGACACAATGCAAAAAAGAGAACATTTTCAAAAATGAAAGGCACCAAAAACACAAAATACACATGAAAGCCTCAGGGACCGTCTACAGGAAGCAAGAAAGGCTCTGCTCTTCTTTTAGAGTAGACCATTGGTGTTAAGGTTGTGGATCCATAGTACTTCTCTGCGAAGCAATTTATTAATGATGTCACCACCCCGTGATGAGGCTGCAAGATTTTCTCTATTCCCCAGAATTTAAGGGATGCTGGGGAGCCATGCTTTGCTTGTTGATAGTGCCTGCCATGGCATATTCAGGGTTGTTAGTAGGAATAGCAGTTTTGTGCTCACCAATACGAGTTTAAGTGGTCTCTTAGTTTGACCAATGTATGCCAGTCCACAGGGACATTTAAGCATGTATACCACATGGGTTGAGTTACAATTTATAAATAAGGATATTTTATATTTTTTATCAGTAGGTGGATGGGTAAAACATTTGGTATTTGATGAATTAGAGCACTGAGCACAGTTGCCACATTTATAAAAGCTCTGTGGGGGATTGGGAAGCCAGGTGGGGGGGGGGGGGGGGTGGGTGTTCATATTGGTGTGACATATTTACAAATGACATGTCACTGGTCTTAGACAGGGCCAATAGACCAATTATTTGTTTACAAACATTGAGACTGGACGCACAGGTAACTGTTTCATGTAATCAATTCCCAACAGATCCCCAAACCTGTTGTTTTGGGGTGAGCTTGTTTCAGTTCATTCAACCTCCTCTGTGTGTAGGCTAGTGGAGTGCGCCCTGCAGGCAACACATATATACTCCATCGCGTAACGGCATTGCGTACCGAGAACAGCTGACATACAAGCTCACAACCACGTCACGGATGCGACCGCTGTGAGCTTGGAGATCTGCTATTCTCGGCCGTTCTCTGTGCGCGACACCTTCGCGGGACGGAGCATAAATTAGTCTTGACGGGCTGCTGCTGCGCGAGCCAAGCAGGTTCTGGTGCCATGATCATAGAGCGCTCTCTCCGTTCTTATATGACAGTTGACAGCCACTGGAGGTGGAGTTTTGAGGACAACTGCTTTGAATTGTTATTATTGTTTACACACAACAGAAACCAAGGATTATATATTTCAAGAGCGAGAGATCACAGTAAAAATCCTAAGCATTCTTCCTCCACACTGGGAGAGAAACAGCATCTGAAAGTTTAATGGGATGCATTTTTACACGTGAGACTGTGACCACTTTTACATTGCATATTATGAGCGGTGGGGTTCTTTTGCTGCCGACATGCGCGCGCATACTGTTTCGTATCAGTGTGACGTCGTCTGTTAAGGCGTCTATAGCCATGTATTCTGACGACACAACTTTTTCTGCTACTATGTGGAAGACCTGTCTGTAGCTCTTAACAAGGAACCAATACATATCAGAGTGGGTGGTGGTCCTGCACATCTCAAAGACAAAATCCATTGTATTTGAATCACAGTATAATCACAGTATCATTCACACAGCGAGCAAAACTTGGGGAGCCCGATTTGGGGGCTACGCAAACAGGGACTATTAATTAACCATGCTACAAGTAAATAATATAACACACATTTTGGGTGAAAAGGCGCATGTGTAAATGAAAATAAAATAATATATTGGCTATAATCAAGTCCACTTATCAATTCTGTCCGTATAAGTCCGTCCGTCCGTCTGTCCATCCAGACAGACAGACAGACACCGAATATTGATAAGCTCTGATGTACCAGTCCAAAGTTGCATTGTATCTTTTGTATTGATAGTATTCACGTTTTGTTTATACCGATTCTGAAACACTTGATGACAATGAGTGGCTTCATTTTTAAAAAAATTGTTTTAGGTTACTGACTGCATTAGATAGATAGATAGATAGCACCGGGAACGCACGTATGGTACCCTCAGTCTGTCCAGTCTGAGTGTGTCCCTTTGCCTATTGCCTCCCCAGCGCACCACAGCATAGAAAAGGACGCTGCAACCACTGTCTGATAGAACATCTGCAGATGTTTATTATTGTGTATTGAGGAAATCTAACATGCTGTAGTAGGTCTATAACATGACCTGCTGAGCTTTATAAGGCTGCTTCATCGTTGCAGACGTCACGGCAGTGCTTTCTACGGGCGGCACCTTGGACGAGTGGGCATTAGGGACATGTGGGCACTTGGAAGAGTGGGCACTTAGGGGTGGAGAAGAGTGGGCGCTAGGGAAATCTGGGCACCAGGAAGACTGGGCACCGGGAAAACTGGTGTTAATAATCATTGTTAATAAAGAATTCAATCTCACAGGCAGTGCACATAGTACCCACTCTTCCTGGTGACCCCCAGATGTCCCTAGTGCCCACCTATGCTGTATCCGATTAAAACGTCAGCAGAGATGTAATTTCGATGGTTCAATGAGTAGCGACGCGTATAGCTCTCAAGTCTCAACCCAACTTTCCAAGTTCGAATTATATAGGTAGATTTGTTTCTGTTTTCCTATTCCGTAATATTGCTATTAATTATCATGCTGCAACTAAATAACATAAATATAACACACATTTTGGATGAAAAAACGCATGTCTAAATGAAAAGAAGAGAATCACGTAGGCCTATATCAGCCCGTCCTTCCGTCCGTCCGTCCGACCGACAGACAGACAGACAGACAGACAGACAGACAGACAGACAGATATAGATCTGTCTGTCTTCTTATTGACGTAACCATGGTAAATATAATTAGCTTTCATAATGTTAATAGCCTAATAGGCCTATAATAATATAGCCTATCATAATTATGTTTATGTTATAACCGTGTAGCCTACAGTATAATATATTTATATTATCTATCTATCTTTATCTATCTATCTATCTATCTATCTATCTATCTATCTATCTATCTATCTATCTATCTATCTATCTATCTATCTATCTATCTATATATCTATATATCTATATATATGTCCATCTGTCTAACATTGATGTAGCCATAATGTTATAATCATGTAGCCTACGGTATAATAAATGTATATTTAATATATATATATATATACACTTTTATTTTTAAGTACTAAATCTACTTCCGCTTCTGGTCTTGTCTTTACAGTATCTTTGATTAATATCGAGAAATGAAAGAATGAAAAAGCAAAACCCTGTTTTCTTATGTTTCATTTTTTTTTTTTTTTGAAGAATGAAAAATGAAAGACGGGAGCGAAACGAACGTAACTTGTTTTAAAATGAAAAATGAAAAATGAAACACGGGAGCGAACGGGAGCGAAAGAACCGACGCGACCCTAAATGAAAAATGAAAAATGAAAAATGAACGCAATGGGTGGATTTCTGTTTGTGGTTCCCAAAAGAAATTCCAACTGCCAGAAAGTACACGGACCTAGCTGTTACTGAATGAACACATGATAGTAATGATTACTCTCAGAATTTAGAGCTTTAACCTTTTAACACAAAACTTTTTCTTTTAACCAAAACATATCACTTACCCTACCTTTATGTTCTTATTGCCTTTTCGTAATTTGAATCTTTTAAAACATTTATCTGAACCATGTTATATGATTTTTTTATTTTGTGTTGTAAAGCAACATGTAACCCAGTGGTGTGTTCTACCATGTTACGCTTTATGTGGTCTGACTACTATGACTCTGAGGTGAAGGCTTATCATGTGTGGCTATTGTTCTTGAGGTGATATTTAATGGCCGCTGGTGAAGGAACTCACACATTAACTCAACGACCTGCCATTCACTTCATTGAACGGCAGGTCACTGAAGTGAGTGCTTCATTAGTATTCAAATTGCATGTCAAAGCACAGCAAAAAATCTTGAATCTTCAATACTGTTTGAGTCTTCAATGCCAAGTTAATACTATTCTGTAATAGATACAGGAATGCTCGCTGTTAACACTGCTATCTGATAAGCCTAATCAGCAGGTATTTATAACAATCCTTGCATTCTTACATGGTAATAATCCATGTTTTGTATTAAAAATGCATCTAAGGCTAAAAGCAGCTCCGAAGTGGTTGAATTACAGGGTGATTAACATTAGAAATCAGTACAAAGCATATTGTAATTGTAACCAGTGTTACGGCAAAACTGGGCCTGACTGAGCCTGGCCGATACTGTGCGGGCCACATACACGCACGTAGCACTCGTGCACATTTTTTACAATTAATTATATACGAGCACATGTGCACGGGCCTTGCATGTGGGAGGGAGGGAATAATTATAGTATACCCTCCAAACTAGCCTCGATCTCCAGGCTTTTATTGTTTAGTTTTGCTAAAAAATAAAAGCCTGGACCAACGCGTCGGTGTACCCGGTATGAGGAAGTGTTCATTTCCCCAACCAACCAGAGTGCAGTGGGCGTCGCTCGTAATGTTGTGTTGACGAGGTGGGGGTTGACGGACAGATCGGTGAACCAATGGGATCAGGCGCAATCTCTCTCCGGCTCTATACACCCGCCCCTCTATACAAGAAATCAGGAGCGTTGGGGCAGCCTACCTCCAAACAATCTAGAAGACACCACTGATGTAACCTTTTATCTTGGCTATTGAGAAGAGATTTGTGTTAAATCAAGTTAACCCTTTCTCTCAGTGCATTACTTGGTATGGCCGCTACATTGATGATTTAGGCTGCTACTCATCTTTAATGGATCTGAGACGCTGTTACTTGAGTTGCGTAACTATTTAAATTATTTTAACCGAAACAACAAACTTTCAATTGAATACTCCCAAATTAGTATAAACTTCCTTGACCTTACTATATCTAATTCACTGCATGTATTTCCACACCACTATTTTTTAGGAAGAAAACTTATCGTAACACATTGCACAGAGCCGATTCTTTTCATCCACCCCACTTAATTGACAATATTCGTTTTGGTCAGTTGCAGCGTCTATGACACTGGAGACGATGTAACCTTGCTTGGAAAAGCACTGTACAAATACAACGTATTATTGTTATTATTATTATTATTATTATTATTACCTGAGCAGGTGAGTCCAACAGCCTTGGAGCCAACAGCAGGTGAGCTGCTGTTTCTATTTGAGTCTGAGGTTCCACAGTTCAGGAGAAGAGACTCGTTGCCTTCACACTGGAACTCTTTAGTCCACATTGGAGCCTTGGCCTCTCCATAGAGCGCCCCCTGGAGGACTGAAGGAGCCCCACAGCCAAGCTCCCTACAGACCACCTCTGCATCCTGCTGGTCAAAATCCCCTTCACACACTGAGACCCACGACTGATTAGACTTCACCTCCACTCTGCCTGAACACAAACCAGTCCTATTCACCAACCTCACAGACTCTGGAGAGAGAGAGGGGGGGTCCTTAATTATACAAAACTAATATAATATAAAGTTAGATATCTAAGTACAAAATACTTTTTTTTCTAATATATTTTTTTACAAATGATAGCCGACATTCTTAAGCAAACTGAACATTTTAGATCAAGATAGGTAGATAGGATAAAGTTACTCGTTGTCTTTTGCTGAAATATTTAATGTCAATAAAGGTTGTTTTAATTGAATTTATAGAAAGAGAGAACATCCTCTGTTTCCCTGTTTACAATATACAGTAGATGAAATTGGAGACTGTCAAGATAACTGTCATGGTGAAGTCATTGATTGTTACCTGAACAGTTCACATACACCTCAGCCAATATGGCATTAGAAGAATTCTTCATTCCACACTCGCTCAGTGACGACTCAGATCCAATACAAGAAGATGTTAATTTCCATCCACGTTGTACTTTCAAAACATCACTTAATTCTGCTGAAACAGCAGAGCCACAGTCCAGCTGTCTACACACTACAGATGATGATTTCAGGTTCCAGACACTCAATGGCATTCCTTCCACTGGTCTCCACTCTCCCTGGTGTTTCATATCCAATATACCAGTACAGTTACTTTTTCCTCCCACCAACCTGACGTCATTAGACTCTGTACAGAGACGAGAATAAACAGTAAAAATATAACTTTCATAATAAAATAATGACTAAAACCAATAGTGTAGTTTGACTTTCACCTTTTTGTCTCAGGATTGTAAATCACTTTTGAAAACATACATTCATGTTCAAGCGGGACTATGTAACTTATTAACAGCTAGCTAGCATATTATGTCCCACAAAAGTATAACTATATAGGGGCTTTACTGTATTACTAGGAGAAAATGAGTTTCTTCCAGGCATTCAAGCTCTATTGTAAGGTAGGAACGTCAAACACGCAAAAGAAGATTCCCTATTTATCGATTGTTTCACCTGGGGACTGTCTGCCCCTACATACTGCATCAGTCACACACTGTTGTGTGCTCTGGGACTCCATTGGTATGATGTGCGTTCTTGTTTGGACAGTGGGCAGCGCAGAAAAAATAGCAGACCTACAACCTCACAACCCGTTGCGCTGTGATGCATTGTGAGCTTGTAGATCTGCTAATAATTCTAGCACTGCCCTACCTGCGATCAGCTGAATTCAGGAAGGGGACCACCCCTTCCTACCAAAAAGAAGATAAACCGCTAAGCTGACGGGACTCCTCGGGGTCCCCGTCCCTTCTCGGCTCCCAGGACCAGATCCGCGAGCTCATGACTCTGCCGTTTATTTTTATTTCGGCGTCTGCGTCTGCCGTTTTTTGACGTGCGCTCGCACCGGGGGGGAGAGAGCACCCGTTTGTTGTTGTCAACTGTGATCAGAGTGCTCGGTTTGTAGGCCTACCGCGACGAAATCAAAGCCTCCCGCTTGCTCCGTCTCGCACCGAGTACCGAGTACTCCTTTTTCAATCTGACTGGTTTTCCAATCGTACTGTAACAACAATATAATACAGTGGTCAGCCAGTGGTTTTGACCCTTTTCACTTCTATCGATTATCTCTTCCATGTTAAGTTTCTGTCATTTTGATATGGTTATGTACAGCACTTGTACTTGAAAGGTACTGTACATATAAAATGTATTGTTCCTAAATTATGATTATTACCTGAGCAGGTGAGTCCAACAGCCTCTTCAGGTGAGCAGGTGCTTCTAGTTGAGTCTGAGGTTCCACAGTTCAGGAGAACAGACTCGTTGCCTTCACACTGGAACTCTTTGGTCCACATTGGAGCCTTGGTCTCTCCATAGAGCGCCCCCTGGAGGACTGAAGGAGCCCCACAGCCAAGTTCCCTACAGACCACCTCTGCATCCTGCAGGTCAAAGTCACCTTCACACACTGAGACCCACGACTGATTAGACTTCATCTCAACTCTACCTGAACACAAACCAGTCCCATTCACCAACCTCACAGACTCTGGAGAGAGCGAGAGAGAGAGAGAGAGAGAGAGAGAGAGAGAGAGAGAGAGAGAGAGAGAGAGAGAGAGAGAGAGAGAGAGAGACACACACACACAGAGAGAGTCACATTACTTCTGCATTCCATATGACATGACGTCAGAAGGTTTAAGAAGATAGCTGTATTTTAAACAAAGCTCTCGTCTCGTTCTTAAAATCTATAAAAAAAAATCAACAATTAGTGGATAGAGATGAAAAATTGCACAAGCTAATTTAGCCGTGACACAAATGCAGGGCAAGTGTAGCCTGATAGTTCATTACCCTTAGACTGGGGGCACGTAACCCATAGCCCGGGGGACATAAATTATCCCTCCACCCATAGCGTGGAGGGATGGAACCCATAGCTTGGGGAGACGTATAACCCATAGCCTGCATGGATGTAACCCATAGCCTGGGGGGACCTTAGAAACAACAGTTTGACCCAATTAACCACCTGTTTTACCATAGCAACCACATACCAGAGACTTGGCGAGCTGAGGGCACACTTAAAATATATATATTTTTCTAGTTATGTTTTATTGTTAACATTTTTAATTATTGACTGATGCTGAAATAGTTCATGTCAATAGAGGTCATTTTTATATAATTTAGAAAAAGAGAGAAACATCATCTGTTTCCCTGAGACAATAGATAATGAAATATAACTATAGAGACTGTGAAGATTAGTCATTGTCAAAGTCATTGTGTTACCTGAACAGATCACATCCAGTCTGTAAGGAGAAAAATCTGACGTCATTGTTCCACACTCCCTCAGTGAAGACTCAGACCCAACACATGACGTTTTAATTCCCCACACATATTGATATATAGAACCATAACTCCATTCTGTTGAAACCGCATAGCCACAGTCCAGCAGTCTACACACTACAGATGATGAATTCAGGTTCCAGACTGAACTCAGACCACCCACTGGTCTCCATTCTTCCTGGTATTTCATATCCAGTCTACCAGTACAGTTACTGGTTCCTCCCACCAACCTGACATCACCAGACCCTGTACAGAGACAAGCGAGTAGTATAAAAGTTAAATAGTAGAATAGTCCCCTCTCTTTTGGGGTGTTATTTTTGTCACATTATATGTGCATGATGGGATTGATAGCCCAGTAGTGCTACTCTGAATGAGAGTCATTGAAGTGGTGTTTTCTCGATTTTTCTTGATTTAACTTGACTTCAGTCCTAGTTACTGCTCTCAAAAAGTAACTAGTTACTTTAATAGTTACTGCCTTTTAAAAGTAGTTACTTTAGTCACTTTTACGTTACTTTTATTTATTTATTTCGCTTCAAATGTAGGTATAGCCTACATGTTCATGAAAACTAGTAGATATAGGAATAGTGGGCCTCATGCAGCAACCGTTCGTAAGAGGAAATTTCTTCTTAAACCCACTTAAGAAGTTTTTAAGAAGATTTTGGTATACTCCAATGTTTTCTTAGCTGTGATCTGTTCTCAGGTAAGAACAGAATCTACACACACTGAAGAGCACTCTTAGGGTGGCCTTTTAGTTCTTAAGTGTGACATGTTTGTGCAAAAATAATTAATTCTCAAAGTTTCTTCAATCCTACAGTTGTATAATATAGGATTTAAATTACAATAATATTTTTATCATATCTTTAGAGCATTGGTTCTCAAAGTGTGGTCTGGGGACCCCCAGGGGTCCTTGAGGGAGTTCCAGGGGGTCCAAAGCAAGCGAGGAACAGTTTAATCACTTTAACCCTATTTTATTCTTTGTTTGAAAATAGCCGATCTACAGTACAAGCTCACAACGCGTCCCATTACTGGCCATTTTGAGCTTGTAGATCGGCTATGTGGGGGTCTGCAGCCAAATGCATGTCAATTTGGGGGTCCTTGACATGAAATTTTTTAGACGGGTCTGAAATTACAATCTAACCCAAACGGACCCGGCCGAGTTGAAGCCCAAGCCCCATTCCCACCCCATAACTCCCCACCCAACCCACCCTCATCGCCCCCCCATACCCCCACCCCCATATCGCCGACATTCGCCACACCACCATTTTCCCGTCCCCTTCCTACCTGAAAGCCCCCCTATACCCACCCGTCATACCCACCCCCATACCCCCCAGACAGCCCCCTACACCCCTCCTTGCACCACCATATCACCCACCACACCCCTATTTCCACCCCATTACATACCAAGCAGCTGCTACCTTAAAGACCCTCCATATCCACCCACCAGCTTTCAGTAATAAAATGTTTTATATACTAACGCTACTCCTCAACATGAAATATGGATAACATTTTTAACAGCTAATTTTAGCAAATTTACATTGAAGTCTAGTGGTGATATGTTGATTAATGTGAGAGAAATAATAAAATACATTCATTCATTAAATAAAATAATTCAGAAGTACACAGAACTATTGATGTATTTATTTTTATGTTTGGAGTCTGGTGTTCAACCATCTTTAGACTTTAGTTTAGGTATTCTTTACTTCATTCTCTCAACTTTATTTCTGTGTGTGATTTCCTGTGATTTCTGTGTGCAGAATCACACACAGGTGTGACTGCAGGCAGAGCCATATCATGCCTTATATGGGGATTGGTGGGGCTGCTCCCTATGGTAATTAGGATTAACTGGCACACCCCTTCAAGTTACGAGGATTGGGATTCATCATCATCAAGAACATAGTTACGAACAATTCTGCCTTTTAAGAACGTTTCATGAATCTGACTCAACTTCTCTTAGGAAGAAATAAGAGGAAACATTAGGAACTTATTGCTGCATGAGGCCCATTATTCCTATATCTATTAGTTTTCATCAAGGTGAGCTTCAATAGATGAAGGTTGAGAGTTGTCACATTGTGCTTCAGCAACAGGAAAATGTACTGTATACATATTTTGAAGCAAAATAAATAAATAGAAGAAGAACACAAAAGTAAGTAACGCAACTAGTTACTTTTAAAACGCCGTAACTAGTAAAATAAGTAGGTACTTTTTGAGAGCAGTAACTAGTAACTATAACTAGTTACTATTTTAAAGTAACGTGCCCAGCACTGGCTAAGACTGACTTCCAAAATGTTGGGGCCCTGGTTAGGCAACTTGGCCTGGCGGGTTATTTAATGCGCTCTGAAGAGAACAGTTATCACTATTACTATGGGAAACAGCCTAAGTTGATTGATTAGGCCATAAAAATGTCAAACTCTAATCAATGAATGCATCATAGACAGCAATCACTTTGATACCTGTCAGAGAGGGGAGGGGGGAGTGTGTGTGCACACACAGATGTGAAAAGCTACCTAGTCTGCCTTTAAGAGCCAAAATACGTTTCTGTGCGGGTATTGTCTGTCATTGCGAGAATTAGTTGACAGGCTTTTAAGATTAAACAGTCCACAAACTGCTTTTGAATAACTTATCAATATGTTGTATAGCTTTTTAGTGTAATTTCACTTCACCAAATGTATTGATTATCCACATATTTGATTTTTAGATAAGATCCAACAATTTCCCAGGCAGATATTTATTAATGATTTCCTTTTTTTGGTGCAAGGTGGTGGGTTCATTCATTGTCATCACTTATAGCCCATCACAGATAATTAGATTAAACCTGTCAGAGTATAGGCCAATAATCCTACTTTATTCTACTCCATACCCAGTGGTGTGGGCACTGCGCACCCAAACTATATGCAGGCTTTTGAATTATGCATAGTTTAACTTTTTGAGGAGTAGTATACATAAATTCACCATTGTTAGCCCTGTTCCCATTGGGGGAAAAAACAGTTAAAAGGATCTGCTTGTAACTATTAGCTGCAAGAACCACATGACGAGATGCTCTGCCCACTCAATGACACAACTTGTGTAAAAGGAGTACCTGAGCAGGTGAGTTCAACAGCTTTGTCAGGTGAGCAGGTGTTCCTTATTGAGTTTGAGGTTCCACAGTTCAAGAGAACAGATTCTTTGCCTTCACACTGGAACTCTTTTGTCCACATTGGAGCCTTGACTTCTCGATAGAGCGCCCCCTGTAGGACTGAAGGAGCCCCACAGCCAAGCTCCCTACAGACCACCTCTGCATCCTGCTGGTCAAAGTCACCTTCACACACTGAGACCCATGAATGATTAGACTTCACTTCCACTCTGCCTGAACACCAACTAGTCCCATTCACCAACCTCACAAACTCTGAGAGAGAGAGAGAGAGAGAGAGAGAGAGAGAGAGAGAGAGAGAGAGAGAGAGAGAGAGAGAGAGAGAGAGAGAGAGAGAGAGAGAGAGAGAGAGAGAGTGACCAAGTAAGTTCAATTATAACATACAGTAGAGTACAATTATTTTTCACTTTACTTGAATAACCAGCATTTCAAATTATCTGTTGCCCTACCTTTAATAGGAGTGAGAGAATGAGAGAACAATGGGCCTCATTCAGCAATGGTACTTAAGAGGAAATTTCTTGTTAAACCCACTTAAGAAGTTTTTAAGAAGATTTAGGTATTCTCCAATGTTTTCTTAGCTGTGATCTGTTCTTAGGTAAGAACAGAATCTACGCACACTTTCTTAACTCTTTGACTGCCAGAGTATTTTCATAAAGTACTCCCCCAGTGCCAGCGATTTTCGTGGTTTTTTGTTTTGTTATTTTATTATTTTATTTCCATATAGACTTGACTTGAAACTGACTTTTGAACTCATACGATCACCCACCACTAGAGAGCAGCATTGATCAGCTCTCTGAGTCTCCCACAGCTCTCTCAGCCAGTTCAACAGTCATTTTCATGAAACCGGATGTGATTGGTCTCAAATTCTCTGATCGGCGAAAATTACGATGTGATACACGACGGCGATGACTGTTCGTCACCCAGACCATAGATTATAGAAAGGGAGGTCTCCGATCGTTTTTTATAATGTGTGAAAAACGGTATAAAACCCTATTCTAGACAAAAATGACTGTGGAGAAGAAAATAAAAACGGAAACGGAAATCGCGTCATAAAACCGGATGCAGTGGTGTTTGAAGTAAGTGGAACCTGAAACTTATAGTGATTCATTGCAGAACAGCGTGATCAGAGATTAAACAATGACGCGCGTCGAACGCGTCGACGGCCAACTGGACAAAGTAGCACTTGACGCGTTATCGCGTCGTCCGCAGTCAAAGAGTTAAGAGGATTTTTTTTCTTAGACCCATTTAAGAGGTTTTTAAGAAGATTTTGGTATACTCCAATGTTTTCTTAGCTGTGATCTGTTCTCAGGTAAGAACAGAATCTACACGCACTGATGAGCACTCTTAGGCTGGCCTTTGAGTTCTTAAGTGTGACATATTTGTGCAAAAATAATTAATTCTCAAAGTTTCTTCAATTCTTCAGTTGTATAATATAGGATTTAAATTACAATAATATTTTTATCATATCTTTAGAGCAGTGGTTCTCAAAGTGTGGTCTGGGGACCCCCAGGGGTCCTTCAGGGAGTTTCAGGGGGTCCACAGCAAACGAAGAACAGTTTAATCACTTTAACCCTATTTTATACTTTGTTTGAAAATAGCCGATCTACAAGCTCACAACACGTCCCATTACTGGCCATTTTGAGCTTGTAGATCGGCTATTTTCGAGACATTTTGATAAATCTTGAAACATTTTCCCTGGCAGAAAATATTTTCAGGTGGGGGTCTGCAGCCAAATGCATGTCAATTTGGGGGTCCTTGACATGAAAATGTTTGAGACGGGTCTGAAATTACAATCTAACCCAAACGGACCCGGTTGAGTTGAAGCCCAAGCCCCATACCTACCCCATAACTCCCCACCCACCCCACCTCATCAACCCCCATACCCCCACCCCCATATCCCTGACATTCGCCACACCCCCATTTTCCAGTCCCCTTCCTACCTGAAAGCCCCCCTATACCCACCCGTCATACCCATCCCCCCCATATAGCCCCCTACACCCCTCCTTGCACCACCATATCACCCACCACACCCCTATTTCCACCCCATTACATACCAAGCAGCTGCTACCTTAAAGACCCTCCATATCCACCCACCAGCTTTCAGTAATAAAATGTTTTATATCCACTACTAACGCTACTCCTGAACATGAAATATGGATAACATTTTTAACAGCTAATTTCAGCAAATGTACATTGATGTCTAGTGGTGATATGTTGATTAATGTGAGAGAAATAATTAAATACATTCATTAATAAAATAAAATAATTTGCTGTTCACTTCAGAAGTACCTCCACATAACTATAAATTAATTTATTTTTATGTTTGGAGTCTGGTGTTCCACCATTGTTTAGGTATTCTTTACTTCATTCTCTCAATTTTATTTCTGTGTGTGATTTCCTGTCATTTCTGTGTGCAGCAATCACACACAGGTGTGACTGCAGGCAGAGCCATGCAGTCATGCCTTATATGGGGATTGGTGGGGCGGCTCCCTATGGTAATTAGGATGAACTGGCACACCCCTTCAAGTTACGAGGATTGGGATTCATCATCATCAAGAACATAGTTACGAACAATTCTGCCTTTTAAGAACGTTTCATGAATCTGACTCAACTTCTCTTAGGAATTCACTTAGGAAGAAATGTAAGAGGAAACATTAGGAACGTATTGCTGCATGAGGCCCATTGTTTACAATAGATATGTTAAATGAGACTATAACGATTATTATTTTATTGTTGAAGTAATTATTTGTGTTACCTGAACAGGTCAAATCTAGTCCATACGAGGAAGGTTCAAACTCCTTTATTCCACACTCCCCCAGTGAAGACTCAGACCCAACACAGGAAGATGTAATCAACCATAAAGGTTGATAGTAAGTGTTAGAAATCAATGTTGAAACAGCAGAGCCACAGTCCAGCTGTCTACACACTAGAGATGATGATTCCAGCAGGTTCCAGACAGAACTATCTCCCTCCACTGGTCTCCACTCTCCCTTGTGTTTCATCTCCAGTCTACCAGTACAGTTACTGGTTCCTCCCACCAACCTGACATCATAAGACTCTGTACAGAGACAAGAAAGTAAGCCATGAAAAGTTATATAACTCTCAAAATCAAATAACAATCCAAACAAAAGGGGTAGTTGGTGTTCTGGGTTTTAATCTCTTTAAATCACTTCTAAAAACATATATTATGTTAAGGCCTTTTCATTGTGCTTTTCATATTGTCTCTCATTATTGCTGATCTCCTTTAACCCCCTTCAACCTGGTGTCCCAGATTATCTACAAGTATGTTGTTGAGCTTGTATGACATGTATAGGCTACATCAGGTTAAAGTGGTCTTCTATTTGTTTAATTGATTATTTATTTTATGTTTCGGCCATTTTTATCTTGTTTTGTAAAGCATTATATAACCTTGTTTTGAAAAGCACTGTATACACCGTTTTTATTATATTGTTGCTGTCCGGCAGGAACCAGCTAACTCCATTGGATCCTGAAACTTTCCGCTAAACCAGCAAACTCCAGCAAAGGGGGGTGGAGTTAGCTGGTTTTGCTGACTCCATGCTCCACCCCCTTTTGACCATTTAGCTGTTCTTATCAATGATGAACAAAACCTAACTCCATTTTTGTTTTTTGTTTTTTTCATTTCCTGAAAAATGAAAATGTTGCCGGACAGCAGAGATATTATTATTTTTACCTGAGCAGTTGAGTCCAAGAGCATTGTCAGTTGAGCATTTTCTAGTCGAGTCTGAGGTTCCACAGTCCAGGAGAACAGACTCATTACCTTCACATTGGAACTCTTTGGTCCACATTGGAGCCTCTGCTTTGCCATAGAGCGCCCCCTGGAGGACTGAAGGAGCCCCACAGCCAAGCTCCCTACAGACCACCTCTGCATCCTGCTGGTCAAAGTCACCTTCACACACTGAGACCCACGATTGATTAGACTTCACCTCCACTCTGCCTGAACAAAAACTAGTCCCATTCACCAACCTTACAGACTCTGAAAGAAGAGAGAGAGAGAGAGAGAGAGAGAGAGAGAGAGAGAGAGAGAGAGAGGAATGAAGACTAAATGTGCGCCTAACAAACAAACAAAAGAACGCTCCTTACAGAACAATGCCCAACAGAGCAACAAAAGTCCACATGACCAATAGCAAAACAACAAATGAAGAAAATGTATTTAGAAAGCAAGGTGTAAGGCCTGGATCCCCAATTGGCAGCCTGTGAGCTAGGTACGGCCCACCAAACCCAATTGTCTGGCCCACATAGACTCCTGTCATAACCTGTCATAATGAGTGCACACACGTACAAGTGCGCACACACACGCACATGCACACGCGCACACACACACAAAAACACACACACACACACACACACACACACACACACACACACACACACACGCACGCACGCACGCACGCACACACGAAATGCAAAATGCAACGGGAGTGTGTCCATACAATTTACAATTTCACTAGTTACATCTGTTATCTGGGCGCTAACACCAACGTGCGGCATTAATGGGTGGTATTCCTACATCTCTGAAATAGTCATGGGTGTCATCTTTTAGGAGCAGCAGTGCCTTCATCATATCGACGGATATGGAGGAAACGCAAACTGCTGAGGAAAACTGCACTCCACCACAAAAAAAAAAAAAGCGTGCTCCTGCAGATCACGGCCAGGCCAGGTTGCCTATCCAGGGCCCTTAAAGTTAGGAAGGCAGTCATAGCCAATTGGAATTGAACCTGCAAAATCTGACTGATACATCTTGATCACATGACTCCAGAGATAATATGTACGGATTTGTGGGAGTATGTGTGTCAATTATGTCAGACTGATGGAAATGTAGTCTGACACAAATTGGCCGGGGCCTATGAATGGAGTTGCTTCATGATCCAAGGAATCCATGGGAAAAAGATTTTGATTGTGTTGGCCAAAACGTGAAAGAAATTGTTATAGTGCCACCATGAGGCCTCTTTGAAAGGTTTGGTTAGGTGGATCTTCCTTGGCCAAATGGCAGTGTGTGTGCAAAGTGTCATGGCAATCGGATGGTGAGTTCATGACTTGTGGCATTTTTTGCCAAACGGGCCTCTCCTGCCCTGCAAACTTTAAAAGCCAATGTAGCCAAACAGAAGGGCATCTGAAAAATCTGACAGAAACATCATGATCACGTGACCATAAAGATAATGTGTACCTGTGTAATCTGTTGTAGTAATGTAGTAGCTTTAGCATAATGTGTGTTGAAAATGACGTAAAATGGTAGGAAATCTTTCGGGATGATGACACGCTCAAGAGCACACTGTCCTGTGCACTTATTTCATCTCTGATGGCTCAGTATTCCCCGATGGCTATGGGGGTCTCCTCTTTGTGCTCTGTCCATCCCTTAAGCATGACCGTCTTGAGTGTTTGAAGACACACATCCTCCTCTGTGTGTTTTCAAATATGTGCGAGGCGTTGGCTGATGATGTTCAGATAGTCGGCCTGCTGTCAGTTTTCACCAGACTGACTGGGGGGTGTATAAGGACACCTCTGGGAATTGAGCTCTGACTCTGTCACTGGTTTTGTCAAGTGCATTGATGACATAGTTCCTAAAAAGACCGGATTAGGCATTAGTTCTAAAGGCACGTGCAGACCAGCTGGCGGGAGTTTTTGCAGACATGTTTAACCTCTCCCTCTCCCAGGCTGTGGTCTCTGCAGGCTTCAAAATGTTCACTGTGTTGCCTATCCACAAGAAATCCTGTCTGAATTGACTGGCCAGCAAATGCTTTGAGAAACTGGTGAATGACTACAACAGCTCCACGTTACCTGACGCTACCTGCCTTGCTGGACCCGTGGAATTTTGCATACAGTCAAAACAGATCCACGATGACACAATTGCCATGGCTCTTCATCTTTTCGCACATCGATGAAACAAAAGTGAAGGACAAGTATGTGCATATGGGAGTATGTTTGTGGACTAGTGTTCCCCGCTGTCCGCACTGATAAAGCCGAGCACCCCCTTACCCCCATGTCAGCCAATCAGAAGCCGCGTCAGTCACTTGTCCTCATACGGAAAGAAAGATTGCTTACAGTACAGGGCCTACAGCATCACAACCAAGTATTTCCAGTTGAACTAACGCCATTCATAGACTTGGTCAATGGCCACTGTTAAGACCGAGTGTTGAGGTGTTCAGAGCTGAAGTGGGGGCTCATTTTTACTTCCACACTTAAGACAGCATTCACGGGACTAAGTTTGTTGGCACGCCACACGACAGAACGGATGTAAAAGCTAATAATGTGTTGCATCGCGGCATCTGTATGTAGCATATCTACGAGCTAATAACAGCTATCAAGAAGACAGGGAGGTTTACACCATGAGAAAGAGTGCACTGGACCAGCTTGGAATATAGCCTATGACAGAGTGACTTGTGAGTGACATTTCACTTGTTGCATGTGTGTGCACAGATTAGGTGTGATGCTTTGGCAAATATAATTAATTGTTTGTTATTTAATAGGCTATAATGTAGGCTTGTGCATTACCAAGCATAGGTTATCTTGAAGCAAACGCAACTCTTTTCCTCAATAGTGGCCTCGCACATGGGGGGGGGGGGGGGATCCTGTCCTCCATTTAGACTGACAGACATGCAAACAGAGGTAGACAGACAGACAGACAGACAGACAGACAATATTGAAGATGTTGTGTTACCTGAACAGGTCACATCCAGCGTGAGTATGGAATTACGCTTTTCCATTTTTACACAGTGCCTCAGTGACGACTCAGATCCAACGCAGGAAGATCTAATCCACCATACAGGTTGCTCGTCCAAACCAAACCTCCAATTTGTGGAAACAGCAGAGCCACAGTCCAGCTCTCTACACACTACAGATGATGAATTCAGGTTTGCGGCAGACCATCCATCCGCTGGTCTCCACTCTTCCTGGCTTTTTATCTCCAGTCTACCAGTACAGTTACTGGCTCCTCCCACCAACCTGACATGCTCTGTACCAAGACAAGAGAGTTAACCATAAAACTGTAATATGTCATTACACTATGGTAAAGCAGTAAGAAAATTACATTCACAAAATCATGACCTATGTCTTCATGATACAATAAGTATGTCCCTCAGTCAGTAGCCTACTCTATGGGTTTAAGTAACAGCGTCTCCGCCACGCACGCACGCACGCACGCACGCACGCACACACACACACACACACACACACACACACAGTCAAAGGTGAATTGCCTTTTTGGTTAATACTCACAGGCTTTTATTGAAAAATATAAGCAGCAAACCCTTACCTGCGGATGGCGGCAGCATTTTAGTTTTCAGTGTACAGCCTGTACAGACAGACAGACAGACAGACAGATTTTCACAGTCACACACACACATTTAATCATTTATTTATGTCCACATTGACATTACAAGGACATTAAAAGGACACTATTTAAAAGGTGCTGTAAAATGTACAGTCAGCAAATCTTGGACAATTACCCATTACCAAACACCCCTAGGGGTACAACTAACAGCGTCTTCACCATATTTTGCGCCTACCAATGGCAATAACATAAGAGATTGCATAGAATTTTGCAAGCAGTTTAGCTGCTCTTTTTGGCATCCCAAGTTGTTTGAAGCCACACACACACACACACACACACACACACACACACACACACACACACACACACACACACACACACACACACACACACACACACACACACACACACACACACACACACACACACACACACACACACACACACACACACACACACAGTCTTTCTCTATAAAAATGTATAGCCATGTGCAGCACAATCATCCGGAATGCTTAATATTTTTAACCGTATAACACATTTCATAAACAAAGGCAATTCAAAGTGCTTCACATAAAGCATAAAAGACATGATGGATGGAATAAAACATTATTATTGCTTCTTTTTTGTTAAAATAAGTGTTAATGATGCAAGTGATGGCAAAAAAAACTGTAGGAACTCTATAAAGTGCATCTGTGGGAGTCATATAAAAAATGTTGTTTAGCTAAAATTGGCCATATAACAGGACAATGTGAAAAGGGTGGCATGTCTTCCTCAGCCTAGTGGGAATGTGCATGCAAACGGCAATCAGACGCTGCAGTTATGATTTGAGGCATTTTGTTCTAAACAAGCCACTCCCGCAAAATTTAGATGCCAATCTTAGCCAATCAGGAACGATTATGAAACATGTGATAGATCCGTGTTGACTATAGTGATAATGTGTAGCCTACCGATTTGCGTGATGTTTGGACAAAATCTGTAAGAGTAATATATTTAAAAAAAAATCTAAGTTTGGTCTGTATTTATCCCTAAGGAAAAGATTTATTTCGTAGGATTAATTCACATTCATTTAAACTGCTGTTTGAGGCATGAGTAGGCCTACTGTAATCCAACGTCAAAATTCCCTGTCGGAACTTTGATAAGGTCCTCCTTGTAACCGCCAAACTCTGCAACGAGTAATATCCACCCACGCTTCCACTGGACCTCAATGACAACATTTGCTTGAGACTGCTAACAACCACACATTTTCTTATGGTCTCCCCTTTTCAACCTTGAAATGATGCAACCAATTAGGAGTATATCAAAGTCCCCATAACTTTTGAACAAAGGGATTCTACTGTTGCGCTTCAGCCTTAAACGGCCAAGTGCAAGTAATAGTTGACTGACGTTTTGGTCTTTCGACCCTCCTCAGAGTCATGGGTAGCAGCATCTAGGTAGGCATACATATACACAGAGGTAGGTATGGGCTGTGCTCTCAATAAACCAATGGTAGATGGCCCTCTGTTTAGTGGTTATTACCTAGTAGGCTACTACAAGTCACAGTCTCAAGGTTGCGACAATCAGTGATGATTAGGGTTAGCTCTGGGCATATGGACCATTTAACATATTACAGGATATACAAAATAGTGTAACCATATAATGCCATGATAAGGTAAGTTTAAAACAGTGTACATAAAGATAAAGGCCAAAGAATATTAGGCCAATGCAAAAACACTTTAGACAAATTTTTGACCATTTTTAAATTGTAACTCAACTATATCCTCATTTTTAAATTGTAACTCAACCCATGTGGTCTATATGCTATGCTATCTATATATGTCCCTGTGGACTGGCATACATTGGTCAAACCAAGAGACCACTTAAACTCTGTA
Organism: Gymnoscopelus braueri; assembly: GCF_963280865.1. NCBI lineage: Eukaryota > Metazoa > Chordata > Actinopteri > Myctophiformes > Myctophidae > Gymnoscopelus > Gymnoscopelus braueri. The sequence continues at coordinate 48,080,619 of NC_137608.1, read as the reverse complement.
TAGGTGAACATAAAACTGCTATTCGCACTAACAACCCAGAATATGCCATGGCCAGGCACTATAAAGAAGCAAACCATGGCTCCCCAGCATCCCTGAAATTCTGGGGAATAGAAAACATTTCAGCCTCATCACGGGGTGGAGACATAATTAACAAATTGCTTTGCAGAGAAGCATTGTGGAGCCACAACCTTGACACTTTAGAACCCAACGGTCTAAATGAAGAACTGAACGTTTCCCTTTCATGCTTTTTATAGACGGTCTCTGAGGCATCCTGACATGTTTTTGTGTGCTTTTTATTCTTGAGAGTGTTTTCCCCTTTTTGTGTCTTTACAATTTAAAATTTGTCAAAAATGTACACTGTTTTAAACATACCTTATCATGGCATTATATGGTTACACTATTTTGTATATCCTGTAATATGTTAAATGGTCCATATGCCCAGAGCTAACCCTAATCATCACTGATTGTCGCAACCTT